>NC_058403.1:143533767-143662433 GCF_002201575.2 Neomonachus schauinslandi | reverse complement strand
TTTCTTTCTTTCTTTCTTTCTTTCTTTCTTTCTTTCTTTCTTTCTTTCTTTCTTTCTTTCTTTCTTTCTTTCTTTCTTTCTTTCTTTCTTTCTTTCTTTCTCTTTCTTTCTTTCTTTCTTTCTTTCTTTCTTTCTTTCTTTCTTTCCTCCTTCTTTCTTTCTTTCTTTCTTTCTTTTTAAAGATTTTATTTATTTATTTGACAGAGAGATAGAGAGCACAAGTAGGCAGAGAGGCAGGCAGAGGGAGAGGGAGAAGCAGGCTCTCCGCTGAGCAAGGAGCCCAATGTAGGGCTCCATCCCAGGACCCTGGGATCATGACCTGAGCCCAAGGCAGCTGCTTAACCGACTGAGCCACCCAGGCGCCCCATCATCTTTTCCTTTCTTATGCAACTTCCCTCACTTGCTCACAAGGTTCTCCTGAGTGCACTCCCTCAAGCACTCATTTTCAAGGAAACCCCACATCAGGCTCTTCTAGGGAACATGACGGAAGACATTCCGTTTCTTTCCTCTGGTGCATCACACTTTGCTCAGTATGTGGAGTGTTTGCCTACGAATCGTCCCTGCCCCGCTGGGTTCTTCTGAGGGCTGCTTTTACATATTGTTTGTCTTAAGACTCCCACTGTATCTCCTAACTCCATGGCCTGCTTCTAGGATGGGGAGTGTTTGTCAAAAGACTCGCCGAGTGAGGGAAGGCGGCCTGTGCGGAGGTGGAGAGGGCCCGGGAGGGGACTTCTGGTGTGGGTGCGGGGTCTGGGAGTGGGAACGTGGACAGCTGCCCACAAGCAGGAAGTGGGCGCCTGGCCGGCTCAGGCAGAGCGTGTGACTCTGGATCTTGAGGTCGTGAGTTTGAGCCCCACATGGCGGGTAGACATGACTTACAAACAAACAACCACGCTTCTGCCTTTGTGAGGAAGACAGCATTCAGTTTCTCACTCTCAGTGATGCCAGTGATGCTGCCCTTGGCAGGTGAGTTGGGTGGAGGAAGGTGCCTCAAGCTTTGGTGCTGAGCCACGTGCTCGTGGACGGCCTGGATCCACAGGTGGAAGTGGGAAAGTTGGTCTAGGCCATGTCTAGATCCACACCTGCAACACTTGGCACTTGGAGTCCTGGTCTGTCTCGCCCGCTCACCCTCACCCCTCCGCTGTTGTTCTCCCTCCTGTGTTTCTCGTCTTGGCTCCATGACTCTGACGTCCACTAGGTTGCTGGAGCCAGAAATTCTGACTCATTCCAATTCCTGTTGTCTCATTCTCTCTTGAGTGTCTCACTGTGACTGCCTTCCCTGCCTTTTGCCTTTGGCCAGATGCCCCCAGCCCTGGCCTGGACTCCCCTCCCTGAGCCTGGATCTTCCTCTTCTTGACCATCTTCAATGCCATCCGTGGTGAGCTTCTCAAAGCGTATGTGCTCCTTAAAGCTCGTAGGTGATCTCCCAGGACCTCGGAACCAAATCCAGGCTCTACTAAAATGGTGCCCAGTGTCCAGCCCACTGTCACCCCTCGACTGGTACGTTGCTTCCTGTCCCTCTCCTCAGCCAGGCAGAGGCCCTGTCCTTTGACAGAGGCTTCCAGTGTCACCTCCTAAGGGCAGTGTGCCGCTCCCAGGCAGGAGCTGTTGGCACTGTACCTGGCCCGGCCTATGTCACCACATCGAACCACCCAGCAGCTCCCTCCCCCCGCCCGCGGTGGCCCAGGCAGCATCAAGAGTAGGAAGCCTGATGTTTTGTACAGGTAGGCAGGAAGTAACAACAAAAACAAACTAAAAAATTGAAAAAATTCTTAATTAAAAGGTTTCTCATCTTTTTTTGTCGTGAGTAGAATAAAAATTTTGAGTCCCCACCCTCCATTTAATAGTACTTAATAGCATCTGTTGTGTCAGGAAATCCCTGGTGGCAAGTGTGAATTGAGTGATGCTTCCAAGTAATTTCGGTTTTATTAGTCACAGCAGGACCTGCAGACATTTGAAAAATAACCATATTTATGTTCATAACCCATTATTCCTATCGGTCTGAGGGTCACAAGCTCAAATGCTTTGCAGGGCCCCGGCCCTCACGGAAACAAGGGTGTTGGACACACCGTGGGCTCGGTGGCCAAGGGCTGCTGACCCCGGCTCTGTGGCATAAGCATTTGAGAGGATGGGACTGTGGAGACCGGAATGCGTAGCACGTGACAGGCAGCTGCTTCTCAGCTCTGGCCTGTTGTCGCCATGTGGTTGGTGAACGAGAGCCCAGCGGTGAGATCCTCAGATCGTTCAAATGGAACCAGAGATATGGATTTTTATGAGAAGCTCTCTCTTTTTTTTTTAAAGAATGGCAACTAATTCAAAACAAACAAAAGGCAAAACAAAACAAAACAAAAACCACCCCAAAATAAAAGCAAAAAACAAAATCCTGTTCTGGCCAAGCCCCATGGACTAATGGCCTTGAAAGCTGGGTCCTGAGTCTTCCACTGACCATCATTTGGAGGCTGTGGTCCAGATGGTGTCCCCTGAGTGTCACTGGTGACTCTGAGGTCCCATGGTTGCTGGTGCTTGTGGTTGGGGACTGTCCTGTTGGACCAGAAGTCCTGTGGTGGGAATTTGACACCTCCTTGGCTGGTGAGGGAGGGAAATTTGGGGAGTCTCCTCCTCCTGAAGTGACTCCTGAGTCTCCTTTGTTAGTGTGGCTTGTTCCCTGTTTTCATGTAAAGCAACCAGACTGGCTAGGCGAAGGGGGTGGGGTGATGTCTCCAAGGAAAAAGTCAGTGTTGCAAGTGGGATTTTTTTTTTTAAATCACCCTTTGGTTCTTTGATGTGTTTGTTGGTCAAGGGGTAGAGGCGGACCTGCCCTTTCTACTAAAACCCAAGTACTGGATCTTTCCTAAGTAAATATGTTCTAGACATTGGTGTGCCTCTTAGTCTCATTGGGCTTGAGTGTAAAGGCCGGGGGCCGGGGGAGATTTGGGAGTAAAGGCAGCCATCAGGAAGGTGATAGTTTTATATAAATCTTTCCACATATCTGTATGTGAAAATAGGAATGCTTTAATAGGTTTGTTAATTTAAAATAAGGACTGCCATTTGTAAAGTTATTTTCATAGATGCCTAAGATCATTCAGTCTGGTCACATCCTTTGATAGGAAAGAAAATTGTTACCATATAGTCTTACCAGTTTAGAAGCAGTTTTTAAAATATTATTTTATTTTTATTTTAAATAATATTTTTATTAGTGTTTTGAAATATTTTTATTTATTTTACATTAAAAGCTGTTTAACATTGCCGGTAGGAGTGCAGATTCATATGACTTTTATGGAAGACAGATGGATAATCTTTATCTACAGCCTTAAGAATGTTCATGTTATTTGACCTGGTGATTCTACTTGATTCTGCTCTTAATATACTTAAGACAGCAATCAGAGAAGTGCACGAAAAATAAGGCAGGAAGATATTCATTGAGGTGTTACTTATGATCATGAAAATGAGAGAATAGCCTAAATGGGGGGAAGGTTAGGAAAGTTAAGCTATGCCCACCTGATGAAATATTATTCCAATATTAAATGATGTTTCTTCTTTTTAAAAAAGATTATTATTTATTTGAAACAGAGAGAGAGAGAGAGAGAGAGAGAGAGAAAATGAGCAGGGGGGGAGGCAGAGGCAGAGGGAGAAGCAGACTCCCCAGGACCCTGAGATCATGACCTGAGTGAAAGCAGATGCTTACCAGACTAAGCCACCCAGGCACCCCTTAGGGGGTGTCTGAAGAACATTTAATGACAGTGGAATTAATGCTCTTGATATAATGTTAAATGAAAAAAAGCTGGTTTCAGATAAAATATCCATGTGTGTCTGACTCTGTGTATGCATGTAACTAAACAGTAAGATTTTAAGGGACTATTCCAAAATACTAACAGTGTTTTTCTTTGGGTGGTATAATTATTTTTCAGATTTTCCATAATGAACATGCAATACTTTTGTAATCAGGAAAAATATTAAGCTTTTTTTTTCCTTTTAAACTATTAAATGGACTTTATCAAAAATGGTGTGTTACATGATCCAGCAGTTCCATTCCTAGGTGTAAACTCAAAAGAATTGAGAACGGGGATTCAGACCCTTGTATGCTGGTGTTCATGGCACCATTATTCACAAGAGCCCTGAAGTGGAAAGAAACCCAAGTGTCCATCCACAGATGAATGGATGAACAGAATATGGTGTATCCATACAATACAGTATTGTTTACCACAAAAAGGAATGAAGTTCTGACACAGGCTACATCATGGGTGAATTTTGGAAACACTCTGCTAAGTCAAATAGGCCAGGCACAAAAGACAAATATCATGATTGCAGCTAGATGAAATTCATAGAGGCAAAAATGGGACTAGAAGCTTCCAGGGCCTAGGAACAGGGGGGAAATAAGGATTACTGCTCATGGTTACAGAGTTTCTGTTTGAGATGATAAAAAAAGTTTTGGAAGTAGATAGTAATGATGGTTGTACAAAGTTGTGAATGTAACTAATTTCCCCTAAGTGTACACCTAAAAAGAGTTAAATGGCAAATTTTCTTACATGTATGTAATCACAATAAAAAAAAATTGAAACAGAACAAAATTGGGTTAGCCAGTTGTAATGTGTATTTGCTTTTTGATACTATGTGACACAGTATGTGTTTGTTTGGAATGCCGGTGGTGGCCACCTTTTGGTTCATTTGTCTCCATTTTTGCTTTTCAGTTTTACCCCACAAATAGGTCTATCCTGTAAGTGGGTTGTTTTGAAGATTTTGGATGCCACACTCAGATACTGATAATGGAGCCAGGGGGCTTAAGGAGGCAGAGGCATCTAGGAGGGTTTAAAAGAAATTATAAGGGGAAATGTGTCGCTTTTAATATTGGACCATACATACATTGAGATCCTGACTGGGAGGAGGAGGAAGAAAGCGAAGCCTTGCTGGTAAGCAGCAGCTGATAATAGTTCTGGAATATTCAGAAGTATTCTGGCAAATCAGATAGCACTTGAATAAATACAGCCAGCACTTTTTTGCTTTGGGAATTCGTTTGGCAGCAAGAAGTGCTAAAGGAAGAGCTTTACTTATAGTCTCTGCTTCCTGATATTTAAGGAATTCATTTCACTTGCCATTTAACACTAGTCCATTTCTTTCCCTTACAAAGGACGGGCTGTGCCCCTCTGAGATGTGAAAGATGGTGACTGAAACTGCTTCTCTTAAAGTTAACTTCTTAGTGATCCATCCAAAAAATGACGATGGAAAGTAAGAAATTGGGGTCAGCAGGGATCTTGGTCATAGGCAGGCTGCCAGATCCCTCTCAGGGGAATCTGAGGTGTCTAGACTTGATGCTTTTGAACTCTTGGAACTGTTCCAGATCATTGCTGGCTCCTTGCTGCTTCTGTTGGAATTTACACAGTTCTGAGAGGTTTGTTGGGCTAACTCTCAGCTGCTCTAAAATCAACTGAAGAAGTGACCACTTTCATATTCATCAAAGAGTCTTCTCTTTGTTCAATGTGCCTTTCCTGAGATTTATTTATTTACCCAAGATGACTTCCAATTTCCTTTTATCTTCACTTTTGGAGTAAGAGTTAGCCCAACTGTCTTACTTTTTTTTCCTTTTTGTTTGCAGCAGATCTTGATACAATATCATTTCCTGTGTTCATGTGGTTATTGAAGTATTAACTATAAAATATTTACCTTTTTCTCTTTTGAAGTTATTTTTCCTTAAATATTGATATTGCAAGTTTCTATCCTTCTGTATTTAGCTTGAGGAGAAAATAGTTTTTGAGTATTTCATTCACCCATTGAACAAACATTAATTGAATACATGCCATTCTCAACTCTGGGCACATCCAGCAGTTGGTCCTGTCCTCATGGAGTTTATGTTCTGCTGGAGCAGATGGACAAGTAAAGTTCCAGTAAAGGGGGTTGTGGTATCAGTAAGCACAGGATGTTTCAGGAACCCAGGGGAGATCCCTAATCCAGTGTTGGGGGGATTGGGAAGACTTCCTGGAGGAAGTGATATCCACACTGAGTCTTGAAAGACAGTAGGAGTTGGCCACATCAGGGTTAATCACAGGGGGCCAGAGGTGAACGAGGACATCATCTGCTCTGGAAAATACAAGAACTTCAGTGTGAGAGCAGCGTAGCCCCTGAGAAGGGTGCGGGAAGAAGGATAAGAGTGGACGTTAGAGGGTAAGTAGATAGGACATTTCAGTGGCCTTTGTCACAAAGTCATTGAGACTCTCAGAAAAAAATTTAAGCAGGGAAGTAACTTGGTCAGATTTTAATTTTAGCAAGTTTATTCTAGTTGACTTTAAACATAAATAAGTAGATCAATATATCTATTTGAGATATAATCACATACAGTAAAATGGCCAGATCTTAGTCAATGGCCAGTTTGGTTGATGAGTTTTGATCATTGTATACACTCATTTCACCACCACCCCAAACCAGATATAGAACATCTCCATTACCAGGGCTCCTAGGTGGCTCAGTCGGTTGGGTCCGACTCTTGATTTTGGCCTGGGTCATGATGTTGGGGTCATGGGATCAAATCCCTGCGTCGGGCATCCTGCTCAGCACAGAGTTGGCTTGAGATCCTTTCCCCCTTCCTCTGCCCCTCCCCCTGCTTGCACAGTCTTCCTTTAAAATAAATAAAATTTAAAAATCTTTAAAAAAAAGTACATCTCCATTACCCCAGAAAATTCCCTCATGTCCCTTTCCATTCAATCATCCAATGCCCACCTCCCGAAGTCCACCTTCTGACTTCTATCTCCAGTTACGTCTTTCTTAGATCTCATGGTGTCTCACACCGGGTGCTCTGTTTTGTCTGGCTTCTTTTAGTCAGCATAGTTTGAAACTCATCCACATCATTGAATTTATAAGTAGTAGCTCCTTTTTATGGTTGAGGAGTATTCCATTTTATGGAATAATCATAGTTGTTCATCCATTTTCTGTTGGTGGACATTTGGGTTGTTTTTAGTTTTTGACTTTGATGAATAAAGATGCTATACACATTCTTATACGTCTTTTTTTTTTTTTTTGTAGATGTCTATTTTCATTTCTCTTGGGTAAATAATAGTGGGATTGCTAGGGCTGGCTGTTTTTTTTTTTTTTTAAGGATTTTATGTATGTATGTATGTATTTAGAGAGCACGAGCAGAGGGAGGGTAGAGGGAGAGAGACAATCTCGAGCAGACTCTGTGCTAAGTGCAGAGCCCATCGTGGGGCTTGATCCCACGACCCTGAGATCATGACCTGAGCCAGAAATCAAGAGTCTGAGGCTCAACCGACTGAGACACCCAGGCGCCCCTAGGGCTGGATGTTTTTTAAAGAACAGATTGAAGTCAAAAGGCTGGGAACAAGGAGCCCATGGCATACAATCCAGCTCAGAGATGGTGTTCAGAAATAAGGTAATTTCATATTGGAGGTGGATAGCAATGAAAAAATATCCCTGTAATGCAAAAGTTGAATTGACAAGACTAGGTGATGGACAGGTTTGAAACGAGAAGAAAAGGATCACTGTATGTGAGAATGAATGGTGGTGATTTTCCCTGAGCCAGGGAATGCAGGAGGTCCAGGTTTTGGGGGGGGGGGGCGGGATGATAACAGCTGTAGTTTGGGACAGTTGAGTTTGAGATACTTGCAGGCAGGAGAGGTGGCCAGGAGGCAATTGGCCCCATAGATCTGGAGGCCAGAAAAGAGATCTGGTTTGTAGGTATGGAGCAGGCAGTGGTCACCATGGAGAAGGTAACAGAGGCCGTGGGAGGGGAGAAGATCACCAAGGAGGGGAGGAAGACCCACGGACTGGGAGAAGATATTTATGGCACATCATCATCGAAGTAGCATTTGATTTCAAAGTATACTGAAGAACTACTAAATATCAGTATGATGAGTGTAGAGACAGGTACAAACTCTATAGAATCTATACACAATTTGTTTTATGCAATAATAAAGATGAACATGCTCTAGAGGGGGGTAGTAATTCTACTCCTGAGCATGTATCCAAGTAGATTTGTCACACATTTGCACTAGAATATATGCACACAGAGGATTAGAGTAGCATTGCCCATGAATATGAAGACAGCCCAAGTGTTCATCAGCTGAAGAATGAATCAATGAATAAATTGTGGTATAGTCATTCAGCAGAATACTATATAGCAGTGAAAATAAATGTGTTTGAACAGCACATACCAACGTGGATGAATCTCTCAAATGTAATGTGAAGAAAAAAAGCAAGTTGCAGAAAAGTATGTATGACATGGTGCTCTTTTAAAACATTTTAAAGTGAGCAAAATTGTACTGTATATATTGCCTAAGGACCCATACCCAAACATAGTAGAAATAGGGGAAAATGCCAAAATAGAGTTATGGTTTCCGGGAGTACGGGGGAGGGGTGGCGACCTGGGGGTCTTGCATCTGGTTGATAATGCTTTGTTTTCTTGAGCAGGTGCTGAGTTCATAAGTGTCCATTGTGTGTCTGTGCATTTTTGCATTGCTGAAAGATTTATTTATTTATTTATTTTTAAAGATTTTATTTATTTATTTGACAGAGAGAGACACAGCGAGAGAGGGAACACAAGCATGGGGAGTGGGATAGGGAGAAGCAGGCTTCCCACCGAGCAGGGAGTCCAATGCGGGGCTCGATCCCAGGACACTGGGATCATGACCTGAGCCGAAGGCAGACGCTCAACGACTGAGCCACTCAGGCGCCTCTTGCTGAATGATTTAAAAAGGGATGGAACAGAGCCTTGGGGATGCTAACATGTAAGGCAGTGAATTTAAAGTCTTTTGATTCTGACCCACAGAAAGAAATATTTTATATTCCACACGTATACATGTATACAAATACAAACAAGACATGGAAACAAAAGTTTCATGAAAGATCTTTATCTTAGAAGATATACCCTGGTAGTTTCTATTTTATTTCATTTCATTTAAAAAAATATATTGGTTGTGATCTTATAAGTCAGTGGTTCTCAGCCGGGAGTGATGCCAATTGGATGATGTCTGGAGACATTTTTGATTGTCACGAATGGCATCTAGTGAGTAGACGCGAGGGATCCTGCTGAACAGTCTGGATAGCACAGGATGACCCCCCACAACAAAGAATTATGCAGCCCCAAATGTCAGTAATGCCAAGGTGGAGAAACCCTGCTCTAAGTTGATTTCTTGATGTAAGCTGAATACATACAGTTTGAGAGCAGGGATATATGGCAGGGGGGAAGATTGGGTAGGCAGATACAAGGAAAACCAGGAGTGTCTGTGGTCATAGGAAGCTGAGGGATGATATTCCAGAGGAGCAAGTGAAGCATGGTCAAATATGTTTGTGGAGTTTGGCAGCTAAGACCTTGCTGGTGGTGCCTGTGGCTAGGGGAATTTCTCTGGGGGTGGGGGGAAGGAGCCCAAAGTTAGTAGAGTGGGGAGTGAAGATGGCATAGATCTTGCTTGTCTGTGAAGAAAAGAATAACAGAGCAGGAGGTTTGAAGCAGGATTTTTTTTTTCCCCAAGATGGTAGAGCATTGGCATGTTAAAATGATGATGGGAGGAGCTGGTAGAGAGGAAAGTGTGAGGGTGTAGGAGAGAATTAATGAATGGAGCTGGTGCCTGGGAAGTCAGGAGAGTCCTGAGCAGGGGCGCGTGTTGGTTTGAGGTAGGAGATAGGAGGAAGAATACAGATGCAGGTGAGTTTGGGGGTGAGCAGGAAGTTGAAAGTATTCTTGCTTCTTTCTCTGTGAAGTATCAGGTGAGGCCATTTTCTGGGGGTGCAGTGGGGAGAGATGGAGGTGATGGTCTCTGAAGCTCAGGTAAAATGGAGGAGGAGGTTTGAAATAGCCTTTGAGGAGACTCTGGGGATTGCTGCGGGGCTCTGAGGGCCTCTTGAGGATGGAGACCATGAATCTGTTAAGACAGCTTTGGTGGATGTGTGTTTTTCTCCATAGTGCTGAGCATCCTGGAGAGAGAAACAGGGAAGGAGATGCGTAGAGGGATCTGGGGCTGGGATTTGGCCGGGTGGGTGTACACGAGAGTGCAGGGGAGTTGTGCTCATTGGCCAGGCGGGCGACGGATGTAGGAGGGAGGAGAAAGGAGGTGAAGACAGAAGCTGGTCAGAGAAGTAGAAAATAAAAGGATTGGCAAAATGGAGCCAAAAGGGAGCTGGGAGAGTGGGTGTAGGGCGAGAAGCTGTGAGAGAGGGCTGAGGGGGAAGGAGTTGATAGAGGATGAAAGGACAGTGGGGTGAGATGTCTGGGGGAACTGTCAGATGTGCAGCAGTTCTGAGTGGTGATGGGAAAGTCCAGGGTGGATCTTTGAGAGGAAGGCAGTAACGCAGAGAGGGAGGTGACAGAATGAGGACAAGGCACTGACCAAGCAAGTGTGCTTGGTGAATTCAAAGGCCATTCAGAATGACAGTTGCACTTGGTGTCTCAAGGAAGACTGAGCCATTCCATAAGGTCTTCAGGGAATTCTCTAATGATGCGTAGCTGTAGATGGAAGTTGTGCCTGGGAGTGGAGGATGGTTATTTTGGCTTTGGGGAATAAGAAGAGGCTGGAGTGGGTTTCCACCAAATGTTCCAGCGCCAGCCAAGAGAGGAAGAGAGGTTGGGGTGAGAGGTGGCTTTAAGGGGTGTGGTCAAAAGGTGGCGTGGGAGGATGGGGCTGTGGGTGTCAAATCATAGGAAAGGATGCCTGGGGTTGTGGGGGACTAAGCGTGGGGTGAGGCTGAGAGGCATGATCGGAGGGAGTGCTCCCCTGGTGGTTGGGAGGATCCAGTCTTCTTTCTGGAAGCAATTTGGGAAGGGTGCTGCTGGACCCGAAGTGATACTGTCCGGATTTCTGACTTGGAGTGAGCTGGCCGTGCCTTCTATTTTGTGAGTGATGACAGCCTCTAAAGAGGATGGGCAATCCCTTTAGCCAGGCCGTGGCACGAAAAGGCTTTTTATGGCATCTGAATGTTATGTGGTCCTTCGACTTTCTAGAGGCCTGTCTACTGGAGGAGTGAATGTTCTCGATTGCTTTTTTCCCCCCCTGGGTTCTAGAAAACAGAAGGATAAGAGACCCTGTGGGGTCCAGTTCCATTCAGTGTCTTCATGAAGTGGTATGATAAGCCGTGTCTGGTTCTTTCAAGACAGCAGTGAATAATCCTTTCCTGTTCGAGAGCGTGGAATTCCACTGGGGAGTTTAAACACATTTCCCTTTAATGGCTTAAATGAAGTGTTGCCTTTTTTCATGAAAGTTTTATATATTTGACCTATTTAATTTTTTTTTCCTTCAGGAAATAAAAGATGACATTTTCTCACTTCCCTTCCAGAAAAAGAGATGCATTGGATTTTTTGGCAAAGTAATCTCTATGTACACTGTGGTAATGAATGGTGTTGGGAAATGTGAAAAATGTAGCCTACCTCCTCCTTTTTTTTTTTTTAAACTATCAAATTGAATGAAAAGAAACGAATATTTTAATGGAACTGGATATGATGAATGGCTTTTCTTTCAAGCGCTTTAGTATCAAAACGAAAAATGATGTTTTGATTGTCTTTTTTTCTGCTTTATTTCTAAGAATATGGACATTTTCCCTTGGAAGTAATACCGGCATTTATAGCAGTGTTTAATTAACAGCAGCCTCCATGAGGTATCAAAGAATGCTGGTGGAAAAGATGGAGTAGGAAATAAATATACAGGAAAGGTTGGTTCAAATAAATGCTAAACCCCTAAGTGTTTTGGTGGTATGACAACAAAATGGGAGAAGAAAGCTGAGGGATTCTTTGGAGGCACTCTGGCACGGACGTTGAAAGGCCAGCCTGAGATGTGAGAACGCAGGGAGGTTACATAAGGAAATGACAGTTTGGGGAGTTGAGAAGGGGTGAATGGAAGGGGAGGAAATGAGGCGTGGCCCACCCTCTGAAGGCAGGGGAACGGGGAAAAGCTTTTTCTCACTGGAATTGTGACTTTACAAGAGAAAGTGAAAACACATCAGATCCCGATTGTAGAATTCTGTTATCACTTCAGTCATTCTGTTTCCAGAACCCCCGGTTTAAAGGCAACCTCTTCCTTTTACCTATCTAAGTATGAGAACAGACTCTTTTATCAGAATAGATTCCCCCCCCCCCCCCTTTCTTTTAGTTCCCAAAGCAGTATTTCCCAAGATGTGTTGCACCAAATGGTGTCTCAACAGGCCAGTCAAAGGAAATAAGGCACTTGGTGTTCAAGTAAGTTTGAGAAGTACTGTGGTTTAAAAAAGGGAGACAGGTTTCTTTACAGTGTCTCAGAGCCCTTAAAATCAAATAGGCATTCTTGGATTTCTACGGTAAGTAGGAAGGACCTTTTAAATTGCTAAACAAACACTCGGTCCCTTGTTTCTTTTTGGAATTCTGATATTCCTCCAGGTGGCAATGTCCCTAGTTGAAAGTTCTCACCTCCCCAGGCTGCTTTGCTACTAGATGTGACCCAGTGCTGGCCAGTAAGTTGAGAAGTCCAAGTCTCTGTGGAGTGGGGGCTTCTGGGAAAGGTACTGGTTTCTTGATAAACAGGATCTAAGGAGGTTGGCACACATCTTTGCGAGTGCCCACCTTTTTCCTGCCTGCAGGAGCTGTAGCCAACTTGCACCACGAAAACAAAAGCCACATACTAGGATTTGCAGATCAGAAAGATTGAAGGAGTTCTTGGTGGCCTCAGGAAGCTACTCTACCAGCCTTGAACTCTTCACCTTTGGACTTTGTTCTCGGAGATACATAAAGCCCGATTTGCTGAAACCCTTATAGTTGACTTTCTGTTCCATGCAGCTGAGTGTAATCCTAATTCATCCGGGGGGAATGCGGTCAGCAGTAATGGAACTGATTTTAACGATGGAAACTTGTTTTGTTTTGGAGACTCTGTAGAAGACCCTTTGGGAAATGATGCTGTAAAAAAATATGGCTAGAAAGATCGTCATGTGTATTTAGCCCCTTTTCTGCAAGTATACATTTTCTGGTGTTCTTTGTGGAATTAGAGTTTTGAATTTTGGTCTTTTTCTTCTATTCTTTTCCTCTCATCTGAGAAGTCTTTGATTCTTTAAAAAAAAACTTTATAATTTTTATGCCCCTTACCAAAGCACTTTATGTCAGATTTTTAAATGGTTTTAGATGGTTTTATTAGCCTATTCTCAGGCCTTCTTTACACAGTGGAATTGTTCTCAGAATTCGTAGGTGAGTTGACTCAGAGATACATTTATTTCTATCACAATATCAAAGATGTTTGGTTTCTTTTGAATAATTTTATTTTTGACTGTGGCACTTACCACCTTTCTCAAAATTAATGTTGTGTAAACCAACACCTAAATGTTCTAGGGAAGCTCTTTGTGCGAATGATTTTTGTAAATTTGGAAATCTTTGAACACCCCATGATTATCTGTCTCTTCTTCTGTAAATTGGATTTTCCTAGTATTTTTTTTCTTTTTTAATAGTGTTAGGCTCAGTTCTCTGATTAAAGAAGTTTCAAATCTTGGTTTTTTAAAAGGACGTTTAAATTATATTTCAAATCTCCAGTAGAATATAAAATCAGCATGTTAAAGTTTAAGGGGACCTCAGCACCTGAGTCTGACTTCCTCATTCTGCAGTGGAAGGGACTGAGAACTTGCCTAATGCCTGGGTGTTGAGCAAACAACAGCACAGTGGGGTTCAGTGGGGCTCTGTGCCATGAACCCAGCTCAAACGGTGGTGACCTGACAATCACAACATAGGAAGTTACACAGATCATTTCGCTGAGCTGGCCTCAGTTTCTCCGTTAGTAAAATTGGAGTACCTTCTTGTTTGCCCAATATACAGTAAAATCTTTAAACTGTTTTGAGTTGCTTGGAATTGAATACTTTTTCTCGTGTGCCATATTTGTTGGAAAAGAAGGATATTTGGCTTCAGAAAAGTTTGTTTTTAAAATTTAGGTTTATTGCAGTACGTAGAATTCGGTCTTTTCATGTGTAGAGTTAGATTGAGTTTTGACAAATGTATGTGGTTTATGAAAGCACTACCACAAATAAGAGCATTTCCATCATCCTAAAAAGTTAGAGAAGTTTATAGTTTTTGACTAAAATGAAATAATAATACTTTATGTGGTACAATTCCAGTTACTCGCATGCAGATTGCTCATAGCGGTATATTTTAAGTACAAGTTTTAAGTACATAGTTTTTCCTTTCCTAGTTCCTCCTTTCATTGCCAGTCTGTTTCTTTAGGGAAGGCCGACTCATTGTTTTTTCTTATTGAGGTATAATTAACATATAATACATTAGTTTCAGGTGAACAACATAATGATTCAATATTTATATATATTGAGAAATGATCAACACAATAAATCTAGTTCACATTTGTCACCACACACAGTCACAAAAAAATCTTTTTTTCTTGTGATGAGGAATTTTAAGATCTGCTCTTTTAGCAACTTTCTAATGTACAATACAGTATTATTAACTATAATCACCATGCCATACATTACACCGTCATGACTTATTTATTTTATAACTGTAAGTTTGTGACTTTTGACTCCCCCCATCCTCCCCACCTCTGACAACCATCAGTCTGTTTTCTGTATTTATGAGCTTGTTACTTTTGCTTTTAGATTCCACATATAAGTGAGATCATATGGTATTTGTCTTTGTCTGACTTATTTCACTTAGCATAATGATCTCAAGGTCAATACATGTTGTTGCAAATGGCAAGATTTCATCCTTTCTTATGGCTGAGTAATATTCCTGTGTGTGTGTGTGTGTGTACGTGTATATCTCACATCTTTTTCATTTTTTTTTTTTAGATTTTATTTATTTATTTGACAGAGAGAGACACAGCGAGAGAGGGAACACAAGCAGGGGGAGTAGGAGAGGGAGAAGCAGGCTCCCTGCAGAGCAGGGAGCCCGATGTGGGGCTCGATCCCAGGACCCTGTGACCATGACCTGAGCTGAAGGCAGAAGCCTAATGACTGAGCCACCCAGGCGCCCCCACATCTTTTTTATCTATTCATTCATTTATCGATGGACACTTAGAATGTTTCTATATCTTGGCATTGTAAATAATGCTGCAATAAACATGTGGTTACATATATCTTCTTGACTTATTATTTTCTTTTTCTGTGGATAAATACCCAGAAGTGGAATTGCTGGATCATATGATAGTTCCATTTTTAGTTTTTTGGGAACTGTTTTCTATAATGGCTTCACCAATTTATATTGCCACAAACAAGGATTCCCTTTTTTCCACATCCTTGCCAATACTTCTTCCTCCTTCCCTCCTTTCTTTCTTTCTTTCCTTTCTTTCTTCTTTCTTTCTTTTCTCTCTTCTTTCATTTTGATAAATAGCCATTCTGACAGGTGTGAGGTGATATCTCATTGTGGTTTTGATTATTTGCATTTCCCTGATGATGAATGATGTTGAGCATTTTTCCATGTACCTGTTGGCCATCTATGTCTTCTTTGGAAAAACGTCTTTTCAGATGTTCTGCCCATTTTTTAATTGGATTGTTTTTTGCACTTGAGTTATGTGAATTCTTTAGATATTTTGGATATTAGTGACTTAACAGATATATGATTTGCAAATACTTTCTCCCAGTCAGTAGGTTGCCTTTTCTGTTTTGTTGATGGTTTCCTTTGCTGTGCAGAAGCTTTTTAGGTTGAAGTGTTGAGAGTTGTTTATTTTTGCTTTTGTTGCTTTTGCTTTTGGTGTCATGTCCAAAAGCTCATCACTAAGACCAATGTAAAGGAGTTTATTGCCTGTGTTTTCTTCTAGGGGTTTTATGGTTTCAGGTCTCACATTCAGGTCTTTAATCCATTTTGAGTTAATTTTTATGTATGGTGTAATATAGTAGTCTAGTTTCATTCATTTGCATGTGGCTGTCCAGTTTTCCCAGTACCATTTATTGAAGAGACTGTACTTTCCCTACTGTATGTTCTTGGCTCCTTTGTCATAAATTAATTGACTATATGCTTGGATTTATTTCTCGACTCTCTATTCTGTTCCATTGATCTGTATGTCTGTTTTTATGCCAGTACCACATTGTTTTGATAACTATAGCTTTGTGATATACTTTGAAATCAGGGAGCGTGTTGTCTCCAGGTTTTTTGTTCTTTCTCAGGATTGCTTTGGCAATTCAGAGTCTCTTGGGGCTCCATACAGATTTTAGAATTGTTTGTTCTATTTCTGTGAAAAATGCCATTGGAATTTTGATAGGGATTGCATTGAATCTGTAGATTGCTTTGGGTGTTGTCTTCATATTCTTTCATCAATGTCTTACAGTTTTCAATGTACAGGTCTTTCACCTCTTTGGTTAAATTTATTCCTAGGTATTTTATTCTTTTTGATATAATTATAAATGGGATTTTTTCTTAATTTCTCTTTCTGATAGTTCATTGTTAGTCTATAGAATTGCAACAGGGCGCCTGGGTGGCTCAGTCATTAAGCATCTGCCTTTGGCTCAGGTCATGATCCCAGGGTCCTGGGATTGAGCCCCACATCGGGCTCCCTGCTCTGCGGGAAGCCTGCTTCTCCCTCTCCCACTCCCCCTGCTTGTGTTCCCTCTCTCGCTGTCTCTCTCTCTCAAATAAATAAATAAATAAATAAATCTTAAAAAAAAAAGAATTGCAACAGATCTTTGTTTTTTTTTTTTTAAGGTTTTATTTATTTATTTGACGCAGAGAGAGAGAGGGCACAAGCAGGGGGAGAGGCAGTGGGAGAGGGAGAAGCAGACTTCACGCTGAGCAGGGAATCCGACGAGGGGCTCAATCCCAGGACCCTGAGATCATGACCTGAGCCAAAGGCAGACGCTTAACCATCTGAGCTACCCAGGCGCCCCTGTATCCTGCAACTTTACTGAATTCATTTATTACTTCTAACAGTTGTTTGGTGAAGTCTTAAGGATTTTCTATATATAATATCATGTCATCTATAAATAGTGACAATTTTACTTTTTCCTTTTAACATTTGGATGCTTTTTTATTTCTCTTCCTTGCCTAATTGCCATGACTAGGACTTCCAATACTATGTTGAATAAAAATGGCAAGAGCGGGCATCCTTGTCTTGTTCCTGATCTTAAAGAAAAAGATTTACCTGTCCATGATTGACTGTGATGTTAGCTGTGGGATTGTCATAGATGGACTTTGTTATGTTGAGGTACATTCTCTCTATACCCACTTTGTTGAGAGTTTTTACCATAAGTAGATTTTGAATTTTGTCAAATGCTTTTTCTGAATCTAGTGTTTAACTTCTTCACAAATAAGAACAATTATCATTCATTATGTGGCACTCACTATGTACCAGAGATGCTGAGTGACTTACATACAATATATAATTTAGTTTTCCCCTAAGTGCTACCAATTAATTGTTATGGATCTCAAAATTGCAAGTAAGGGGGGTGCCCGGGTGGCTCAGTTGGTTGCGCGTCCAACTCTTGATCTTGATCAAGGTCTTGATCTCAGGGTTCTGAGTTCAGAGCCTGTGTTGGGCTCCAAGCTGGGCGTGGAGCCTACTTAAAAAAAAAAAAAAAAGAATCAAAATTGCAAGTAAGGATACTGATGATTAGAGAGGCTAACCATCTAAAAAACTCATTCCAGTCACTTCTTAAATCAATTAGCTTAGGTGATGGAATGAAGTAGAGTGCTCAGTTTGGGCCTTTTCTTTTCTTGCTGCCAAATGTGATTTCATGACATGAAACTTTACAACAAAGAATTTTTAAACACTTAAGGAAAAAAAACCCCTTAGGAATCATGTTTTAATTTGTCTGCATGGCCCTTAAAAGTCCTATCCAGGAATCAAAGGTCTGGTGTTGTCAGTTATGGTGTAGCTCTTGCAGTAATTCTGGGACAAATCTGGGGGGAAAAAGAAATAAGAATCCTCTCATTTCCTGTAAGAATATTTTTGTGTTTATTCAGATTTTAAAAACTTAATGTTTTGTGACTGTTTTCAAGATTCGTATATGGTTTTCATGAAAGCTGTTAAACATATTCTCTACTTTTTGCTGACACCAAAAAAAAAATTAAAGAAAAAGATTTAAACATCTTTAAAATGATGTTAAATAGCCTCTTTATGATACTGAGAGCATGGAACGTCCCTTAGTAGTATTCAGGTGGAAGAAAAAGTGGTAAACAAGAATTTGAAAAACTGAACTTATTTTGATTATATGTGATTTTTGTTTTTGTTTTTTTTAAGATTTTATTTATTTATTTGACAGAGGGAGAGATAGCAAGAGAGGGAACACAAGCAGGGGGAGCGAGGGAGAGGGAGAAGCAGGCTCCCCGCTGAGCAGGGAGCCCGATGCGGGGCTCCATCCCAGGACTCCTGGACCATGACCTGAGCCGAAGGCAGACGCTTAACGACTGAGCCACCCAGGCGCCCCTGCTCATTTACTTCTTTAAAAATAGTCAATATTTTAAAAATCATTACAAATATCAAAGTATTTGTCTATAATTTAAAATAAATCTTATTATTTTTCAAATGTATATACATGCTATTTTGATTGACAACATAAATATTTATGTAAAAGCATTTGCATTTATAACTCATGGATTTGTTTGATCAATAGTAAAATATTACGATGTTCAAGATATTTTTGATATTTACAATGAGTTCTCATTCAGGAAAAACTCTCTAGGTGCTTTTTTTTTTTTAAAGATTTTATTTATTTGACAGAGAGAGACACAGCAAGAGAGGGAACACAAGCAGGGGGAGTGGGAGAGGGAGAAGCAGGCTTCCCGCTGAGCAGGGAGCCCGACGCTGGGCTTGATCCCAGGACTCTGGGATCATGAGCTGAGCCGAAGGCAGACGCTTAACGACTGAGCCACCCAGGCGCCCCTGATTATATGTGATTTAAAACACTACAGATTTTCCTCTGGGTTTGCAAGATGAAGTGTTTATTAAGTTTCAATCGTGGGGAAGCTGCAGCCCAGATCAATGAAATAAATTGTATGACTTCTTGACATTGTTATTTTTTTCTTAAATTGTTATTGTTAAGGCCATTGTCAGAATAAGTGGTATCAAGATACTTAGGCCATTTGTATCCCATTTAAAATCAGGCCACTTGGGATATTGAATTCCAGGCAGTGTCATCTTGAGGGTAAGTAAGGAAAGTACCTCAGCTAAGTGGGGAGACTAGGAGATGAGGATGGAGGTGGAAATGAGAACATGTTTGGAGCTGAAACTCTGGTGAAGCAGACTATTTCAGAATACACTTTTATCCTCAGTAACAGTATTTGGTTTTCCTAACTTCTTTTTCCAGAAGCTGCTTGAGTGAAAGACCACGCTGTTCATTTTCATTCTTTTTTTGGTATGAGATAATCAGATATTTAAGTTCCGTTAATTTAACATTTATCGTTGAGTGTTCATGGATTCAGAGAACACTTCTTTCTTTTTCTTTTAAAGGTTTTCTTTTAAAGAGATCTTTAAAAGATTTCTTTTTAAAGATTTTATTTATTTATTTGACAGAGAGAGCACAGGCAAGCAGAGGGAGAGAGAGAAGCAGACTCTCCTTTGAGCGGAGAGCCCAACGTGGGACTCGATCCCAGGACCCTGAGACCACGACCTGAGCGGAACTCAGAAGTTGGCCGCTTAACTGGCCGAGCCACCCAGGCGCCCCTTAGAGAACGTTTCTTGAGTACCTTCTGTGTGGAAGAGGCCCTGCTAAGAGTTTTTGAAAATAAAAAGATGGGTTAGACAATAATCAACCTTTAAGAAACTTCTAGTGTAGTTGGAAAGATAAAAAATGAGCACAAAACACCCTCGGGAAATAGAGCTAGAAAAATAGTTTGGGTCTCGATGCCTAGTTAGAAGTGCAGGTTTCTGTAGCAGTCAGCATCTCTTGATGAATAGAGAAGGGACTTCATTAATTCATAGGGAAGGGATTTCATCAGATCGAAGTGACACTATTCTCCTTAAAGAGAGGGATGTGGTGGTGGGGTCAGGTGGGGTCAGGTGCATCCTGTAATGGGGAGAGAGGAAAGGCAGAGACCAGCTAGGAGGCTCCTGACCATTATCCCAAGGACTGAATTGGATTATGGTCACAGATTGGAGAGGAGATGGTAAATGAGACATGTTTTGGAAAGAGGACTGTAAGAACTTACTAACTAGTTGAGAGTTGGGGAAGGGGAGTACTTCAGGTGTTTACTAAGGTTTAAAAATTTTTAAATTTGAGTTCACTTTTTACAGGTATTACATTCACATGGGTCATTACGTTCACATCCAAAGCATATGGAACTGTTTCCCTCTTCCATCTGTCCTATAGTCTTACTCCCCAAAGATTGTCACCAGTGTTACCAATTTCCTGTGCATGCTTCCGGTGATAGTTAATGCTTATATAAGCAGATATGTGAGTATGGGTACTCTTGTCCCATATTTTATTCTACCCGATAGCTTTTTTTTTTTAATTTCACAGTATTTTTTAGGATCATTCCGAAGTGGTAGATTAAAGCCCCCCTCATCTTTTTTTGTGGCTATGTACATTGTATGGATATTCTCTAATTTGTTCATCATTCCCTATTGATGCTTATATAGATTAGTTCCAGTCTTTTGGTATTACAAAGAACATACGCTGCAATACCTGTGCATACTTCATTTCTCACATGTGTAACTATTTCTGTGGAGTAAATGTTGAGACTGGAAATACTGAGTCAGCGGTTATGTGCATTTTTTATTCTGATATACATTACCTAATTGCTCCTCATAAAGATTGCAAACTTCCATCAGCAGAATATGAGAGTGTATGTCCAGTGGGTATGTTGTCAAGCTTTCGGATTCTTGACATTGAGATTAGGAAATTATTTCTCAGTTCAGTTGTAATCTGCATTTATCTTATTGTGAATGAAGGTGAAGCTTTTTTCATATATAGAAGAACCATTTCTATTTCTTTACCTGTGAGCTATGTTCATATTACGTGATCCTTTTTCTGTTAGAGTATTGGTCTTTTCTCAGTTGGAGCTTTAAATATTAGGAAAATTAGTTCTGTGTATATGATAGGAGTTGCAGATATTTTTCATGTTTTGTGTTTTTTTATGCAGAAATTTTAATTTCTTTTATAATAGCATTTGTCAGACTCTTTTTTTTTTTTAAAGATTTTATTTATTGACAGAGACAGCGAGATAGGGAACACAAGCAGGGGGAGTGGGAGAGGGAGAAGCAGGCTTCCCACTGAACGGGGAACCCAATGCGGGGCCCGAGCCCAGGACCCCGGGATCATGACCTGAGCCGACAGCAGATGCTTAATGACTGAGCCACCCAGGCGCCCCTCTCACAGGCCCTTCTAATCAACCTGAAGTGGAGAGGGTCCTCCTAACTGTGGCATAAAGAGTCTGACAAATGGGGGCACCTGGGTGGCTCAGTCGTTAAGCGTCTGCCTTCAGCTCAGGTCATGATCCCAGGGTCCTGGGATCGAGCCCCACATCGGGCTCCATGCTCCTTGGGAAGCCTGCTTCTCCCTCTCCCACTCCCCCTGCTTGTGTTCCCTGTCTTGCTGTGTCCCTCTCTGTCAAAGAAATAAATAAAATCTTCAAAAAAAAAAAAAGGACCTGTGATATATCTGTTACTTTTATTTTTTCATGTTTAAATTTTTCATCGACTTAGAATTTATTCTGGTGTTATTCTGATGTCTAACCTGATTTATATGAAGTAAGAGATAGGGATCCAGCTTTCTTTTCTTTTTCTTTTTTCTAAAAAAGGCTTTATTTATTTATTTGAGAGAGAAATTGAGAGAGAGTGAGTGCGCGAGCATGAGCCGGGGGGAGGGGCAGAGGGAGAGGGAGAGGGAGAAGCAGAATCCTCACTGAGCAAGGAGCCCAATGCGGGACTTGATTCCAGGACCCTGAGATCAAGTCATCTGAGCTGAGTCAGATGCTTAACCGACTGAGCCACCCAGGTGCCCCAGCCTTATTTTATTTTTCAAATGGTTCCCTGGTTGTCCCTCCATCATTATCACTTACGGAATAAACCATGTTTTCCTCATTAATTTGAGATGCCACTTCTATGATATCCTAAATTCTTACATGCATTTGGATTTATTTATGGACTTTATGTTCTTCACTGATCTGACCCACTGGCCATGTACCAATTAATTATACACTGTTTCAGTTGTGGTAACTTTATATTTGTTTGAATATTTGATGGACCTATTATCTCTTCATACCTCTATTTTCTGATTTTTATTTCTTTTCTGTTGGTTTTCTCATATGAATTTTAGAAGGTGCTCATTTAGTGCCAAAACCCCCCAAAAGATTTTGAAGTACTTTTATAGAAATTCTGTTGGGTTTATAGATTAACGTAGGGAGAATTAACATCTTGCTGAAGTGAAATTTATCCCTAAGACATAGTATGTCTTGCTTTTTTGAAGTCTTTTTTAGTGATGCCTTCGAGTGTTTTAAAATTTTCTTCATATAAGTCTTGCATATTTCTTATTAAGTTTATTGCTGGATTTTTTACTTTTATTTTGTAGCCATCATGAAGTCTTTTCTTCTCTGTATATTTTATAATTGATTATTTTTGTCTGTTTCAAGCTACTTGGTTTCTATGTTAACTTTGTATTAGTAAACTTTATCTTATCACATTGACAGGAATCTCCAGATCTGTGTTAAAAAATATTGGTGATAGATTACATCCTTATTTTGTACTGAGTAGAATTTCTCTGTTAAGTGTGATGCCTGCTTTTATGTTGACATATATTTTATGATGTTAGAAAAGTGTCTTTATCTTTTTTTCCTTCCAAGAATGGATTATTAGATGCATTTCAGTGTCTGTGGCGATGAGGTATGACCTGTCATCTAAAAGATTTCTTTTGAGTCCTAGCTGGATGTAAACAGGTAAAGGAGATAGTTCAGGGTTAGGTGTTTCTGTGATGCTGTTGTAAAAATTCATCTCTTTTATCAAATGCTACCAATATTTAATAAACACAGACTTGATAATAGATTAACATCAGATAGCGATTTTTATATTTCTGTCATCTGTCAGCACCCTCTGGTAGGTTCAAGTTAAACTTCTGGTCCAGAGGAAGTTAAATGGGTGTAAATGTGCATTCTGGGCATTCTATGTTTGGGAGGTGGAGAGAGAGGGCTCACACAATAATAATTATTGTCTGGGAGCATGCAGACAGACTTTTTAAAAGTCACCTTGATATATGAGTCATTCCTGAAACTCTCAATTAGTGGGTTTTTTTTCCAGGCAGGTTAAGATGGATGCCAAATGGACAGGATGCTTTGGTTATGTGTTGCCTGTTTTAAAAAATCAATACCTTTGAATTAAAGTTTTGTAAGTACCTAAGTGTTCATTTTCTGTAGAGTTTTAAATAACATC
Organism: Neomonachus schauinslandi; assembly: GCF_002201575.2. NCBI lineage: Eukaryota > Metazoa > Chordata > Mammalia > Carnivora > Phocidae > Neomonachus > Neomonachus schauinslandi. The sequence goes on along the minus strand of NC_058403.1, from coordinate 143,639,193 downwards.
TGCAAGTCTCATTTACTTTCTTTTTTTTTAAGATTTTATTTATTTATTTGACAGAGAGAGACAATGAGAGAGGGAACACAAGCAGCGGGAATGGGAGAGGGAGAAGCAGGCTCCCCGCAGAGCAGGGAGCCCGATGTGGGGCTCGAACCCAGGACCCTGGGATCATGACCTGAGCTGAAGGCAGATGCTTAACGACTGAGCCACCCAGGTGTCCCTCATTTACTTTCTTAAAGGTATTTGTGCTTTAGGATTAGAAGGTGATTATTGTAACTAACCTGATCTCAAGCCATGGGAGTTTAATGACCTTACTTTACTGATTGTGGCTCATGTTTAATTTTTTCTCCCTTTTGTTCCTCATTTTGTCCATGCAAACTCTCATTTTGGGGCTTTTTTTCCTTCCTTCCTTTTTTTTTTTTTTTTACTTCTTATTCCATACCCCTGTGGTCTTTTTCCTGTTCTTAACTACAAGGGTTAAGGGCAAGAGGACATCCAAGGCATGAATGTACAGAGATGTGGGAATTCACAGGCTACAAAGCTCTTTGCCTGATATTAGCGGAACAGTTCTTTAATTGTACATTCACTCAGCCCTTTTACCCAGGGTTTAGATAAGGGATTTCTTCTCTCTTTTTTTTTTTTTTTTAAAAAGATTTATTTGTTTGAGAGAGAGAGAGCACAAGTAGGAGGGGCAGAGGGAGAGGGAGAGAGAATCTCAAGCACACTCCTCGCTGAGCACAGAGCCCGACGTGGGGCTGAGATCATGACCTGAGCTGAAACCAAGGGTCGACTGTGCCACATAAGCACCCCAAGGCATTTCTGATTACTTACTTCATACCAGATTTCCAGAAGAGCTACATGAGAAGAGGCTGGAGATAAAGGCCAGAGGCATGCATCCCAATTGCAACAGGAATGATGGTTGCAGCTTAGTGGGTGATCCAGACATTATAACAGAAGAAAACAGGCCATTCATGGCCATTTAGTGAAGGGGCAAGCCTTCCATCCCTTTTCAGTAGGCTGTGAGGGTTATATTAGTAGAGTACAGTATTAGAAGTAGTTAAGATACCCTGGGGATCCAGGAAAAGCAGATTTGACATAGTTTATTCTGTTTATGAAGGCAGGGAGTTATGTGGCATGTTTTGCACTCAGTTCTCAGGACAATTTACCAAGCAAGGATTGAGGAGTGCCGATATCTGTTAATAGGGAAGCTTAAAAAATTTGTTCTAATGGAAGCCGTTAAATAGTTGGTGGCCATGTTTTTCTTTAGAAATTAATTTTATAAGATTATGTGGTTGAAAATATCCTCTACGTGTTCTAGGGTTTCTGTTGCATGTAATAGTGGTGTTTGGTTCAGGTGGTAGTTGAAAAAGTTTCAGATTCAGCTTCTGTAACAAATACAATTTTAATTTGTACTTTAGATCGCAAATGTCAGTGACTTGACGTGGTCCAGAGTTTGTAGGCTTTATTTCACCTTTGATTTTGTGTATGGTTGAAGACGTTCTCCTGGCATTGCTACCTCTCCGGCTGCATATGCTCTGTATCAGCCATGCATCGGATTAATGACCTCTGTATGAGCACCCTGTGTAACATTGTGTATCCGCACTGCTTTTCAGACCAATTCATGAATCCCTACAGTAAATCTGTGCCATCTTTACTTGTCTTATGTTATACGAAATCCCCGAATGTGTTGGCTTTCTGAATATGTCTATAGCATATGTGCAGGAAATTTTCATGACATTCTATTTCTGTAATCCAGAATGTGTAGTAACTTCAGGAGGAAGGGAGCTGAAGTTTTAAGTTTTATTCCAGGATTTGTCAACCTTAGCATTATTGGCGTTTTAGGCTGGATAATTCTTTGTTGCGGAGGGTTGTCCTGCATGTTGTAGAATGCTTAGTGACGTTCCTGACCTCTACTCATTAGATGCCAGTTATATCTCCCCTAGTTGTGACAACCAAAAATATTCCTAGGCAGGGCACCTGGGTGGCTCAGTCGGTTGAGCATCTGCCTTCGGCTCAGGTCACGATCCCAGGGTCCTGGGATCAAGTCCCGTGTTGGGCTCCGTGCTTGGCGGAGGCTGCTTCTTCCTCTGCCGCTCCCCCTGCTTGTGCTTGCTCGCTCTCTGTCTCAAATAAATGAATAAAATCTTTAAATAAGTGTTCCTAGGCATTGCAAATATCCCCTGGGAGGCAAAATTATCCCTGATTGAGAACCAGTGGTTTATGCTATGCAAAGAATGGTTTTGAAGGTAAATACATAGTTTACATTTTTATAAGAAAATGAATAAACATTTATTGAGCACTAACCATAAGACAGTTCCAGCACAAAGCCAGCTGTACAGAGGAAGCGTTCCCATTCTCAAAGAAAACATACACATGAACGAGTAAATATAACATTATGTGATACAGGCTATAACAGATACAGAGATTGAGGGAGTGGTTACCTCTGCCAGAAAGAGGTCAGAAAGGCACAAGAAAAAGGGAGGGGTGATATTTTGACCTGGGCCTTGAAGGATGAATAGGAGTTCACCAGACTGGGTTTGCAATGGATTTCACAACAGAGAAATAAATTATGAATGAAGGCTAAATGACTCTACATTATGGTCTGCATTGGGCTATGCTTTTTGTCCCAGTATAGTTATTAATAGCACTGTTTTTACTCTCAAAAATGCCCTATTGTGGGTGGCTCAGTCGCTTAAGTGTCTGCATTCAGCTCAGGTCATGATCCCAGAGTCCTAGGATCAAGCCCTACATCGGGCTCTCTGCTCAGTGGGGAACCTGCTTCTCCCTGCTGATCCCCTTGCTGTGCTCTCTCTCTCCGTCAAATGAATAAATACAATCTTTTTTAAAAATGCCCCAGTTTGAACAATAAGTTACATGGTCAATCTGGTAAGGGCTTGGAGACTTGAAAGCATGAGGGCAAATGGCGTATTAGAGGTATAGTGAGTCCTCTTAGTTGTCAGAGTGTAGTTTGGGGATAGGAAGAGATGTGGCAGAGATGAGGTTGGAACTGGCTGTGGGAGGTCTCAGAGGGTCTTGTATGCCCTATTATGAAGACTGGACTTGTTCTGGACATTCTAGGAACCATTTCAAAGCTTCCAGGTAAGGGAGTGTGTTGAGAGGACAGCCACAGGGAAGATAAGCTTTCTGGATCCTTGAGAAGTTTCCGTTTGATCCATATGGTGTGTGCTTCTCCCAAACACTTCCACTTAGAGAAAATAGAAAAAGCTATGCCTTGGCCAAGTGTTGTTTGATTACATCCAGTTACTGTTCCCAACTGTGTGACTTTCAATTCAGTTTCTTTAAGAAATGTATAAAGGAGATTTTTAGGGGATTCGTGTTGATTTTCTTCTTGATTTATGAATGAAAGGAGTTTAGCTCTGTTCCTGAAATTTGAATGGATGGTGACTATTTTAGTTGAAGATAGAGAGAGACAGAGATGGCGTTATCTAACACAGTAGTCGGTCAAGTACAGCCTATGGGTGAAATCTAGCTTGCTGCTTGTTTTTGTAAATAAAGTTTTATTGGAACACAGCTGTGGTCATTTGTTTCCTGTCACTGAGGGCTGTTTTCACACTACAAAGGCAGAGTTGGGTAATTGCTGCAGATGCAGCATGACCTCCAAGAGGCTAAAATGGAATCTGGCCTTTCAGGGACAAAGTTTGATCCAGCTGAATTTGGTAACTTTTTTCATAAAATCAGTGAATCTCTCATATTTTCCTCATCTTCACTCTGGTTAAGATAGTTCTGTGAATGAACTAAGTTATACCGTGTTCCGTATGTGTATTTGTTCCGGGGCGGGGTGGGGGGGGGGGCTCGTGTTTTCAGTCTTACAGGAGTAATTGTCTTACTCAGGATTTTACCTAAGAGAGGCATAAAGCTCTAGAACTTGGATTTTCTGTCTTTCAGGAAGTTTAGAATCGACTCCCTGGATGTGTTACCAAACTCCCACGGAGACGCTGCCAAGGCCACATGGCGCGTTCGCTCCCTCCCAGGGCCTGTGGCGTGTCTGGCGCCTTTCCTTTCTCAACTCCAGAGTCAGAGCCAGAAAGGACAAATACATTTCACAATTTCAAGGTTTTTTTCTTTTTAAGGTGTTGTTTTACACGAATGTGTGTGTTTGAGAATATTTTTAGCTTTTAAAAATACAGGAAGAAAAAGAGGTGGTTGGTTGGTTGGCCTTAGAGCCTCTCCTCCTCCTAATTCTGTGGTCTGTCCTTGTTTTAATGGCCATGTTTATTTGTCTGCTGCCGTTGGGAGTGACACTTGCCCTCTGATTAGTGTCAGGCTGTGTACTGGTGTTGAGTGGAAACTGGACCTTTGGAGAATCAGCCAGCAACAGCAAGATGTTCACCAGGGACCGTGTGAATGAATGAACCCGAACTGGTGACCTCACCCCCTTGCCTCCACCAGTCTGGACAGCTACAGCTCTTTTGTGGGATTTGGCCACTTGCTGTCAGGGATTCTTCAGTAAAAAGAGTGTGGCTACCCTAGGAAACCAGTTCAGATAAGTGAAGAATGCTGTTTAGTCATTTATGGTCCTGGACCTTGCCCCTTGTTCTTGCTTTGTGAAGTGCTTGTGTGAGGGTTTCCTTGCGTTTTTAGTTGCTCCTTAAAAGCCCCAAGTGATTTTTACATCCTGTGAAACCCTCACATTAACTGCTTGAGATTTTAGTCTGGAAATCCCTGGGATCCCTTAAAATAGCTTTTCTTTTGTGCTCTAGAAATTTCTTGTCGCTGATTGCTAGCAGCTACCTCTTAGAGTTAATGAGGTTTTGTCCGGATCTGTAGCACGGCTGAGAGGAACATTCCACCCCAGCGGGACAGAGCCACACGCGAAGCCAGCGGGGCGACCAGATCACTGTCACCCTCTCCGAAAACGAACCCCCCGAGTCCTGGGTGTGCCTTTCTCCTCTTTCCTCCCACTTTTTTAAAAAAACTAATCAATTTCATTTATTTATTTTTAGAACAGTTTCAGATTTACAGGAAAACGAAGCAGATAGTACAGACAGTTCCTGCATACCCTCCCTCCACCCCCAGAGTTTCTCTATTATTAACATCTTATGTTAATGTGGTACATTTGTTACAGTTAATGAACCAATACTGACACCTTATTATTAACTAAAGTATATAGTTTATTCAGGTTGCTTTAGTTTTTTTTTTTTTTTAACCATATGTTCTTTTTCCATTCCAGAATCCCATCCTGCATGTACTACATTACATTTATTTATTTATTTTTCCATTTATTTATTTTTTTCCTATTTACTTATTTATTTATTTATTTATTTTTGATGTAGTGTTCCATGATTCATTGTTTGCGTATAACACCCAGTGCTCCATGCAGTACGTGCCCTCCTTAATACCCATCACCGGGCTAACCCATCCCCCCACTCCCCTCCCCTCTAGAACCCTCAGTTTGTTTCTCAGAGGCCATAGTCTCTCATGGTTAGTCCTCCCTCCTTAGGCTCCTGTTGACTGTGACCATGTCTCTCTCCGACTTTCCTTGACCTTGCTGACTTGGTCATTTCTGAGGACTGCTGGGCAGTATACTGTAGGAGGCCCCTTACTGGAATTTGCTTGATGTTTTTTTTCATGATGAGATGGGGATCCGGGTTTGAGAGGAAGACCACAGAGGTCAAGTGCCATTTTCATTCCATCATGTCAGGGGTACGATTATCTACAGGATTTAAGCCTGTTGCTGTTTAACTAACAACCTGGCTGGAGTCATGTCGGTCAGATTTCTCCACTGAAAAACTGTGCTTTCCCTGCCCTTCCCATACTGTGCTCTTTGAAGGGAAGTCACTATATGCAGCTCACACTTAAGGAGTGGGGAGTGTGGCTCTACTTCCTTGAGAGAGGACTATTTACATTATTGGGATTTCTTCTGCATGGGAGCTCTGTCTCTTTTCCTCCATTCATTCATTTATTCATGTCAGTATGGAATCACCAGTATTTGCTTTTTACTTTGGGTTATGGTCCAATACTACTTCCTTTTGTTGCTAAACGTGTGCCAGGTTTGGCCATTGGAAACTCTTTCAGTGGGCTTCTGTGTCACGTTCACATGCCCCCACCATTGTGGCCTTTTTTGGTTTGTTTTTGAGCATTTCCTTACTTTCTGGCACTGTCAGACCCTCCAGGCTCACCTTGTGTATTTCCTGCCCCAGTCCTAGAATCAGCCCATTTCTCACAGCAGCCTTTTATTGGAGAACGGTACTGTCGACCAAGATCTGGGTGCTGGGTGTGCTGATTCCTATAGGGGTGTCCTCTCAGCTGACAAAGGAAAAAATGTATGTATGTTAACCTACAGATATACATATGGATGTATGTATTTTTCCATGTGTAACCCATCTGTATCTATGCATGAGTATGTTCAGCATACTGATGTCCCCAACATACTGATGTCCCCATTACCACATGGATCATTCTAGACTCCTCTTGTTTATTTGGAAACTCCCTCTTCAACAGTGAGAAACTTGGTTTATATCCTCTGATGTCCATTTACTTAGTTGTTCAATTCCAGTGTGTATGCATGGCAGTATCAGCATGTTAACCTATACCCCCCCATGGGAAACAACTTTGTCAGCGAGAGCACAGTGCTTAGGTGTTATTTCTTGCGCCTTTAGTCTTACACTCATTTCCAAAGTTACTTAGGCCAGTACCTTTCCCCCACTCCCTTTAGCGAGGTTGTTTCATACATTTGTAATAGTTAGAATTGTCTTGCCAGGCAGGATTCTTTCCTGGGATCTCATGACCTTCTACATGATGTCCTTTCTTAATTCGCAGACTGTCAAGGTTCACCGTTTGGGTGGTACAGCTGTATGGGGTTTTGACAAATGCATGTTAATATCCACCATTATAGTATCACACAGAATAGTTTTACTACCCTAAAATGCCCCATATGCATCTCTGTATCTCTCCCCTTTTCCTCCCAAACTGTTGGGAGCCATTACTCTGTGTACCTTCTCTCTAGTTTTATGTTTTCCACTTCTCATTTTTTAAATTCTTTATATTTGAATCTCTTAGGTGAGTACCTACTGAGGATGACCAGCTATTCAGAGCATATGGTGATTATGCTTCTGCTCTGGGAGGTATAGGAAGTTGGATTTCCCTTTGGAATCAAGTAGAGGATAATTATGATAGCTAAGATGTATTACCTTGACGGGCCCTCCATATGTTGCAATCTGTGCTCTTGATGCCATTATCCTCCCAATAAAAAGTGCATTTGCTCAGGCTTCCTGCACTGCCTGGTCATGTGGTGGCTAGACCTGCCTTGTGTGTGTTGTACAACCTTGTTTTCCTAAGCCCAGGATAGTGATCCCCATTTACTCAGCAAGCACTTTTGGAGACACAGTCTGGAAGCCATTCTTATTTGTGAACTGCCTCCCATGGGCCTTTGATAATGATATTCCCTTCTACTCAGATGCCTACCTTGATTATCTGTGTCTCCAATTCAAAATTTCCAAGAGAAGGGAATATGTTCTCCCTTGAACGTACCTGGGGGTAGAACAGAGTCCATGAAAGAGGTTATCTTGTCAGGTGGGCAGGTCAGGACATTCTGCGTAGAAGGTGTAGGATGAGCAAAGGCCCAGAGTTAGGGCATGGAATCATCTTTAGGAGTTGTAGGACGTTTGACCTAGGGAGGGATCGGTCTGGGGTTGGTAGGCGGGCAGGATCAGGTTATAAGAGGCTCCCTGTGGAGTTTAACTTCATTCCCTAGATCAGAAGCCACAGATAGGCCTTGGAGAGGCCATTTGTGGCCCACCTATGTGTTTTGTTTTGCTTGTGTAAATGTTTTCAGTCATTAGTTGTCATGATTTAAAAATCAAATGCTTTCACTTAAAAATCTGGTTGTATATATGTAAACATCACAGTTCAGAATTTTCTGGAAGAATTAGATCATCTAGCATTTGTGGGTCTGTCTTCCACATGGCATTATGAACTAGGTTGGGAGTGCCCCTGTGACCCTGGTTTTGCCTGGTCTGCTGTACCCACTGACTTTGCCAACCCTCATCCTTACAGGTTTGGCCACCTAGTAGGAGGCAGTGGGACAGGGACTTGCTTACTTCTGGTTCCTTCCCGTTGGGCAGGGTTCCAACGGTGATACCACCTGACCATCTTGTTAATGCTTTTCGTTTCTGAGAGGATTTTCCATTCCAAATGCTTAGATAAAAAACAGCTCTAGCCTCTGTCTTCTAGGAGGGCTTATTTAATTTTTCAGGGGACTTGTCTTGCTGTCTTACACTTTGTTATTATGACTATTTTTTTGACCCTGGCTTTTTATTTATTTTTATTTATTTGTTTGTTTTAAATTCAAGTGTAATTAACACATGGTGTTATATTAGTTTTAGGTGTACAATAGAGTGATTCAGCAATTTTATACATTACTCAGTGCTCATCATGATAAGCGTACTCTTACTCCCCTTCACCTGTTTCACCCGTCCCTCCCACCCCCTCCCCTCTGGCGACCAGCAGTTAGTTTATTATTAGTATTTTCAAAAAACCCCAAAAGAAGGTTTAAAATAATAACATGACAGCTAAGTGAATTGTCAGTGTGTTTTTACTCACCAAGGACGACTTTTATGCTTGGAAGGGAATATTTACGGTTAGTTGTTCTTGTTCAGTTATTACTCAGTTTATTAAAATTGTACATTTTAACACGTAGTATTTCTCAGACCTTAATCTCAACTTGTAGATATTATTTTATTTATAAACTGTCAATTTTTATGGTAGAAGTGGTTTTACTTATTTATCAACTAACACTTAACTTCTAAATTTAACAAATTAACCTTCTTTTTTTTTTTTTTTTTAAAGATTTTATTTATTTGATAGAGAGAGACACAGTCAGAGAGGGAACACAAGCAGGGGGAGTGAGTGAGGGAGAAGCAGGCTTCCTGCCGAGCAGGGAGCCCGATGTGGGGCTCGATCCCCGGACTCCAGGATCATGACCTGAGCCGAAGGCAGACGCTTAACGACTGAGCCACCCAGGTGCCCCAACAAATTAACCTTCTTAAGGCTTTTATTAGCATCTTACAAATTTAATCAGACTCCTTTTACATTTGAAACTATAATCACAAATTTAAAGAATCTGTTTCTTTCAAAAACCTTCACTAAGGCTGATAAGAAAACCAAGGAGCAAAGTCATCCGCAGTGTTTCAGTAACTCTTGAGAATTAATAAATCACATATATCCATTTAGCAGAACAGATTTTCTTAAATGTTTCAAACACCTGAAACGTGTTCATGAAGTAACTCAGAACTTAACCTCTTCCCAAAACTGGTGCAAACATTGAGGATATGGGCTTTAAATTTATTTCCTGATGATCTTTAGGCTTATTTTTATATCTTCTACAGAACGCCACAATCCTACTCAATACCAAGAAGAAGAGAGCCTGCCTTAGCTCTGTCAAGGTTATGTGCTTTGACGTACGGATTGATTGCTGTCAGCATACTAGGTCTGTTTGTCCTGTGAAGGTGCTTCAAATCTGCGGAGCTGGCTGGCTGGTTATAAGGCTTCCTAATGTGTGGGAGGTTTAGGTATTTATCCTTTAGCTGGTAGTTAACCAGTTACAGCAGGTTAGGAGCAGGCTCTGGGTTGTCATTCCTTTCCCGGGCCCTTGCCCCCTCCCACCTGACATGGCTGCCGAAGACCTCTCCTGTGACTTCATGACCCTGGGGGATACTGAGCCCCAGCTGCAGTGACTCCAACTTTGTCTTCTCTTACTCTCCAGTGTCCTGTTGCCCTCCTTCCTGGAGTCACATTATCGATGTGCACAAGCGAAGTAACGTGATGCAAGGAGACAGAGCCTGACATTATTTAGAATTAATGCTTTTGGAGAGGCTTGAAATAGATTTCTCAAAATCTAAATACTAGAGCAAAAGAGATGTATTTAATCACATATATTTAGTCTCCACTGAAAAACCGTGGAGTTGAGGCTTACAATAAAAACATTTGTTAAACAGAAGAGTGAAAATAAAATGCAAAAGGAGAGATAAGCCACCATTTTCAGGAAAGGGCGAGGTAGACGAATCAACACTATTGAGTTTTTTGGTAAGAAGACAAAAACCCACTGATTTTGGTTTTGTTCTTTGGAAAGAGGGAGATTAACAGGTGCCTGAGAAGTAATTAATCACGGATTTATAGAGCTTTTATGTTAGGGGAGAAAGGTGATTGTGAAAATGTCCACTTCAATCTGTACGAGTATTGAGTGGAGCAAACATTTACATCTTTATTGCACTGATTAGCATACTGCAGCGCTGTGGACTGTGGAAAATGTTCATTTTTGGGGGTGGTGGTAAAAGGCTGAGTCAATTTACGGGGAGGTTTGGTGCACAAAGAAGGTGTAAGGTATCTGGCTTGTGCTCTGCTCATGAGAACAAAGGCATCCTAATGCTTTGAACAGGTCTCTTGTTAAACTGGATCCCCCTGTATTTAGAGGCAGGGGGCTGACACTCTCCCTACACCAGCCAAATCTACCCACCCAGGAAGACAAAGTGTTAAGGAACATTTTATTCTTACTTTAGAATTGAGGAAATATATGAGCAGGAAGATGTGTAACATATGCACCTTGGCTTTTGTGTGTTGAATAATTTTAAAATGTTCTAGAATTGTAGGCCCTCTGAGTTGAACTGTGTGTTTTAGCCTTTTTGATAGACTTTGAACAGTGTCGATGACAGGAAATAAAAACTTACTCTGCATTAATTACCGGCTTACTGGAGACATTGCTGGATCCATGCCGAGGAGGTATTTTTTTCCAGCTTTATTGAGATATAATTGACATATAACATTGTGTAGATTTAAAATGTACTGTGTGATGATTTGTACTATGTGACAGTTTGTATATATTGCAAAATGGTTACTATACTAAGGTTACCTAATGCGTCTATCACTCATGTAATTGGTTTTTATTTGTTTTGTGGTAAGAACAGTTAAGATCTACTCACTTAGAAACTTTCAAGTATGTAATGCTGTACTGTTAACTATAGGCACCATGCTGTATATTAGATCTCTAGAACTTACTCATCTTATATCTCAAAGTTTGTACTCTTTGACCAGTATCCCTGCATTTCTCCTACCCCCTAGCCCTGGTAACCACCAGTCTACTCTTTCTGTGAGTTTGGTTTGTTTAATAACTTTTTTAAAAGATTTTTTAAATTTATTTGATGGAGAGAGAGAGAGAGAGAGAGCACAAGCAGGGGGAGGGGCAGAGGGAGAGGGAGAAGCAGGCTTCCCGCTGAGCAGGGAGCCCAATGAGGGGCTTGATCCCAGGACCCTGGGATCATGACCTGAGCCAAAGGCAGACGCTTAACTGACTGAGCCACTCAGGTGCCCCAAGTTTGGTTTTTTTGGGGTCCACATATAAGTGAGATCATACAACATTGGTCTTTCTCTGACTTATTTCATAGAGCATAATACCCTCAAGGTCCATTCATGTGGAGGTGATGTTGCATGGTTGGTCACCAGAGAATTTGAGGACAGGAATTGGGAGGGGAGGGAGTGGTTAGGGTAACTGCAGAGCAGGGCAAGTCTTATTCATGGCAATTTTTTATGCAAAAATGCAACTATTTATGCAAAAATGCTGTGTTCAGAGCACTGTGCTGGATGCAGCTGCGGATACAGGAGAAGACACAACAGACACCTCCCTGAACACAGGAGCTTATATTCTAGTGTAGTTCTGTCTGTTAGAACATTCTGCAGTGATGGAAATGATCCGTAGGCATGCTGCCCAATACAGTAGCCAGTAGCCATATGTCACTATTGAGCACTTGAAATGTGGTTGGCATGACTGGAAAACTGATTTTAAATTTTATTTAATTTTAATCAATGTGAGTTAAGTAGCTGCATGTGGCTAGTGCCTCAGTACATAGCATAGTTGTAGTGGTTCACATGGATCCTAATAGTCTTCCTATTTAGACTCCAGGAAACTAGAAAAATTTGATACTGAAGGCTAGAGTGCCGGGCTCAAATAATTCCACATATCGGTAAATGAGAGTCCTATCTTGGATATATTTTTGCTATGACATTTCCCAAAGTGAGTTCCATGGAACACTGGTTCCATGAGATGCACTGCCCCAAAAAACTTTTCTTTTTGAAGATTTTATTTATTTAATTGACAGAGAGAGAGAGAGAGACAGTGAAAGAGGGAACACAAGCAGGGAGAGTGGGAGAGGGAGAAGCAGGCTTCCCGCTGAGCAGGGAACCTGATGCGGGGCTTGATCCCAGGACCCTGGGATCATGACCTGAGCCGAAGGCAGGCGCTTAACCAACTGAGCCACCCAGGCACCCCTTTACTATTTTTTAAAAAAGATTTTTTATTTATTTGTTTTCTTTTAGAGAGAGAGAAAGCAAGCAGGGGGAGGGGCAGAGGAAGAGGGGGAGAATCGCAAGCAGACTCTCCACTGAGTACGGCCTGACCCAGGGCTCGATCTCACAACTCTGAGATCATGACCTGAGCCAAAACCAAGAGTCAGCCGCTTAACTGACTGAGCCACCCAGGCACCCCTGCCTGAAAAACTTCTTATGGTTGGTAACACTCCCTGCTGCCATATCCTTGTGGGGCTAGACAATGAGCACCAGCGTATTTCTTCTCTGATAAGTCACAGTAATGAAATTGATGCTTCATTCAGTTTCAATTCAGATGGGTTTCTCAAACTTAGCTGTTGATCGCCCCCTTTTATTCACTGACACCTATCAACACACAAACACTTTGGGCAGTGCGACTCCAGGGAGACAACTGAGCTAGCTTTGGGACTGGCTTTAAACACCAAAGGAATGAATGGTTATGGTTTTGCCAGGGACTGAATGATTGTGTCCCCCATCTCCCCTCCCAAATTCATATGTGGAAACCTCCCCAATGTGATGCAATGTAAGACCGAGCAGTACCACCTTTGATTTGTCATACATTCTGTTGGTCAAGAAGTTCAGCAGGGGGAGGGTCTCTGGATTTCTGGCCTCTGAATTCTGCAAATGCCTTGTCCATTATTGAAGTCTCTGTCCCCATATTGAGGCCTGGAGAGCAAGGAGGCCAACTGGTTGACTTCCACATCTCCAATGCAGCTAGCTTCTTGGGTGCTCCAGAACTTGCCTTTTGAGTGTCTTCAACTTCTCAGCTTCTTTTTTTTTTTTTTTTAAGGGTGTTAGGTGGTTGGTTTCAAAGCTGCTGTTCAGAGTGGGAGCAATTCAAGTAGATTGATGGGAAGTTCACAGACGGCAGAGTAGCATTTGTTATGCCTGGGAGGTGGGGAGTAGCCCTGGAGAGAAAAGCTAATGCGGACGCGGAGGGTCTGTGGACGTTACAGCACGCTCATTTGATCCGAAGTTGCTGGGGTGCCAGAGTGGATCTGCTGAGCCGATGACTCAGTGTGGAAATGTTAATTAGCATTTTTTTGCTAATGAAATAATTTGCTAAGATGTTCCCTCTTCCTTTTTTTTTTTTTTTTTTTAACTTTGAGCTGTACCAGCAATAGCTTTCATTAGCCGCAAGAGTCGTAGAGTTAATGGGGTCTTTTATTTTCTATTATGCTTGTTCTCTTTCCCGGGACTAAGCTCCACGTGCCTTCAAAAGTGGCCCCACAAAATATAATACAGAAGACCAGAAACCAAATCAAGGTGCTATTCTGGCTGAAAGCCCATATATTTCTTTTGGTAGAGAATGCTATTTAGAAACTGCAGGTCTTGGTGATAAAATGATTTATCTGTCACATCAGTAGTTCCATTATAAAGGAGGGTGGTTATGGAAACATGCCACCAGAGGGCCAAGCCTGCAGTTGGGACCAGTGATGTCAGCTCTCCAGTTCCTTGATTCACGAACCTCGAGGTAGGTTTCTCGTAGCTCAGTCTAGAGAAAGGCAAAGGAATGAGCACCATCATTAAGAATCCTGATGAATGCCAGCTATGTTTCAACATTCTATTCTTTTAAGATCCCTCTTTCTATCCCGGATCACATGTCCCTCCAGCGACCTGGTGTCTTCGGAGGGCCCTCGACCAGGCTCCACTCTCTGATGGATGCTGTTGTAGAGGTGATTTCAGGGTTTCCTGTTGGTTACTAATCACCAGTTAAGTGAAAGCCAAATCAAGCTGTGCGCCTTGCTCGGCCCCCGGGGGAGCTGCTCGTCTTCTCTTTCCAGCTCCTTGCCCTAAAGTGCCACCATCATCTGTAGCCGATCAATATCCGCCAGGTACTGAAAAAATACCCTGGCGTATGGAAATGGAGTCTTATATCAGGGAATTGATTGCCACAACCCAGAGGATCACAGGGTGTTTAGAGGCAAGCAAGCAGCCTAAAGTAATAGGAGACCCAAGTCAGTGCCGGTTTTCCTGTCCAGCCCTTTCCTTAACCTCTTCCTCACCAATGAGCCCCAGCGAATGCAAGCAGGCCCTTTGCGCAGGAAGAACACCTGGCGGCATTGTCCTAGGCTGGCCACCTTGCCTCTAAATCAGCTCATAGAGGAACAAGTTATCAGGCTACAGGTGGATGAGAAGGGGGTGGTGGCTTTTCTAGGGTGCTGGAAAATAAGAAGGGAAAGCCTTCTATGTGACCTGTCGGTACATGTTATCTATTAGCTGTGCACATCAATCTCTGCCTGGACTATTGCAGTCAGCTCTTTGCAGACTTCCCTGCTTCCTGACCCCCTCACTTGAGCATCGTTCTGGAGTGATTCTCTAGCGTCAGAGCCCTCCAGGAGCCCCCCCCCCCCCTTATCTGGGTTAAAACCTTGCATACAGTGGATGTTCATGAACAAACGATAGGTTCAACATTGCTTTTATCCCCGGTCACAGACCCTCGGGTGGGTATATGGCACTGCATCTGGGGTGTGACCTATGACCTAATGGAGACCTTTCCATAAATTATGACATCAATAATTCAGAGTCAGGCTGTGTAATTTTACTGCTTCTCCAGAGGGTTGGAGAAATGTCGGGCTTCTTAGAGCCATAAAAGTTCTCTCGACATAAAACCTGCAGAAGTGGGTTCGGCAGGCAAGCTGTCTTCCATGACTTCAGTGATGCTTTGTCAAAATCAGGTTTTACTTCAATGAGTTCTTTGTTAGCCATGGATGATCTGGAAACATCGTTGTCACCATCAGGTACAGCCCCTTTTATTTCTGAAACGCGAGTAAAATCTGCTAGCGGTCAGCCGTCCGTGGCAGATCTGGTCCTCACCTTTTCTTCCTGCTCAGACGGGAGGAGTGGCCAGTGAGGGAAGAGGACTGGAGACTCAGGATGGTCCCCAGATCGATAAATTAGGTCCTGCATGATTGGGAATTGATTATTTTGTTGATTGGCTGGTCTTTGATCAGCGATAAGTACACTGGGTAAGATGCAGAATCAGTGATTGTACACTTTTTCCCATCCTGGCACAGAGCCTTGTAAAAATATTCATTGAGTATCTAAAATGCCCTTGTTTATGGAGAATCATTTTGGCTTTAAGAGCTTTATATTCTGGTTGTGACGGTGGTGATAATAGACAAATGAGGATGGTGACAATGAAGGGACAAGGTTTAATTTACTGATCTTTCAGCGTGGGCCCTGTATAATACAGCCTTCTCTATATGTGCGATGCTGGTCAGGCCCAGAGGGATGCTTTATCAAGTGACATGGCCCCAGAGCGGTTTCCAGGTTAGGTGGCAGAGATAGTCATGTAACTGGTAATGAGTAATAATAATAAAGAATAGTAAAGGAGCAGAAGTAGCCACTGCCCCAAATGACTTCCCACTGTTTCAGCTCCATCAGTCCGCTGGTGACAGAGCTGACGACTTCTGGCTGGGATTGGTGGGAGTGGGAGGTCAGATATATTTTCCAAGAAACAATTTAGGAGGTAGTTGGCGGGGAAGGCGGGGGGAGGCTGAGAAATTCGAAGAACCAAGCGAAAAGACATTAGCAGTTTGGTTCCCTCGTGGTGAAGGGATTGTTTTGTTTGCTCGAGTCTGGCCGAGAGAAGTGGCAGATAATCCGTAGGGCAGACTGATGGGATGGCGCGCCCTCCGTCCGTGGTCACATCTTTGGCTGTGCTGTCTTCAGTGCCATTTGTGAAATCTAGAACAGCCTCGGGGGACACCGCCAAACTCATGTCACTTCATAGCGGTGTAGATCTGTAAGGTGGAACAGTGGCACCCGGCACTCAAAATTCAGGCTGGATCATTCCCGTCAGTGGCAAACACAGCTCTTCATTCTTCTTTTTCTCCCGGTTTTCCCTTGTTTGAGGTGAGGGGAGGAGCCAGAACGGTTAATCAAGGGATCGTTTCTTGGCAGGGAACATTTGACGGTCTTGCTGAGGAATCTTGGATACTTTTTCCGGGGGTGGTATAATCGAGATTTCAAACCCAATTTGGAAAATATAGTCGATGTTTGGAATTTGGTTGATATTCATTAATTTCCATTCTCCTCTCTCATTAGGCCTTAACTTATTATGATTACTTTTTAGTTTTTAAAATTATTTAATTAATTATTTTTTCTATGTTTTTTTTTTTTTTATTCATTTATTTGAGAGAGAGAGAGCACGAATCGGGGGAGGGTCAGAGGGAGAAGCAGACTCCCTGCGGAGCAGGGAGCCTGATGTGGGGCTCCATCCCAGGACCCTGGGATCATGACCTGAGCTGAAGGCGGACGCTTAGCCCACTGAGCCACCCAGGCGCCCCTTATTATTACTTTTTAATTGAGTAAGCTGTACACCCAATGTGGGGCTTGAACTCATGACCTTGAGACTGAGTCACAAGCTCTCTTGACTGAGCCAGCCAGGCGCCTGAGGCCTTATCTTATTATTGAGATGAGCAGTCAGCAGGTTCTCTGTCTTGGTGCTCTTTAATGGACTGCCACAAGCTTTTTGGCACGTTGATAAGTTTTGCTGTCATCATGTAATTTGAGCAATAGGAAGTCACAACTCATATGTGTCCAGTATGTGATCACAAGCATGTGCCCTTGAAAAAATAAGCTATGTAGGAAGCATGTAGGGTTTTTAAAAGGAGTACCTGGTAAATATTTCCTTAATTTATGTTACTTGACGTGTGTGTGTGTGTGTGTGTGTGTGTGTGTGTAGTGCTTGCTATGGGCTGGACACTGTTCCAAGCATTTTATTTTATTTTTATTTTTTAAAGATTTTATTTATTTATTTGAGAGAGAGAGAGAGAACGAGCTTGGAGGAGGGGCAGAGGGAGAGAGAGGGAGAAGCAGGCTTCCTGCCGAACAAGGAGCCTGATGCGGGGCTCGATCCCAGGACCCCGGGATCATGACCTGAGCCGAAGGCAGACACTTAACCGACTGAGCCACCCAAGTCGCCCCATTTTCCAAGCACTTGCTCCTCACAGTGGTCCTGCAAGGTAGATAGTTTTATTACCTGATCCTTTTGTCGCTTATATGTTTGTTTTGTGTTCAGCTGCTTCTGGTTTCAGAAAAATTCTTTGGAGAAAACCTCAAAACAGAGAATTCTATCCATTCACTGCTACCTCCTTCTTCCCGAAAATTGGGGAAGTTCCACCTTTATTTGATGAGCTCAGTAGCAAAACATCAGCTATTCCCACAAGGTCAGACCAGGTTGGAAATGATTTTGTTTCAGGTTCCCTGAGAGTCTGTGGAGAGTGAGAGTGTGTAGAAATTTTGGCCCACGGTGTCCTCCGCTTGGGGATTATGTGTTCCCCAGAGAGCAGATGTGTGCCCACAGCCACCCAGGAGGACCCAGATGACCTCACGGCGGTTTTGTTTTTGGACTGGATGTTGTGCTCATGGTGGATCGTGTTGCATGTTGGCTTTGGAGCATGTGTTGGAGGAACAGTTGAGATTTTAATCTTTGTGGGGTGGCATTTTTGATATGTCTGACCCTTTCAGGTTGGTTTAATTAAATTCCAGGGAGAGCTATCCAACAAGTGGCTTTCATTTTGGAAATGTGTGTCTTTTTCCAGGGCCCTTCATGGTGGCTTGATCCGATGGCCATACATCATTTTGGCTTATTCTTACATTAGTGCCTGCGACTAATTGCCAGGCCCGCTCCCTTTTTTCTCCCCGGGCCTGAGATCTGCTGACTGGGTGGCTGGTATGTTTCTGCTGAGTTTTGGGTTTCCTGCCGGTCTGGGAGGCTTGGGATCCCATGCTCAGGGAAGGTAGTCAAGCCGGAAAGCTAAAGCTGGGCGGGAGAAAGCGGGTTAGAGTGGGTGTAGAGGGACTGGGTGTGGAGGGACCAGGGAATGAGCGAGCCAGCGCCCTGGGTGCCAGAAGGGGCCGGATATGGGAACTCTCTTCAGTGAAGCCCTGTGGCCCATGGACAGTGAGGTTCAGATTTCCCCGTTTCATCTCCTGGCCTTCCCTTCCCCCAGGTGTCAGCTGCCTACAGAACCCTTTGAGGAGAAATTACTCCAGGGCAGGCTTAGCTCCCTGGTTTTAGCAAACATCAGACTTCCAGGCTGAATATTTGCCATTTCCTGACCAGTGTTCCTTCCTACTCCATGACGCTGCTTTTAGATTCTTTAAAGTTGAGGCCCCTTGTTCTGAGGGGGAAGATTTAGTATATTCCTATCTTTCTGAGAGAGCCGGGATAGGGTTGTGGTTAGGGGCCAGATTGCTTAGGCTCACATCTTCGCTACTAATTGGCTGTGTGACTCTGGTAAGTGAGAGACCCTCCCTGTGCCTTGGTTTCCTTGTCTTTAAAGGAAGGGGTAATATAGTATCTACCTCAGAGGGTTAGGCAGATCTTAGCGATTGTTTTCTTCTCTGCCTTCCCAGCTCTCCTCCATAGAGGGACCATAGGATGAAGGCAGGAGTTTTTGTCCCACATCCCCACCCCCATTCCTGGCACCTGGAATAGTGCCTGGCCCTCAGCAGGTGCTCAACATAACTGTTGAATGAATAAATATGGGAAAGACGGTGTGAATGCTCGTTGCTAGGGCCTCTTGTATTCCACGTATCTTTGGAATAGAGAGAGGATCAAGGAGGAAGGGCATGGAGCTGGAAATGTCGGGAAAATGCAAGAACTAATAATCCTCATTTTCCTACACGCTGTCCACTTTCTGCATTGTTGAGCTGGCCCTTCTCCCTCACTGCCCACTGTGGAATCTGACACTTTCTAGAAGGTCGCCCAGGGCACTGGTGACTGACTTGGGGGGGCTGCATTAGGACTGGCAAGGAGCTTGTGAGAATACTTGGGAGATAATATATACCATGGGGCAGAGTGACAGGGGACTCGGTGTAGATTGGTGGGGAATCTTCGTTGAATGGCAGACACTTTAGAGCTGAGATTGGAGAGGATAAGAACTAGCTAGGTCAAGAGTAGGGAAGAGGTTTCTAGGCAGTGAGAACAGCATGAGCAAAGGCCCTGAGGCAGGAGAGATGTGGAAGCACAAAGATAGCCAGTGTGGCAGGAGCAGAGGGGTCAGGGAGGGGCTTGGCAGAGGAGACCTCAGAAGTGAGTGAAGTTGCATCATGCAAGATCTTTAGGCCCATTAAGGATTTTGGATCTTATATTGAATGTTATAGGAAGCCATTAAGGATTTTAATCAGGAGTACATACTGACCTCATTTGTAGTTTAAGAAAAATCTTTATGTTAGATAGAGGGAAAATGGATTAGAAGTGAGGGAAAATGGATTAGAAATGAGGGAAAATGGATGTGGGGATATCTGCAGGAAAACTTTATGTTTTGACTTCAGGGTTTAAAAGAGTATTTCAAAATCCATAAGATCACTTCAATACATGTTGAAAGACATTTCGCAAAAGTCAACATCTATTTTTTATTAAGCTTTTGATTTTGAAATAATTTTCAATTTATAGTGGAGTTGCAAAGATGTAAGAACATTTTCATATACCCTTTCAATGGGGGCAGGGCTGAAGACAGTGTTATAGTAAATGATTTGTTTTTTAAAAGTTTCACTTTTTAACTTTGTTGGTTTATAGAATACCATTTTAAAAAAGGTTCTTAGTATATTGCTAAGGCCTTTTTTCTTTTTTTTAAAGGATTTTGTTCCATTTCTTTTTTCAAAGAAATGGAACAAATAATCCTAAAATTTGTATGGAACCAGAAAAGACCCCGAATAGCCAGAGGAATGTTGAAAAAGAAAAACAAAGTTGGTGGCATCACAATTCCAGACTTCCAGCTCTATTACAAAGCTGTCATCATCAAGACAGTATGGTACTGGCACAAAAACAGACACATAGATCAATGGAACAGAATAGAGTCCAGAAATGGACCCTCGACTCTATGGTCAACTAATCTTCAACAAAGCAGGAAAGAATGTCCAATGGAAAAAAGATGGTCTCTTCAACAAATGGTGTTGGGAAAATTGGACAGCCACATGCAGAAGAATGAAACTGGACCATTTTCTTACACCATACACAAAAATAGACTCAAAATGGATGAAAGACCTAAATGTGAGACAGGAGTCCATCAAAATCCTTGAGGAGAACACAGGCAGCAACCTCTTCGACCTCAGCCGCAGCAACTTCTTCCTAGAAACGTTGCCAAAGGCAAGGGAACCAAGGGCAAAAAAAAACTATTGGGACTTCATCAAGATAAAAAGCTTTTGCACAGCAAAAGAAACAGTCAACAAAACCAAAAGACAACCGACAGAATGGGAGAAGATATTTGCAAATGACGTATCAGGTAAAGGGCTGGTATCCAAAATCTATAAAGAACTTATCAAACTCAACACCTAAAGAACAAATAATCCAATCAAGAAATGGGCAGAAGACATGAACAGACGTTTCTCCAAAGAAGACATCCAGATGGCCAACAGACACATGAAAAAGTGATCAACATCGCTCGGCATCAGGGAAATCCAAATGCAAACCTCAATGAGATACCACCTCACACCAGTCAGAATGGCTAAAATTAACAAGTCAGGAAACAGCAGATGTTGGCGAGCATGCGGAGAAACGGGAACCCTCCTATACTGTTGGTGGGAATGCAAGCTGGTGCAACCACTCTGGAAAACAGTATGGAGGTTCCTCAGAAAGTTGAAAATAGAGCTACCCTACGACCCAGCAATTGCACTACTAGGGATTTACCCCAAAGATACAAACGTAGTGATCCAAAGGGGCACATGCACCCCAATGTTTATAGCAGCAATGTCCACAATAGCCAAACTATGGAAAGAGCCTAGATGTCCATCAGCAGATGAATGGATAAAGAAGATGAGGTATATATATATACAATGGAATATTGTGCAGCCATCAAAAAAAAACCCCACGAAATCTTGCCATTTGCAACAATGTGGATGGAACTAGAGGGTATTATGCTAAGCAAAATAAGTCAATAGAAAGACAAGTATCATATGATCTCACTGATATGAGGAATTTGAGAAACAAGACAGAGTATCATAGGGGAAGGGAGGAAAAAATGAAACAAGATGAAACCAGATTGGGAGACAAACCATAAGAGACTCTTAATCTCAGGAAACAAACTGAGGGTTGCTGGAGTGGAGGGGGTGGGAGGGATGGGGTGGCTGGGTGATGGACACTGGGGAGGGGATGTACTATGGTGAGTGCTGTGAATTGTGTAAGACTGATGAATCACAGACCTGTACTCCTGAAACAAATAATACATTATATGTTAATAAAAAAATAAAAAAAAAAGAAATGGAAGGATTTTGTTTATTTATTTGAGAGAGAGAGTGAGCGAGAGAGTGCACAAGCAGGGGGAGGGGAAAGGGCAGAGGGAGAAGCAGGCTCCCCGCTGAGCAAGGAACCCGATATGGGACTTGATCCCAGGACCCTGGGATCATGACCTGAGCCAAAGGCAGATGCTTAACTGACTGAGCCACCCAGGTGCCCAGATTTTTTCTTTCTCCCGTAACTACATATTAAACTTTCACATATTATTTTTCTGCATTTATTAAAATGATCATACATTTTCTTCTTAATTTCTTTAAAAATTTTAAAGAAAATCTTATTTTTGTTTTTGTTTTACAATCTTTCCTGCCCTCTGACTTTTATGTCCTCATGCCATAGGGACATGTTTGGATTAAAAAAAAACCTGTTTAATTTGCATTATCTGTTGTTTAACTGCCAAGTTTAGTTCATTTATGATTTTGTGATTACTGATACATTTAGATGTGTTTGTGCCATTGTAATCACTGATTTCTATTGGTTTCAATTTTTCTATGTTTTTCCCTCCTTGTCTTGTTTTTTGGGGATAGATTGAATTTTTTGTTCTTTTATATGCCATTTTTTCTTTCCATTGTTTTGGAATTTACACCCTATTATTTTCATGGTTTTTCTTGAAATTGTATATTGAGTTTTAAAAAATGTAAAGTTAACCATTTAAATCCCCTTTCCAAACTCAGTTGAATAATTTCAATGTTCCCTCCTATCTTACGCACTATTGTTCATTATTTTAGTTCTGTCCTTTAAAAAATCCCACAAGTTAGGGCACCTGGTGGCTCAGTCGGTTAAGTGACTGCCTTCGGCTCAGGTCATGATCCCGGAGTCCCAGGATTGAGTCCCACATCATGCTCCCTGCTCAGCAGGGAGTCTCCTTCTCCCTCTGACCCTCCCCCTTCTTGTGCTCTCTCTCTCACTCAGTCTCTCTCTGTCAAATAAATAAAATCTTTAAAAATAAATAAATAAAAACAAAAAATCCCACAAGTTAGACATCGTTATTTCTGTATAGACCATATTGTTTTGGTTTGCCTCTGTGCTTATCATTTTATTCATTAATTATTCTTTTTGCATATATCTTTGGAATTTTTTTTTTCTTAAAGAAATTTAAAAGCTCCTTAATTGCAGGTCTCTGGGTGTTTTGTATAGCTGTAAAGTACTTTATTCTCATTCTGCAACTTTTCTGGGCACACAATTTAAAATTGATAGCTATGTTTTCTCTGTTTTGCAGATACTCTACTGCCTTGTGTCACCATTGTTTCTGTGGAGTAATGTGCCATCATTCTGATTGAGATTCCTTTGTAGAGGATCTGAACTTTATCTTTACTTTCATTCAGGATCTTCCCTTTGCTATTTGCAATTTCTTGATGACATGATTAGCTGTGAAATTTTTTTTTAAGATTTTATTTATTTATTTGAGAGAGAGTGCGTGCCCGCGCATAAGCGGGGTGGGGGGGGAAGGGAGGGGCAGAGGGAGAAGCAGACTCCCCGCTGAGCAGGGAGCCCAACATGGGGCTCAATCCCAGGACCCTGGGATCATGACCTGAGCTGAAGGCAGACGCTTAACCGACTGAACCACCCAGTGAAATTCTTTTTATTTATCATGTTTGAGTTACAGGGGAACCCATTTTGGAAAATTCGCAGCTATTATTTCCTTGAATATTGTCTTTCCCTCCTTCTCTCCATTCTGTTTGGTGCTGTAATTAGATCAGTGGTTGGCCTCCCGATCTCCTAATGTCTCTCCTACAGTTTCTGTGTATCTTTTCTGTCGTTGGGGCACTTTGGGGAATTTCTTTGAGTATATCTTTCAGATTACCTATTCTCTCTCTCACTCTTTTTTTTTAAAGATTTATTCATTTATCTTTATAGAGGGAGAGAGTTGGGGGAGGGGAGAGGGAGAGAGAATCCTGAAGCAGATTCCCTGCTGAGCTCAGAGCCCGATGTGGGGGCACAATCCCAAGACTCTGAGATCATGACATGAGCCAAAATTAAGAGTTGGCCACTTAACTGATTGAGCCACCCAGGCACCTCCACATTACTTACTCTCTTTTTAGATGTTTCTAATCTACTGCTTTACCCATTCAGAGATTCTTTTATTTTTTTTAATTTTAATTTTTTTGAAGTGTAGTTGACACACAATGTTACTTTGGTTTCAGGTGTACAAAATAGTGATTTGACAAGTTTATAGTTATGCTATGCTCACCTCAAGTGTAGCTCCCATCTGTCATCCTACAACTACAATGCTATTATAGTACCATTGACTACATTCCCTATGCTATATAGTCTTTTAATTAAAAAATTACAGTTTTAATGTATAGAGGTTGCATTTTGTTTTCAAATACATCTGTTCCTTCCTGATAGTCTTTTGTTATGTGCATATCTTTGTGTTTGTATACTTTATTTCATTAAATATTTTGTACCCAGCTGTTATATACTCTGTATCTAACAATTGCAGTTATCTGCCATTCTTGGAGGTCTGAATGCATTGTGTTTTGTTTCTGCCAAAACTCACTCCTAGTGGCTTGCCTTCTTTTGTACTTGGTGATCTTTGTGAATATGTTGCTTGAACTTATCTGCATGAGAATATACATTAGGGATGCTTCCTCCGGAGAGGATTTACTTTTGTTTCTTATAGTAGCCAGAGGGGTGCTGATCTGACATCATTTTAGACCCCCTTGAGGGTCTTGGTTTAAGGGGGATCCCAGGTGTGGCTTCTCCCAAACCTGGGAGAAATTGAGCCCAAGGCGCACTATCCCAGTAGCATGCTTCTATCAACATCTGCCCTCAAGACAACCAACCCTGCTGCCCCCAGCTGCCCACAGCCCTGGTACCACATGGGTACATATGTATGGGGCATTCCTTAGAAACTGTGGTTTCTTGTGAGATTTCTTGCATAGTATCTAGAACTCAGTTACTGTAGAAGGAAGATTCCTCAAAACCCCCATTGCTCATGATACGAGAAGTGAAAGGACTTTTTCACCTTCACATTTAATGATAATCAGCTGAACACCAAATGAAGGGTTCCATGATCTTTTCCTTTGCATTTTGAAAGTATTTGTTTTCTTACATCTAATGTTGCTGTTGAAACTCGGATGTCAGTCTGGTATTTTTCTTTCTTTACAGCTTTTCTGCTTTTTCCCTCTGGAAACTTTTGAATTTATTCTTTTTCTTTGATTAGTAATTTTACTATATTTGTCTAGGTGTGGCTTTTTCTCATTCAGCCTTTTTGGCATCTGTGAATTCTTTCAATATGAAGTGTTAACTCTTCAATTGTGGCAAATTTCTGGTTCTTATTTCTTTAAATATTTCCCCTTTACCTTTCATTCTTCTTTTTTTTTTGCCCCATGGAACTGCTGCAAGATGGATGTTGACACTTCTATTTTATCACATTTTTTTTCCAACCTTTAAAATCCAGTCCTGTTGGGCGCCTGGGTGGCTCAGTCAGTTAAGCGACTGCCTTCAGCTCAGATCACGATCCTGGAGTCCTGGGATTGAGTCCTGCATCGGGCTCTCTGCTCAGCAGGGAGCCTGATGCGGGACTCAATCCCGGGACCCCAGGATCATGACCTGAGCCAAAGGCAGATGCCTAACCAACTGAGCCACCCAAGCACCCCCAAAGCTTATTTTTCAAACTCAGGATTTTCAGTTGGTGGTTCTGCTTCTTTCTACTCCACATTTCCAGTCGCCTCCCATAGCTCACTGAGGCTGTTTAAAGTATTTGTTTTAAGTTTTTTTTCCCCATTAGGTCTACTTCTTCCAATGTGAATTGTTCCATTCTTCCCCCCCCCCTTTTATAGCACACATGCTTCTCTAATTTCTGGCTCTTTCTTTCTTTCTTTCTTTCTTGGAGCTATGTTTTCTTTCTGTTTTGCAGATACTCTACTGCCTTGTGTCACCATTGTTTCTGTGGAATAACATGCCATCATGTTTCTTTCTTTCTTTCTAAAAGATTTTATTCATTTATTTGACAGAGAGAGACAGCGAGAGAGAGAACACAAGCAGGGGGAGTGGGGGAGGGAGAAGCAGGCTCCCCGCTGAGCAGGGAGCCTGATGTGGGGCTCGATCCCAGGACCCTGGGATCATGACCTGAGCCGAAGGCAGATGCTTAACAACTGAGCCACCCAGGCGCCCCTAATTTCTGGTTCTTTCTGCCATTGTCAGGTACCTTTTATTACTTGGTGATGTTTAGTCGCTCTGCCTGTTCTCTATCGGGGCGCTTGCCTGTCCTCACCCGATGAGCTGACTCAGTGGCAGAAGATGCCCTCAGGACTGAAGGGCAGTCTGGATCCCTTAACTCTCTTGTCTTTTTTCTTCTTCATCCCGAGGACTTGACCTGAGTCTTTCTTAGTGCTGTCTGGCTGTGGCCTAGGAGAGGTTTTGAGGTGGGAAGGCAGAAGGTCAGATGCTGGCTGGCTCCATGGTACTTACTCTTGTTAGTGACCCACCCAAGCCAGGTACTGCCCAGGTATCACAGCAGCCCTTCGAGTTGGTGCTTCTGCTCATCTGGGCAGTAATAGTGACACACGTGGTACAGTTGGAGGACTCTCCTTGAAACTGTGCCTCCTTTGTGGCCCTCATGCTCCCTGGCCCCAGCCTGTCACTGCAATTGGGGACCCAGGCACCTCTGCTCTGCACTCCAGTCTCTCAGCATCCTTACTCTTCTGTGGCATCTCTACGATTGGATTCCAAGGAGGGATCCGGATGATGTGCTGGTTCTCCACCTTGTCCAGACCTGAGGAAGAAAATAGATTTGTAAGGAAATAATACCATCTTTGCAGAAAATACAAGTAGTTTCCATTTGATTAGATCCTCTGGAATGTGGAGTCTGTGCTTAGAACCTGGAGCATTTGATCCCCAAATGGGTATAGTCTTAAACAGTCTTTTGGGGAGTAATTATTGTTTTTACATGAAATCTGAAAATAATACAGTAACTCTTTATCCTCTATAGATGTGATGGCGATCTATTGTATGGGACTCTAAAGGAAGTCTGTTTTGAAAACTATGATCAATGGTGAACACTTCGTTTACCTGTCATACAGTTCTTGGAGTTTGAGTGTCTTGAAATTAATATGGTGATGTTCCTCATGATGATAAGTAAGAAATGTAGATATATATTAAGCACAATTTCTAATGCTGTATATGTGTATATATGTGTGTATAATGGGGATATATCGCTGATGTGAAGTTATTCTCAGCAATTAATTATTGAGTGATTTCTGAAACACTATTTAGGTTTATAATAGGTTGTTACCTTTTGTTTAATATGGTGATATGATTGCTTTTCATCCATGTTACTTTTTCTGGGTTCTGCATTGTATTTAACCCAAATAATTATAATAGTTACATAATTTGTTGCTTTTGCTCAGATAACAAATTCATGTATCTTTTCATATAACATAACTATAAGCTTCTTGAGAGCAGGAACTGTGACCAGTTTACCAGTGTATCCTCAGCATTTGGCATATGGTAGAGTTGCTAAATATTGGTGGAAGTAGTGAGCGTTATAATCCCGTTTTAACAGTGTGCATACTGACTGGCCCAAGAAGATGGATCAAATGGGTTGGTGTATCAGTTAGGAATAGTGTTCAGCTGTAATTAACAGGTGGAATCAGCCACTGGCTCTCCAGTTTGGCTGCAATTGCAATCATCTGAGGAGCTTGGACAATTACCAATGCCTGGGTTTCACTCCCAGAGATTCTGATTTAATTGGTCAACGTGCATGCAGAGGAGTGGGACTTGTAATTAGGTGTTTTAGTCTGCTTGGGCTGCTATAACAAGATACCACAGACTGGGTGGTTTAAAGAACAGAAATTTATGTCTCAGTTATGGAGGCCGGATGTCTGAGAGCAAGGTGCCAACAAGGTGGGTTTTGTTCTGAGGCCTCTTCTCTTGGCTGGTAGATGACTGCCATCCTTCTGTATGCACAGGGAGAGAGCAAGCTTGTTCTCCGGAGTCTCTTCTTGTAAGGACACTAATTCTATCAGACCAAGGCCCCACCCTCATAAGCTAATTCAACCTTAATTTCTTCCTTATAAGCCCTGGGGTCTCCAAATACAGTCACTCTGGAGGTTAGGGCTTCAACATATGAATTTGGGGAGGACAAAATTCAGCCCAGAACACCAGGTGACTCTGATATGCAGCCTTTATTTTTATGTCACATAAAAGAAGTCTTGAAGTAAGCTTTTTCGGGTTGGTGTTGAGGGGTGGGGGTCCAAAGATTTCAAAGACCCAGGCTTCTTCTAACTCTCTGTTTCACCATCCACAGCTGTGGCCATGTCTTCAAAGTTGGAATGTTGAAATTCCAGCCATGATCTCCATCTTCCTAAAACGCAGGGGAAGGAATCTAATACATCATTGTTGCTCATTAGATAGAACTCAGTCACATGACCACCTCTAGCTGAAGGGAAGGTTGGGAAGTGTATTCTGACATAGCCTACTGTGGCCCGCTAAAAATTGGAGGTCTCTTGATTTGAGAGAGAAGAGGAAATGAATATTGGGTTGGGTAGTCAGCGGTCTCTGCTACATCTGGTTTTAGACTATGAGTTAATGTGTGCCAAAGCAGAGGTTACAGACCCTGGTTTCAACCCAGTAATCTTCCAATTGCTCCCAGTAAAAGTGGAACATGGATATTGGGAAACATCTGGTAAACTTGGGCAATAAACATTTGGAAGATAAGAGAAATTCTTTTCCTCTCTCTTGTGCTTGCTGCGTCAACAAGAACTGATCTGCTTGAGAGTAAGGTAGGGTCATGGCACTCCATGAATCTGGAAATAAACAGATCAGTGTATGGTCAGAAACAGCACATTTCAGTTCTTATCTCATGGACATTTTGTCAACATTCGACACAGTGGGTCACAGCCTCCTTTCCCAAACATTCTCTCTCTGGGATTCTGGTTTCCTCCTAGCTCTCTGCCTTATGTTCTCTGTCTCTTTTGCTGTTTACGATTAGATTTCCCCACATCTTGGTTTGAAGAATACTCCTCCCTGCCTCCCCTTCTCCTCTCTTTTTTTTTTTTTTAAGATTTTATTTATTTATTTGACAGAGAGAGACACAGCGAGAGAGGGAACACAAACAGGGGGAGCGGGAGAGGGAGAAGCAGGCTTCACCACTGAGCAGGGAGCCTGATGCGGGGCTTGATCCCAGGACCCTGGGATCATGACCTGAGCCGAAGGCAGACGCTTAACAACTGAGCCACCCAGGTGCCCCTCTTCTCTTCTCTTTCTGTGGAATCTCATGCATGCCTTTGGCCTCAGTGGCTCCTTATTTACAGGAGATTTCAACTTGATAGCCATAGCTCAGACCTCCTCTGGGCTCCAGCCCCATTCATCCAGATGCTAATCAACATCTCTTGGAAGTTGTAAAGGTCTCTCAGGTGCAGAATTCCCCAAATTTAATTCCCTGTTCATCATCAAGTCTTGTCGATTGTGCCCCTGCTGTAATCCTGCAGCTCCACGCTGACCGAGCCTAGTGCCAGAAACACTGATGTGTTTTCTTTTAAAGATTTTATTTATTTATTTGACAGAGAGAGAGAGCACAAGCAGGGGGAGCGGCAGGCAGAGGGAGAGGGAGAAGCAGACCCCCCACTGAGCAAGGAGCCCGATGTGGGGCTCAATCCCAGGACCCTGGGATCATGACCTGAGCCCAAGGCAGACGCTTAACCGACTGAGCCACCCAGGTGTCCCTGAAGTGTTTTATTTTAAATACTTTTATTAAGGTATAATTTACATACCATTAAATTCACCATCCAGTTTGAGAACATTTCTATCGCTGAAAAAAAATCCCCTCTAGCTGGTTTATCCTGCTCCTGTTCTCAGCTGTTCATCTGCTTTTTCTTGCTATAAATTTCCCTTTTCTGAACATTGCGTATAAACGAAATCATAAAATGCATCATCTTTTGCATCTGGCTTCCTTTACTTAGCATAATGCTTTTGAGGTTCGTCCATGGGGTAGCACGTATCAGTTTTTTTATTGCTAAATAGTATTCCATCGTATGCATATATCACATTTTGCTTATCCTTTCACCAGTTTATGGATATTTTGTCCTCACGAACTCCCTAACCAGGTCACATCTTCTTCTCGTCTCCACGAGACACTTACCACAGCTATAGTTTCACATTTATTTTAGTGAATATTTTGTCTGTTGGAGCCATTCATCTACCCTGCCCTGTATCAGAGCAGGGAACTTGTCTACACCCCAACCCACCAGTGTGTCCTTAGCACTTGGCACAGGATGCCTAGCACATTGTAGGTACTCAGTGAAAAAAAAATTGTTTTTAAAGAAATGAGTCAATGCTTGCAAGTAAAACCTAGTTTTGCAACTAGGTTTTCTTCGAATTTCTTCAGAAAGTTGGACTTATATAGACTCTTTTTTCTTTAACCCTGAGTAAAGATATCCATATCTGGGGTCCCTGGGTGGCTCAGTCGGTTAAGCGTCTGCCTTGGGCTCAGCTCATGATCTTGGGGTCCTGGGATCGAATCCCGCATCAGTCTCCCTACTCAGTGAGGAGTCCGCTTCTCCCTCTCCCCTGATCCCCTCCCCCACCGCTGTGCTTTCTCGATCTTTCTCAAATAAAATCTTAAAAAAAAATACATCCACATTAAAGAACCTTTGTACAGCCGACCATGTTGAGAATCAGGTGCTAGTCCTTGCCAAATAATATTTCCATGGCACCTCGACAAAAGAACAAATCCAGCCTCTTGTTTTAAGTTCTCTCTTGTTGGCATTGTAGTCAATTAACTAAACTGCTGACACAATGCAATATGAACATCAGCATCAGATCCGATTTACTGTCTGCATTTGGAAAAGCGACGTGTGCTTT
The DNA here is from genome assembly GCF_002201575.2 of Neomonachus schauinslandi. NCBI lineage: Eukaryota > Metazoa > Chordata > Mammalia > Carnivora > Phocidae > Neomonachus > Neomonachus schauinslandi. Next base: position 143,608,811 of record NC_058403.1, on the reverse strand, counting down.
TGGAAGCTCTTGTTTTATAACCAGACAGATCTTTAGGAACAGTGATGGTGGAATGGTCTGCAAAGAGAATCGATCAGCTTTCTGCTTTTGTAGACCTGGACGTCAAAGCTCAGAGTGGATAAAGTACCTTGTTACCGAAGTGAGAACCAGTGGTTCTGGAAGTGTGATCATATCAGCAGCATCAGCCTCACCCCTGGAAGGTGTTAGAAAATCAAAGACTCGGGGCGCCTGGCTGGCTCATTCGGTTAAGTGTCTGCCTTTCTCTCAGGTCACGATCCCAGGGTCCTGAGATGGAGCCCCGTGTCCAGCTCCCTGCTCAGCGGGGAACCTGCTTCTCCTTCTCCCTCTGCCTCTCCCCCCTGCTTGTGCAGGCACTCTCTCTCGCTCTCTCTCAAATAAGTAAATAAAATCTTAAAAAAAAGAAAGAAATTCAAATTCTCATATACCACCCCAAACCTCCGCAATCAGAAACTCTGGAGGGCCCAGGGAGTTGTGTTTTAACAAGGTTCCAGGTGATTCTGATGCAGCTAAAGCTTGAAAACCAGCGGTCTAGGCTATAGTCAGGCCTCTTACTACCAAGTCACACCTTTCTTCTGTGCTGCATCACCCTAGGGAAAAATAAAAGATCCTTTGACCCAAGGACAGTGGGGTTTAGGGGCTGACTGAGTTGGATATTTGGGGGCAAAGCTGAGCCTGGGAATCTTATGATCTGAATTGCTTCCCCTGGTGGGTCTCCCCAGGCCGGCTTCTCCGCTCTCTTCATCTTGGTGGGAGCCAGGCTGGGAATGCCCACCCTTCTATACCCCAGGGCTTTAGTGAGTGTCAGAATCTTTTTCAGCGTGACTTGATGTGTGTGTTTAACCTTACAGTGCAAAGCAGGGACTTGAATCAAGACTCAGCCCAATGTAAGGATCCCCAGGTAAGTTACCTGTGTCTTCAACGGCAAGAGTGAAAATGTGAGCTCTGTGCATTATGACACCTCTTGATATTTTACAATTTACTTATAATAGTATTAGATTCTTCCCTAAAGGCACTGGAAAATCAAGAAGTTAATAGTTCAGAAGGTGAGAGGCAATATTCCGAAAGCCTGTATTAATCCTTGTCAGACAGGTCTCAGTTCTTGCTTTTGGAATTAAATCACCCAGTCTTTAAAAGCAGATTGAATCTCATCATAGATCAAATCCAAGCGCAATGCATCAAATCTTGTGTTCAAAGTTAACGTTGACTTATGCCAGTGCTTTTTCAGGTGGTTCCCGAGGCGGCAGCCACTTGGGCTGAGCCGGCTCTTAATCTTTAGGTGGTTCGTTCAACCTGGCCCCTGGGCGCCTCTGCGCAGGTGAGCACCTGCATAATGCTGCTTGATGATCCGATTATGCAGGAGCTTTATGCCAGGTAGTTTTGTAACTTTTCCTTAAATCTTTCTCAAAAATACTTCCAAAGTGACAGAGTCAAGAAAACCCACCGCCTGGGTGGTTGTGATTTAGGAGCTGGGCTTGGGCTCGTTCAGACTAAGACAAAATGAGGTCGTCGCACACTTAAATAATAAATACTGCTTGGTTGTATGGGCATGTGGGTGCTCCGGCATTTGCTGTATGAATGATGGTGGGGGAAACCTTGACCGACAAGCTGAAAACCAGGACAGCGAACAACACTGTGAGGTTTTCTTCTGTCTCCGACTTGGCACTGGCTCTTCTCCTGTAGGGCGTTTTAGGGAAACTTTGAAATTTCACCTTCCTGATTTCCTGACCTCATCTGCAAAGATTCTGATTCTCTAGGTGTGGGTTGGAGTCAGAAATCCACATTTTAATTAATTAATTAAAAAAGATTTTATTTATTTATTTGACAGAGAGAGACACAGCGAGAGAGGGAACACAAGCAGGGGGAGTGGGAGAGGGAGAAGCAGGCTTCCCGCGGAGCAGGGAGCCCGATGCGGGGCTGGATCCCAGACCCTGGGATCATGACCTGAGCCGAAGGCAGACACTTAACCGACTGAGCTATCCAGGCGCCCCAGAGAAATCCACATTTTTCAAAAGCTGCTTAACTGAATCAGGAAGAAGGAAGTGGCCGACCCAAACTGTAAGACATGTTCTTTTTAGGAGGCAAGATACTGCAGTATTTTTTTAAACTATACATTATTGATTGTCTGTTAATTTTATTTATGGATTATCTTTTTACTTTAGAGATTTATTTATTTAGAAATATGTGTCAATACTTTTATTTATGGTTTTGCCTCTGTTATGTCCTTCCCACTCTAACCTATTCACCCATATTTTTCTCCTAAATGAATATTAAATTATAATATGACAATTACATTTAAATATTATATTACTAAAACTAATACTATTTTTTAAAAACTGAAGTCTTTAACATACCAGTCATTTTACCATGAACTATAAAGAATGTGACCTATGACATTTCTACTTCTTGATGGTTTTTTTGGACAATGTTTTGGAAAATGTTCCAGGCACATTTAAAAAGAAGTCCTATTGGGGCGCCTGGGTGGCTCAGTCGGTTAAGTGTCTGCCTTCAGCTCAGGTCATGATCCTGGGGTCCCAGGATCGAGCCCCGAATCAGGCTCCCTGCTCAGCTCTCTCCCTCTCTCTCTCTCAAATAAATAAATAGAATCCTAAAAAAAAAATAATAAATCCTATTTTTCACTCGTGTATATAATTATTTGTCAAATTTAAAATAAAACTTATGTTGTCTTGGATCTATGTATTGTTTTCTGCATATCTGTTCAATTCTGGGTGATAGGAGGATTCTACAACCTCCCAATCTGACTGTATTTTATTTTCCTTTTGCATTTCTATCCATTTGCTTTTTGTATTTTTGATCCTCTGTTTTTGCTTCTTTGCAGTGAAAACTATTTTAATCCACAGGAGTATCTTAACGGTTTAGAGCTATGAGCTATATAGCCAGATTGCCTGAGTTAAAATCTAGCCCCATCATTTCCTGTCTGTAAGATCCTGAACAAGTTATTATTTTTTTTTTGCTTGAATTTTTCCCCTGTAGAAAGAGGTTATGATCATATCTATTTCCTAGGACTGCTGGGAGGTATAAATGAGTTAATATGAGCAATAATACACGGCATGTAGAAAGTGCTCTGTGAAGATTAGCAGTTATTTTGACTAAGGGTTCAGCTTCTCGATCTTTAAGACGTCTGAAGGCTAGCATCATGGTTCTGCTATAGACAGGCCATATCCTGCTAAATTTTTGTGATCGATTGAGATTGGACTTGTTGTATTGCATGGACAAATGTTTGAGAATGACTGAGTTCTTCTGTAATTCTCACGTAATAGAGTATACTTGTCCCCTGGTTGGTGATGAACCTGAAGACCCTCTGACAACTTAGTACCTTCTGGAGGATGTTGGAATCTCTGCCTCGTGGTGCTTTGGGGGATAAGTGGCAGTGGTGGAAATCTCTGGTCGTAAGTTGAGTAGTAAGTAGCGGAGACTGTTGGAATGGTCATCAAGAAGACGTGACCACCAGTTGACCTGTGAGCTGGAACTGGGCACTTGGAGGCCTCTCACCCCCTTCCCTGTCCTTGGAATGTGGGTTCTGCTGGCCTTTCCTGCTCCCAGAGCCTGCTCCAAGGACACAGCCTTGAGATGGTGGTGGGATGGTTGAGAACACCTGCATGGTATACGTGACCTTTAGGGTTTGGAGGGTGGGCACGTGGATTCATCTTGCTGCTGCCCAAGACAAGCCTCCTGTGTAAGTTCCCTTTGTGTATTAAAGTGCCACCTGCCCACCTGGAGGGATGACCTCTCTTAGGTCCCTCCCTGCCCTCCTTAAGCTGCAGTTCCAGATCACACCCAGGAAACCCCGAATGGATTGGGAATCCACAGAGATGGAACATGGCCATCCCATCTTCATAAGTTGCAAGACTTAAGCGGGTTTCACACGTTAAAGCTTGGCTAGGATTAAGGTGGCCCGCAGACGCTGTGCCTTGGAATTTGTAAGGTTTTGGTGCTTCCTCTCTAGGTTATCATGAGAAAACTTCTAGAAGATTTACCTTCTCTCCCAAGCCAGAAACTCTAAGGGTTATGTGTGTGAACCCTTCCCCGTGAGGAGACCACCATGATCAGGTGTTACAGGCCCACCTGGGGATGCATAAATACCTTCTCGCATGTGACTGGTGGCTCCGAGGAGGTAACTTGGTGTGGAGAACTTTAATATGTTGCTCTCTGGAGATGAGAAGGGCTCAATGAAGGTGGTCAACAGATGGTGTTAGGTTTGAAGACTTAAGGTGAATTTAGGAAAATACACCCACAATTTGATATTTCCCCTCCTCTTTCACATACTGAGTTTGCTCTGCTTTGTGGATTTTCCTCATTTTAATTTTTCTGTAAACCATAGATTGGACGTTTTAAAAGTGTGATTCTAGCTGTCAGAAATGGTGATATTTCAACTGATAGAAGGGAATTGGGTGTGGGCAGCTGAAATCTGAGGTATCTGTGTGTGTCGTGCTGGAAAGAACCACTCCTTGAGCTCCGTGCCTACACGGGTCGGTTCTCTAGTGGATGGGCCCGTGGAGGAGGGGAGGATGCCCAAGGCAGAGAAATCCAGCCTCTGCGAGAGGGTGTCTGTCTCTGCCATTTTGGTGTGCCAGTGGGATGTGGACTGGGGTTCTGGAAGAGTCAGGCAGTAAATAATCCAACCCAGAAAAGTGTCTTAAGTGGAAGACCAAGGTTGATGTTGTCCTTTGTGGGGACAAGGCCATTGCTCAGACTTCCCCAGCCGGCCGTGTCCAGTGAGTTCCTGCAGCGGGGGCAGTTGCTTCTCAGAAGACGGGCTGCCCGAGGAAGGTGAGACCCATCTCGGTGGGAAGGACCGCCTGTCCACCTGTGGTCAGCGGAGGCTGGGTCCACCTTCCTCTTTAACATGGGGATGGGGTGGCAGGTCTGGCAGGCAGGGGGTCCCAGGGGGTCCCCGAGGCTTTGGCCCTAGCATCAGGCGTGGTGATGATGGGGCTGAATCTCTGGGGAGACACGGAGAGTCCTGACAGCCTATTGGAAATAACACAGGTATGAAGGGTGTCTGCTCACACGCCACGGAGAGGCGAGAACCTCTTCTTCCTAGGACCTTTACTCTTGTCGTTTTAATTTTCACCTTTCAATTCAGATGAAATGATTTAGCTTTTTGTCAGGACCAGCCTATCTAGCAAAGTTCGTCTTCAAAGGAAGATTTTTTTTTTTCACTGCATTTTTTTTCTCTAAATTCTCTCGTGGTTTGGTTGCCTGTCCGCATCGAGGAGCTTCTTCCCGATGCCTGCCTCCCATCCTTTCCTGTGACATTTCCGCTCCCGGCTGGAGTTTGGCCCATGGTTGTTGGTGTGCTTCCAGGCCCATTCCTCCCTGCTCCCAGGCCCCATTCCTCCCTGCTCCCGATGTAAAAACGTATGGTTTTCAACTTTCAGACCCTAAAGTGGAACCTTAATGAAACTGTCAGACAGCTGGGTGAGAGCAGTGCTATAGGAAAGGGCCGCTGCTATGTGTGTGTGTAAGGGAGTGAGTCAGAGCATGTGCAGGGGAGTGTGAATGTGTGTGCATGTTGGAGTGTGTAAAAGTGGGGTGGGAGCATGTGAGTTCAAGAATGTCGATGTGAGTGCAGAAGTGTGAACATGAACATGAGTATCTGCATACGTGTGTGCAGGTGCATGTGTGGGAACATGTTAGTGTCCGCGTCAGTGTGAGTATGTGTGTATGTAGGCTGGAGTGTGTGTGTGTGCTTGTGTGGTGTTTCTAAAGCAGTGGGGTTTGTCTGAAGGATAAGCAGTAGGCAGTGGCTGGCCCTCAGCCCCTCCAAGGATGGGGCCCACCACTTGCCATGGCTCCCGGCTTTGGAACTGGCCGGTGGTGCCCCCAGGAAACTGACCTACTAGCAATGAAGATGGCTCTCTAAGTGGGTTTGAGTTTTCCCCTGGTTCTCTCTCTCTAGCACGTTCTTTGCTTTGTTAACACGGCAGATAAAATAGGCTTGCTCTGTATACAGTGAAGTTTACCTGCACATCAGGTTGCACACTAAAGCTTGAAGACACTAACTAAAAAAAAAAAAAAAAAAAGAGTAGGAATTAGGTTTGTCTTAATCATTTCTCCAGAAGGAAAGACCTTTAAGAATGTTTTAGGGTTTTATCTAGCAATTTCACTTGGGCTTATGAAGTCTCATTTAGAAATATGGTTAACTTTTCCTATTTAGCATGAAAGCTAAATAGGACTTTCAGATATTGCTCTAAGCTCCGAACAGCAGTACCTGACAGAGCCATAACCCTGTGGGAAACCAAATTTAATTTCCTTCCTCCCAGGGGATGTGACCAACCAGGATTGCCCTCCTTAATGCCGTATGGATAGCTTTCACCTTCTGTGACACAAGCTAACTTACCTTTCAGAGGCCCTCCCGAAGGAACACTTTGTTGAGTTGGCTACAGTTTTTAATCTGCTGGTACTCCATCCCCTCTCTCCAAACACGATAGTTTCTAATTGTCTTTAGAAGGGAGTAAATTATTGATGATCTTCCTTAGTGCACATGATTCAAACCTGCGTATTTGTATTTAAGCTATTTTAGGACGCAGTGGAAGTATTTTTTTTCCCATCTGCGACAGGTTAAAGTTACGATGTAAGTTTGAAATACGTATTGTGAAAAATCATTAATGCGTCCCCATATCCTGCATAATGGGACATCATTTGGTTATTCTGTCATCCCTATTGGGCAAAAGAACAACATTCAATTCATTTCTTTGCACCAGATTCTGAATAATGTCTTTGCAAATATACAGTGAGTTGTTTAAACAGGATGCATTTGGGAAGCTGCCTCTAGGAGCAAGGAAAGCTGACAGATGAGGAGTTGGTAGAAGCAATAAGGAGAAAGATGTCAAACCCTTCCTCCCTTCTGACCAATGGCATATGCCTTTTCCTTGAAGCCTATTCAGATCCCCCTCCTTTTCTGCTTCCCCCAGGAAAGTGGGCATGTTTATCTACGAGGGATGCTGCAGCTTTGGTCTGGCGGGGGGGGCGGAGGGGGAGGACACGAAGTGCTGCTGTTGGAGCCAAGTGTCCTTCCCTACACTTGTGAGGAGTATTACTGTTAGTGCTCTGCCTTGCCAGGAGCGTGTCTGCATGGCTACGGTCACAATGACATTCGATCTAGGTCAAGTTGAAAACAGTTACTCCTAAGGAGAAGGCAGGGTCAGCACTTAAATAATTTGATCATTGGCAGCTCAGAAATTACCCTGCTCTCTTGTCGAAGAAGGAGTTTGGTTTTCGCCACACAGAAAGGAGTCAGGGCACATTCTTTTTTTTTTTTTTTAAGAAGTTTTTTTTTTTTAAAGTTTATTTGTCAGAGAGAGAGGGAGAGCAAGCACAAGCAGGGGAAGCCACAGGCAGAGGGAGAAGCAGGCTCTCCGCTGAGCAGGGAGCCCGATGCACGACTCAATCCCAGGACCCTGGGATCAGGACCTGAGCCAAAGGCAGATGCTTAAGCGACTGAGCCACCCAGGTGTCCCCGAGTCAGAGCAAATTTTAAGTAGGACAGGGCTTAGTCAGTGGAGCATGTGACTCTTGATCTCAGGGTTGTGGGTTTGAGCCCCATGTTGGGTGTGGAGATTACTCAAAAATAAAATCTTAAAAAAATTTAAGTAGGACATGAAAATAGAAATAAAGAATTTTTTGTGAATTTGTAAGGCTAACTGCTGTAACACATCTTGATCTTAATGGCCTAATTCAGCAGAACTTTCTTATTCCTATACCAGCCTGATGTGGGTGCTCCTTAGCAGGTGATTCTTCCAGGTGGTGATTCGGGGACCCAGGTCCCTTACCTCTTTGCCATAATTGTTGCGGGGTTCCCAAGTTCACCTGCAGGTTGTGTGTGTGTGTGTGTGTGTGTGTATGAGAGAGAAAGTGAGTGTGTAAGAGTGGGTGTGTATGTATGTGGGAGGGAGAGAGAGAATGTGTGTATTATGGGTCAAGACTGCATTGCTTTTCCTCACATCCTATTGGCTAAAACTCAAATGGCGACACCCAAACTGTAAGGGAATCTGGGAGAATATATTCTGGCGGTGTCTCCTGGAAGAGGAAGGAAGCTTGTAGGCCAGTGCCCCTCCACCTTGAGCTGCATCAGAATCACCTGGAAGCAGAAAACACAGCTTTCTGGGTTCCTCCCCCAGAGTTTCAGATTCAGCAGGTCTTGACTGGGGCCCAAGAATTTACATTTCAAAGAAGCTCCCAGGTGATGTTGATACTGCTGGAGTAGGAGCTTTAATTTGGAATAGTCCTGTCTGTGATGCATTTCTGTGTCTTGATTTATCCATGCTAATAATGAAAACCAGAAGTCTATCTTTATTATCCTGGCCTAAGGTATGGGAGGGAAGGAGACGGGTAAGATAGATAAACAATCTTGGCCAGAATGTTAAAAATAATTACGAGTGGAAGATTTCTTAGAGGAATTGGAGTTCTGGAGGACTGGGTCCTGGGGTGTCAGGCACCCTGCTCTGTGGGAGGGGAGCGGGGGTGGGCACCTCTGCTTCTGGGAAGGGAGCTTCCAGCTTGCTGGGTTAGCTCTGTTGGAACAGGAAGGCGGGGAGAATAAAGTTCCTAAGAGAGTCCAGGAGAGGTGACTTGAGAGGTGACTTGGAGAAAGGGCCAAGGGAGGACTGGCATGACAATCAAAGGGGAGTTTATGATTGCTGGTGCAAACCAAGCCTTGCCCTTGGATTGTGAGTTTCTTTGGGTCTCAGGATATCTGTAAATTGGGAATGACAATGTGTAACTCTTGGGTTGCTGTGAGAATGAATTAGATCAGAGGGTTGTAAACGTTCTTGGTTCATGGTGCTTCTACTGTGAAGAAACCCCTAAGTTTCATTTATTAAATGGTTAGTTCCAAACAACTTCATACATATTTATGTTTTAGCACCTTGGTATTTGAAAAAATAGTAATAATCATAAGTGGAAAAAAATCTGTTTAAATAATGCAATTACTTATGGATGGGATGTATTCACCTGCGGGCCCTGTGTGGCTTTCAAGCTTTGGAATCATATTGGGCATATCACTGCCTTCTTTTCCTGTTCCACGTTGATGTTTGCTTCTTATCCCCGCACCTGCTGAAAACCCTACTTTGCAGAGATACGGTGTTGTTCAAAGAAATATAGTGCAATCTAACATTGAAACTGTGAAAACAAACTGAGTTAGTACATGCACGGCATCTGACCCGTGTTGAGTATTGCTGTATGTCCCTCAAAAACGTAAACTATTTTTTTTTTTAAGATTTTATTTATTTGACAGAGAGAGACACAGCGAGAGAAGGAACACAAGCAGGGGGAGTAGGAGAGGGAGAAGCATGAGCCAAGGTCCTGTGCCTAGCCTGTGCCTAGCCTGGTGGCCCCTTATAAGCACCATTCTGGCTTAAGAACCCAGAGTAGGGAGTAGGAGAGGGAGAAGCAGCATGAGCCAAGGTCCTGTGGTGTGGGAGACGACTTGGGGACTCTGAGGGTGGATCGGAGCCCGATGCGGTGCTCGATCCCAGGACCCTGGGATCATGACCTGAGCCGAAGGCAGACGCCTAACGACTGAGCCACCCAGGCGCCACCAAACGTAAACTATTTTTGCAGTGCCTCTGTGAGTTCACAGTAGTGACCCAGGAGCTTTGGTGCCTGGCTTGGAAACTGGAATTTGGTGGGGTTCTCCCCGCCCCACCCCGGCTTCATTAATCCATTGAACAAAAGTTCACTGAGTATCAGTGAAGTGTCGGCACTGTGCTGGGCACTGGGAGGAGAACATACTTCTGCCTCCCGAGGGTGTAGAGTCTAGTGGGGAAACTAGATGTGGAGTTAGAGGCTCCTGCAAGTATAGACTCCCACTGGGGCCGGGCTGGGCCGGGAAGGACAATTTCAAGGTGCTATGAGAGCTTGTGAGAGGAATAGTTGAGTATCAGGAAGTTTCTCAAGTTGGTGGTCCTTGAGTTGTTCCTGAAGGCTGAGAAGTTAACATGGCAAGAAGGCAAAGAAGCCATAGTCTAGGTGGCAGGAATAGCATTCTGGGCAGGTGTTTTTCGAACTGTGCTGAAGGCCCTCCGCCCCCTCCCCTCAGTTCCGTTGTGGTTGATCCATGACTGGTGTGTAGCTTGTACGTGCCATGTGTGTTTAATGAGACCGATCCTCTGATCACGCAGTCGGGTGTTGAAGCAAAGCCAAAATTGCAAAGCTGTTGTAGACTGGGAACAGTCTGTGGGCCACACTTGGAGTAACTGTTCCAGACAGGGAGGAACAGCATGAGCCAAGGTCCTGTGGTGTGGGAGACGACTTGGGGACTCTGAGGGTGGAGAGGAGAGGCTGGTGTGAGTGGAACAGAAAGCGAGAAGGCAGAAAAGTCAGCAGGGGCTGTAGTGAGCCTCTGGGCCGCAGGAAGAACTTGAGTCTCAGATGAAGACCTTTTCTTCCTGGTGCAGAACGGGAGTTTGTTGGGGTGACTTCCTAGGCGATAGGTTGAGCGTGTAAACAGGCCAGATGTGTGGCTACAAAGACCTGTTTGAGTGCTTTAGGCAACTTGCAGCCCCTCTGCTTTTACCTTGCAACTGCATTGTGGCCTCCCAGAGTAGAGTGAGTTCTCGAAGGGCCTGTTGGAGCGTGCCAGGTGGCTGTGTGAGCACGCCCAGTTCCCTGACCGGTGACCCCTGGAGCTCGGGCTCCTTAGGGTTACCCATGCCACCGGCAGAAAGCTCAGGGCCCAGCTTGCTGTTCCCTGCGTGTAAAACGGCCTCTCTTAGAGGCTTAGAAGGTCCAGCTGTTCCTGTGAAGTCCTACGGAGTGTGTCACCCGAGGCTGTCACCCAATGCATCTGCTTGCCTTTTTTGGGGGGGGCGGGGGGAAGGGGGTCATTTGGAGGCTTACTGTGATCTCCATGGGCACCAGGCGAGGTAATGGGCCTTACACCAAATCCGGAATGGACGTAGCCTGTGCCTAGCCTGGTGGCCCCTTATAAGCACCATTCTGGCTTAAGAACCCAGGACTCTCCCCTTACTCACGGGCTGACTTCTGTGTGGCACCCGGGAGGGACTTGGGGTTTCCACCTCCCTGAATTGAGAGCCTTGGTGTTGATTTAAGGATTACTTTTCCCCTTTGCTGTGAGGCGTGGGCTGGAGAAGGAGGAATGATGCACTGTGTTTCTCTGCACAGGTACTTTGTGCTGGATTTTGAGGCTGGCATCCTGCAGTATTTTGTGAATGAGCAAAGCAAACACCAGAAGCCTCGGGGAGCCCTGTCTCTGTCTGGAGCCATAGTGTCCCTGAGTGACGAAGTTCCCCACATGCTGGTGGTGTACTCTGCTAACGGAGAGATGTATAAGCTGAGAGGTATGTTCTTCTAACTCTTCAGATGGGTCTCAGGGGCTGCACTCCCAGTTACCATGGTGGCGGCTCTCCTGGGTGTTTTTTTTTTTTTTTTTTTTTTTAATCACCTTTAACAATTTGCTGTGTTTGACGACTCCGTGGTGACAGACAGACAGACACTGCCTCTCTTAAGCCTGGGGCAGGGAGATGGAGCTGGCATTGGGAATTGCTTGTCCTGAAAAACTGAGGAATTAAGGACAGATGAAAGGGGAGTGACAGTAAAGCCAGCCCAGCTTTCGGATTTCAGATTTTTCATATCAGCTCAGTGTATATTTTCTTGGACTTGGACTTTACAGTATGAATCTTCACTACAATCCCCTGCACGGCTAGGCTGTGAGGACAAAACAAACATTTCAAGGGTCAGCGCGCCTCTCCTCTGCCGCCCCCCCGCCCCCGAGTTTCTCTAGAACCGTCTCTTAGTAAAGGCCCCCTTCACTTATATTGTTTTTTTTTTTTTTTAAAGATTTTATTTATTTATTTGAGAGAGAGAATGAGAGAGAGAGCATGAGAGGGGTGAGGGTCAGAGAGAGAAGCAGACTCCCCGCTGAGCAGGGAGCCCGATGCGGGACTCGATCCTGGGACTCCAGGATCATGACCTGAGCTGAAGGCAGTCGCTTAACCAACTGAGCCACCCAGGCGCCCAGCCCCCTTCACTTATATTGTATTTATTCTGGTGTAGTATTAGAGCCTGGTAAGGAAGCCATCTGTTTGGTGTGGCGTTAATTTTTTTGTCTTGCTTTTTCCCCTTCTCTTTGCTTCTTGAGAACTGAGGCCTGCTCAGCATCCTCCTGGAGGATAAATCCCCAGGAAGCCCCACACTGAGCCATGGCTATAGGTCCCGCCACTCCCAAGGCACGTCCATCGTACAGGTCTTTAGCAATGCCAGCCCCGACTGTAGCAGTATAATTGGATTGCTAGATCATTCTTCCATCATTCCATTACAGTTGCATTGCCAGAAAAATTGTCAGTTTTCTTCAATGAAATAACAAAAACAACAATCCAGATGCCCATGTTGGTGTGTGTGCATGCATGTACGTGCACACACACACACCGAGTCAGTGTTGTTAAGGCCTGAGGAAGGGTAGGACTTGTATGTATTGAGTGTTGGGGGTTGGTTGAGAATTCTGCCTTCCTACATTTTTCTTTGCCCAAGGAAGGGCTCAGTACAAAGAAAAGGCCCCTTGTGTCTCTCCTGGACCCCAAGGAACTGACAGTGAGAGATCAGCCTCTGCAAAGCCAGACCGAGGGCCCAGCCTCCTTGCCTCTGAGTCCAATTTTCATCATTCCACCTACAAGCTTTTCTGCCAAGAGATGGAATAAACTAATGTTTCTTTACTATTGATACACAAGTCATATTTCAGAATCTATAAAACAACCCAGAAACCTATGAAATAAAAATGCCTATCATTGAAAAAAGTTTTTCAGTTTTTGGAAACGTGGGAAGATTCATGTTCTCTTTGGAGATTCATGCGGTGTGTGTTCCAGCTGGCTAGATTTATATGGTCCTTGCTTTCGTTTTGTTGTTTATTGCTTAACAAATTGTTCAGGCAGAAACAAGAGCAGGTGAAAAACTTAATGGCACTCCCCCCCACCCCGAGCCCCCCCACCTGTGGTTTATAAAATGACACAAACCCACACAAATGAAAAAACCCAACTAATATGACAATTGAGCCATCTCATTTTTGCCTTTTAAGAGTCAGGGGTTGGTTTGTTTTTTTTTAAGGGTAGCTTTAATAACAAATACAAAAGTTTTATTATCTGCGTGACATCGCAAGGGCTGAATTTAGCGTAAAGTTAGGAACTGCAGAAAAGGCGGGATAAATTCTGCAGATATATGGCTGGTCCTTGGCTCATCCCAAGAGGATCTGGGTGTTGGTTTTCTCACTGCACATCTCACCTACATGTAGAATTGAATGAGTCTTGATGTCAGTAGATGCACGGCTTCTGAGAATGTTTTTGGTGCAGAGCCTTTGAATGGGACCGCCATAACCTGGCAGTTCTTCACTTTTCCTAGGGAAAAAGGCTCTCGTTTCTGCAGAATCCTTTGGAAGTCAAAGTCACCTGGTCTTACGCTGGTCTGCCACTCCAGATTAGTTCACCCAAAAGTTCAAGCTGAAGTTGAGTTGTATTGACAGACAACACTGAGGCCCATTTTTGTAAACAATTATAACTTCCAGGGGAATCTTTCTGTTTCCTGCCTAGTCAATATTCATGCGGTTAAAGTTATAGTAAACTATTTATGCAGTTAGTTATGCAGTGAAATTGATGACTTAGATTTTATTAGAACCTGTTATGTATCCATGATAGTTTAAGAAAATAATGTGATGTATTTGAGAGATGGGAGTGTAGATGGAAGATAATGACCATACAGTTGGCTTGTATTTTAATGTCTCTTTGGAGGAAATTTGAAGACCTCTAAAGCAGCATTTGGAATATTGTTCTGTCCGATCATAACATGAATCATTGAGGACACATATTAAAATAATTCAATTGAATGTTTATTTTGTAGATGCTAGTAAGTCCACAGTACAATTCTGGAAATGCCCAAAGGCCCTGAAAAACTACACTTTGAGCCTCTTATTTGCCACACGTGTAGAGGTGCTTAAAAATAATCATGTTTTACCTTTCCTGCTTTTTATTTTTATTTTATTTTTTTAAGGGTTTATTTATTTATGAGAGAGAGTTGGGGAGAGGGGGTAGAGGGGGATGGAAAGGGAGAGAGAATCTCCAGCAGCCTCCCTGCTGAGTGCAGGGCCCCACGTGGGGCTCGATCTCAGGGTCCTGCACTACTCGGGAGCCCCCCTGCTGCCTTTTTTTTTTTTTTAAGATTATTTATTTATTTATTTGAGAGAGAATGAGAAACAGAGAGAATGAGAGGGAGGAGGGTCAGAGGGAGAAGCAGACTCCCCGCTGAGCAGGGAGCCCGATGCGGGACTCCAGGATCATGACCTGAGTTGAAGGTAGTCGCTTAATCGACTGAGCCACCCAGGCGCCCCCCCCTGCTGCCTTTTTAAAGAAGTAGAAATGATGGGGCTCCTGAGTGGCTCAGTAGGTTAAGCAGCTGCCTTTGGCTCAGGTCATGGTCTCTGGGTCCTGGGTCCTGCTCAGCGGGAAGCCTGCTTCTCCCTCTCCCTCTGTTTCCTGGCTTGTGTTCTCACTCTTTCTCTGTCCAATAAATAAATAAAATCATTTAAAAAAAAAAAAAGTAGAAATGACTTTTTTCAGAGGAGGTTGAAAAAAAGGGCAAAAATTGTTCTTATAACAGACATTTCAGAGTATGTTTTTAATGTGGTTTAAGAGGGAATTTTCTGTTGAGATTTAGTGTAATTTGTGTGTGTGTGTGTGTGTGTGTGTGTGTGAACACAGGCTGCTTGAGAATATTGCGATCTGCCTTTATTTTCCCCTTTGTTCTCTCTCTACCTCACTCCCTGGGCCCCCCACCCCCATAGGTGGGTGTAGAAATAGGTTAGATATGTTTTGGAACCATCTCTGCAAGCGTTTCTTTCTCTATTTTAGCTGCCGATGCAAAGGAGAAACAGTTTTGGGTGACTCAGCTTCGAGCTTGTGCCAAATACCACATGGAAACGAGTTCTAAGGTAAGTAACCATGGGGAAGCAAGGAGACACTGGAGTAATTTGGAGAGCTACCCTTCAGCCCAATTATCTGTTTCTTTGGGGAGGCTGTTTCTCCTGTCATTTTTGAAGTTACCCACTGTATTGGAATTCATATTGCCCTGCTGCATTGAAATCTAAAACCAAGAGGAAAGTAGGAGGATTAGCTTGTAGGTAGAATGAAGAGGCCTGCAGATACCTCATTGGAACTGATTCTGGGAAGACCCTTCTATGGCTTCACGTGTTGTCAATTTAGGCTGCTGTTAATGTCTGTTGAGAAACTTGAGTGGATGATTTCACTGTGGAGGCAGAGGGAATCCGATTTACTGTTCATGGGAGACTAGTTGTCGTCAGTGGTCCTTAAATAAAACATAGACCCCAAATTGATGAAATATCCTGCAGGGAACTTCAGCATTCCAAGTATAGAAATGTTCTCAGGTAATTTGGTATCTAAGTTATGAATTCTTTTTTCCTCAGGATTCGGTAGGAGGTCTTAGATCAGATTTTCATGGATTATTCGGAGGATTTCCTAGCATTAGAATACGGGAAATAATTGCAAAGTAAATTTATTCATGGCAATAAGTATTTGTTGAAATCAATGCTCAAAGGACTACCCCTTTTATATCATTAATTCTAATTTAAGTACGGTACCCGATTGGAGTGTTTTTCCACATTCTATGCATCCGGTAGAAAGACCCACATATGAAACTTCTGGGGCGCCTGGGTGGCTCAGTCAGTTAAGGGTCTTCCTTCGGCTCAGGTCATGATCCCGGGGTCCTGGGATCAAGCCCCACATTGGGCTCCCTGCTTGGCGGGGAGTCTGCTTCTCCGTCTCCCTCTGCCTGCTACTCTATCTACTTGTGTTCTCTCTCTGTCTGTCTGTCAAATAAATAAATAAAATCTTTAAAAAAGAAAAAGAAAGAAAAAAAAAAAAGAAACTTCTGATGATTTTAATCCTATAGCCAGTCAGCTGTCTTGCTCAAGGCCATGGGAAATGCCTTGCTTAGGTATACCTCCCTGTTCTGCCTCCAAGTACGATCTGAACTGATTTCTTCATAATGATCTTGTTCACTGTTAATTTTTTTTTTCTTTTATGAGACCTCTTTTCCTTGACTTGCTTACTACTGTTTTGCTCTCACCCCTTTTGACTTCCCCACGCAGAATCTGGGTTTACCATAGGTAGGGCCCTATTTCTAAAGCTTTTTTCTCTTTGCCTTGCTTTGTTTTCTAGGAATTATGGTAGGAGTCCTGGACATTTCATCAGTATTTTATAAACTCCTAGGCAGGGCAGTTAAAATTTTTCTTTTTATATGTATCTTTTTACTTTTTTTATAAAACAGAAGGGCCTAAAATAAAAAGGACAGATCTCCCAACATGGTAGTGTATGCTCATTAGAGATAATTGCACTTGACAGTTCTTGTACATCATTCAAGTAGATTTAGGCATGTGTTAGGATGTATGTATATGTGTGTTTGTGTTTTTTACACGGATGGGATCTTTTCATGCATACAGTCCCTCCCCCCCCCTTTTAAAAGGTACTTTGGAAGTCTTATTAGATATATGGGATCTAATAATGGATGTCTGCTTTATTTAAGTCCTCTACTGACAGACATTTAGGTTGTTAGACATAATGCTATAGTGAACATCTTTGTATATATATCTTTTTGTGCCTCTAGGTGTACATAGAAAGTTATATCATTGGACTTGTAGGTCACAGACTCTGTGTCTGCTATATTTTCCTAGACATTGCTAAATTGTCTTCTAAAAAAAATTCTCCTAATTTGTTCTGCTACCAATTTTGTGTGTAAAGATGCATTTCCCCCTCTAACTGTGGCTCTTCTAATGTTTTAGCTTTTGATAGTCTTGTGGATAAAAAATTAATCCCCCGTGATTTTCATTTTCACTTCTAAAGTCATGAGAGGGGTTGAGTATGTTTTCAAATGTTGATCGCCACATGTATTTCTTTGATGTGATCGGCCAATTTTTTTTTTTTTTTTTTTTTTTTTTTTTTTTTGGGGGGGAGAAGGAGAGAAAAGGAGGATGGGGGGGGGGGGGGTGAGAGGGAGAAGCAGACTCCCCGCCGAGCAGGGAGCCCGATGCGGGACTCGATCCCGGGACTCCGGGATCATGACCTGAGCCGAAGGCAGTCGCTTAACCAACTGAGCCACCCAGGCGCCCTGATCGGCCAATTTTTATCCTTCATCCTTTTATCCTTTTTCTGTTGAGTTCTTTTTTTCTCCTTGATTTGCACTTAGCTATATGTGAATTGAGCATATTTGTCCTTTGCCTGTTATTTGTATTATAGATGTTTTCTCCTGGTAGGTCACCTGTATTTTGACTTGGGGTACATTTTTTGCTATGTAGGATATTTAATTTTTGCTGTCAGATTTATGAATATTTTCATTTTTGGCTTTTGGTATTACATCATGCTTAACAAAGGCTTCTTTGTTCTAAAATAATGAGATTTCCAGTGTTTTCCTCCAGTGAATATATAGTTTAATTATTGTGTTTCAATCATTGGTTCATCTGGAATTTATTTTGGATGTAAGAATTGAGGTCAGGAAACCAACTTGAAGTGCACTGATGTTTTAATGAATCACTGGAGACTGGGAAAGGTAAGGACCTCTTCATGGTAGTAAGAAATTTATTTATTTGACAGAGAGAGACACAGCGAGAGAGGGAACACAAGCAGGGGGAGTGGGAGAGGGAGAAGCAGGCTTCCCGCGGAGCAGGGAGCCCGACGCGGGGCTCGATCCCAGGACCCTGGGATCAAGACCTGAGCTGAAGGCAGACGCTTAACGACTGAGCCACCCAGGCGCCCCAATAAATAAAATCTTTTTAAAAAAAAAGATTTCTAGACTCATTCCCAGATTAAAAAAAAAAAAGTACTGGTTTTTGAAACCTAAGTGTCTGGCTACCTAGTCAAGCCCTTGTGGTTTCCATGTGGGGAAGCACCAGCTGGGAGGGTGGTGGAGCCAAGGCTCGAGCTCAGGTCTCTGGTTTCCTGCTCTTAACCTCACACATATCAGCCAGGGCTGCCCTCTTTCCCTCCATGGGTGATGAGGCCCCTTTCGGACAGTTTCTGCTTCTAGATGGACAGACCCTGCCAAAGACCGAGAATCCCCTTTTCTTGACGTCACTTAGGTTTATCCTGTGGCCTTTAGTTGTTATTCGAGGTGCAGCTGCAAGGGTGTGAGGTGGGTCTTCTAGGAAGACTGGAACCCTGACTTTCTCTGAAAACACAAACAACAAAACAAAACATCTTATTTTTAATGCAGTATAAAAATTCAGGCAGCATAAAGCCCTGACTGGAAAAGGGTTAAGAGAGAGCTGTAGCGAACTGTCCTTGTGAGAATTTACTAGTGCATGACTTTGAAGTATCGAATGTAGGAGTGGGTGTCTAGCTTTTATCAAGTAGGTGGTGTTTAGTAACCCTTAGGATGGGGGCACAGTGGTGTTCTGGGGACCACGATAAGCACTGCGAAAGGAACCGTCTGTTGACAGAGCAATGGCGTTTAATACCTTCTATGTGAGTGGCCATCACTCAGGATCACGCTACCTTACACAGAGGTCCTGTCTCCATGTTGACAAATTAGAAAGCTGAGGCCAGTGGAACCTCAATGATAGGCTCAGTGTCACGTAGCCATTAAGTCAGTGGATGGGAACGAGAGCCTGAATTGCTAAACATGCCCCCTCCCCCTCATCCCTCCTCTTGGTTTCCTGGCAAGGAGCTGTGGGAAGGTTCGGGATGGTATTCCCCTGCCATGAACTTTATATTTTATAATATAGAGGGGACAGCTCTGAAAAGGACACCTGTAATGTTTATGTACTCAAGGGACCCCTTCTCTGGTCTTTTAATAGATTCTGATTCCAGAACTCTTCAGTGAGTTGGCTTGAAAGTAACATTGGCCTTTTGCACTAATTTTTTTGTGATGTAAGCTCATAATGGTGAACACTTTTGGCAAGTTCCCATGAACCTTGAATGGAAAGTGTCTTCTGATGGAGTACATGCATGTTTCAGCTCAGGACATTCTAGTTTAGAAGAAATATTGTGGAGTACACAGAGAGAGGTCCTACATTTAAATACCCGCTGTGCTGATGATGTGTCAAGCAGAACTGCTCAGGTCACTTGTATTCTTTCTGATCCTCTGTCCTCATCTTTGAATGGTAACATCTGTCTCCTGAGGTGGTCCTAAGGCGCAAGAAAGGGAATGTAGGCGAAGACCAGTTGCCCACAGGAAGCACTCCAAGGAGTTAGGGGCTCAGTAGCTTGTGCTGATGTTTAGTAAGCCTGCTGCCTGGAAGTCCAGCATCTCAGCTGTTCTTAGTGCTTGGACCAAACCCTCAAGGAAAACAAGTATGCTGTTTCATCCCTTTGTGATTATGTGTCTGTTTTCACATAGGCCCTGTGATTTGCAAATAGCCATATCAGAGAACTCAGGGTCATTCAGAATCTGTGGAAGTCCATATTTGGGGGTAGGGAGTTGGAGACACTTAATGAATAATGCTGTTTTCAAGTGACTTTGACCTGTGGGAAAGTGGGATAGTGAGGACAGTAGCCAAGTGATTAGAAAGCATTGAAGGACATTCAGATTTTGAAGATTTTAGTTTCTTTGGCTTTAATTGTGACCGAGTGAGAGAATTTTTTAAAGATTAAGCTTGATGGAAACACAGTTGTTTTCAATATTTTTTTTGATTTAAAATTTTTTTTTTTTCCTCACCCTGGGGCGCCTGGGTGGCTCAGTTAGTTGGTTAAGCTTCTGCCTTTGGTTCGGGTCATGATCCCAGAGTCCTGGGATGGAGCCCCATGTCGGGCTTCCTGCTCAGCCTCTGCCCCTCCCCCTGCTTGTGCTGTCTCTCTCAAATAAATAAATAAAATGTTAAAAAAAAAATTCTTTTTTCCTCATCCAGACATGGAAGCGTGGATTCACTTGAGACGGGCGGGGGTGACATGTGTCCTGAGTGAGGAGTTCACTGGTCTGCTCCGTTAATTGAGCATTAGTACCTTCTCCCCTAACTTTCAACCCTAAAGGATAATGTGTGACATGTGGTAGCATGTATCACTTTTTCAGCCAGTACACTATGGTGAGGTACAGCTTGGTCGTTCAAAAGCTTAATGGAGCTCACAGCTTCTCTTTTTGGCTCAGCTGGCCTCTTTCTGACCGTATCCCATCCCTACCACAAACATAGTCTTGTTATGAATTCACTGCTGACAATTGTGAGCTTCCCCTCATAATGTAAGTAGCATTATTTTTTTTAAATTATGAATATTATCTATACTCAATAGAAAGCATTCAGAAGATAGGGAAATCTAAGAAAGAAAAAATTGCCCCCAATCTCAGTCCCAGACCTAATCTCTGATGATACCATTTGGGTGTACAACCTTCTACACACTTTTTTGTGTGTGGATAAATAGAAAGAGTTACATGACTGCTTTTGTAGGTCCTTCCTTCCTGTCTCTTCACATGCATAGACATCACACAAATTTGTTTTCGTGAGCGGCTTACCTTTCCCGTGAGGATGGACTGTAAGACCAGGCTTTGGCCACAGGCCTATTCTCTGCGTTGGGGTTGTTTTATCTTTAAAAGGACTGTGTGAGTGTTTTGCTGTTTCTTAGAGCATTTCTGGGGTCTACACTGTGTTTTACTTCTGGTCAGCTACCTGCCCTTTAGTCTTGGTCACTTCTTATCCCCTTGTTCCTTGTTCTGCTCTTGTTTAGTTCCAGAGGGGAAGTTGAGGAAATAAAGGTCCATCTTTATTGGTGTATTTACCCATCCAGCGACATGGAAAATGTAGAATTTTTTTTTTAATCTATGGGGAAATTAGGTAAGAAAATGTAGAAATTTGAGGCTTTCGAAGTAGTTAACACTATTCATTGTATTTGAAATCCTTTCTCTGGGTTCTCAGGGCCCCAGGCTTGCCTCCATCTTTGTATTTACTCCTTTGGGCTCTGGAGATCCCATTCCATCTGAATCCTCCCCTTGATCATGTGTCCCCTGAGAGCAAACACTGACTACCCCTTCACTTAGGAAGTCGGTAGGTCCCAGGGAATCTGTCTGTGTCGAGCATTTGAAGACACTGTGGTCAGATCAGATTGGTGTGTGGTTAAGGCTCCTGGTCCTTGCAAGGTAATTCTAAATTAAAATGCAAATTTCAGGGTACAGTCTTTTATGCAGATTTGGTCATGGAGGAATATGATTGTCTAATACAGGATTTTAAATTCATTATAAGCCTTAGGAGGTCTTGGATGAGCAGCAAAAGCTGCTGGGTTTCAAGGAGTGTATATATAAATATTCATGCTGGAAGCTGCCCAAATCACAAGTATTTTTTTTTCCATCCCCAACTCCAACATGAGTTGGCATACCAACTCATGTGAGCCTTTGGTCTGCGGTGTCTGGGAGGTGGATAGCCCCAAGAGTAGGTGGGCCAGCTCTTCTGAAGATAATGCCAGGTAAGGGCCTGCCCATGTTTTTGCACAACCAACAGCTTTCCCCTGACAGCGCACACCTGTCACCTGTGATATAGTTCCTAACTCCCATCCTCTGCTTTTGCCATGACATCTGGTACTCCCTAGTGATCTAGAGGTTCAGCTGGGGTTTGACGGGACGTTGGATAATGAGAAGGGAGACAGGAGAGCGATGGGCTGGCCTGGTAAAGAGGCTGGTGCTGGTAAGAGCATGCCCTGCGGGTGCCTTCTCTCCTAAGGGCAGTGTGCTTTGGGTCAAGAGGCCATACCGGTAAGGGGCCAGAGAACCCGGCCTTGGGGACATTCCAAGACCTTCTCTAGGGAGGCATGGGGGATGTGTGGACTACTTCTGGGGAATTAGGAGACTTGTCTGTTGAGGGGAGGTTTGAGAGGGGAATTCTGACTGAATGTTAAATCCACGGCCCAGTGTGAAGAGTGAGAAGATTTGGAGCCATTGTTCAGGAGTTTCTCCCGGCACTCTAGGTTTCTGAAGGCAGAAGACTGTAACTTCCCTGACTCTCTGCCACCCTGGGGTGTGAGCCAAAGGGCTTTGGCGAGGTGCTTTCATATCTTGGTTAGGGGTCATCACAACAGGAAGCACCTGCTTGCTGAGACGAACCCAATGACAGCTGTAGAATCTGACCCCATGTGGCCACAAGGGACGTCAGATGCCATCGAGTCCAGCATCCCAGCCCCACCTCCTCTCACTATTTGAGCAAAAATGCTACCAAAATATTCAAATAATGAGGTCATATGAGTTGATTCTCCTCAAAACAGTAGACAATTTTAGTCACCCAGAGAAGGCACTGCTGGTAACTCACTGATGAAATGCTAAGAATTTTGGGGGTAATCTGACAAATGACATTGGTTTGGGGCCTCTGAGAACAATTGAGAATAACTCAAAAGTAATAGAGTGATTAGAAAGCGCTAAGAGATTCCAAACTCCTTTTGTTCTACTTGTCTAAAGAACAATAGAGGTAAGAAATAAGTTATGACAAAAGGTAGGTTCTAAAACTGTTCTAACGTGGAGACCTCTAGCCACATGAGGCTTTTTAAATTTAAATTACAGTTGACCCTTGAACAATGCAGGGGTTGGGGTGGTGACCACCCCACTTCCTGCACAGTCAAAAAAATGCACTTACAACTTTTGACTGTCCCCAAACTTAACTACTGATAGCCTGTTGACCAGAAGCCTTATCTTAACATAAACTGTTGACTAACACATATTTTGTAAGTTATGTGTTATATACTGTATTCTTACCATAAAGTAAGCTAGAGAAAAGAAAATGTTAAAATTGTAAGGATGAGAAAATACAGCACTGTACTGTATTTATTGAGAAAAATCTACGTATAAGTGGATCCTGCACAATTCAAACCCATATTGTCAAGGGTCAACTGTAACTGAAATTAAATTTTAAAATTCAGTTCCTCAGTTGCACTTAGCTCAGTAGTCACATCTGGCTGATGGCTGCCATATTGATACAGATACAGAACACTTCCATCATCACAGAAAGTTCTGATGGTTTCTGAGGAGGGAACTTACCAATGTCTAGTCTAATCTCTAATTGTGCTATGGACTTTTTTTTTTAATCTAAAAGGTATGAGTGGTGTCTCCCCCCGCCCCCCAAACTTCTGTCCTTCCTTGCTGTGCTTCCTCTCAGGAGTTCTGGTCTGCTCCATGGCCTTGGCATTAAATATCTTGATCACTCGCTTCTTCGGTCATGTTGTCTGTGCATCAGGAACATCCGTCTTCCTGTGTGAAGGCAGGAGCTCATGTTCTCTTGAGGGCAGATTCTCTACATGCTCCCCCCTCAACTGCAGCTGTTTAAGAACCTCTAGTATGGGCTTCTGTGAGGAGCACAGGAGGGAGGGAAGGTTGTTGATGATATTACCCCTTGGCTCCAACAACCTTCAGTAGAAGCCTACTTCCCAAGACAAGGTCTCGAACTTTGGATGCCCAGCATGTGTCAGGTGCAGTTTCTTTCCCTCTACCTCATGCGCTTAGTGTTCTAGACAAGCAGGTCCCCAGCACACTGTGTATCATCACGCTTCCTTGCCTTTGTTCATGAGGATTCCTCTGCTGGGATGGGTTCCCCGCTTCATTCTTCATGTGGGAAATACCCATGTGGTCCTCAAGGCTGATATGCTTCTGGGATGCCTTCCTGACCTGCCTGGTCAGAGTGGATCTTCTCTCTTCTGTGTTCCTGTTTATACCAACACTCACCTGTAAACACATCCCTTCTCACAAGGGTGTGTGTGTGTGTGTGTGTGTGTGTATGCATGTGCGTGTGCATGCACCCTCATGATTGACAGTGTGTCCTTAAGATCCTGGACTGCAGGGAAGTCATAGCTGTATCTTCATACCTGCCACCATCCTGACATGATGGTGGAGATCAACCACTTAGTGCGTTTTAAATGTCCACCCTACTTCCTCCTTCCTCTCTCCATTAGGGACAGTAGTAGTAGTGGTGGTGGTGGTGTAGGGTTGGATTTGGGTTCTTTAAAAAACTATATCCAAGTTGTCATATTTTCCTAGAATACTATATTTTGTATTAGATCAAATGTTTGAGGATTTTTTTAATGTAAGAGAGCTATTAGTATCTAACAGATGAAAATCAATCCAGAGTAACATTCAAGCTAAATGTATCTTAATTCTTTTAAGAGAGAAGAAAATAACAATCATAAGGAACACATTTTTTGAGAAAAGAAAATAATAAATGGCATCTATCAACACATTTCTATGTGGAAAGTCCTGTGAGAAGAACTTTTCTTGGATTATCTTTTTTTTTTTTTTTAAAGATTTATTTATTTATTAGAAGGGGGTGGGGAGAGGGAGAGAGAATCTCAAGCAGACTCCCTGTTGAGTGCGGGGCCTGATGGAGAGCTCGATCCCATGACCCTGAGATCATGACCTGAGCCAAAATCAAGAGTCAGATGCTCAACTGACTGAGCCATCCAGGCACCCCTCTTGGATTATCTTATGTATTTCTCACAACAGTCCTATGAGGCAGCTACTACTATTACCCCATTTTAATAGGCAAGGACGCTAAGGCACAGAGAAGGTAAGTAATCTACCTGCCCAAGGTCACACAGCTGGCGGATGACTGCCATCTTTTTTTCCAAAAAATTTGAGATCCAATTCACATACCATTAAATTACCTTTTTAAAGTATACAATTCAGTAGTTTTTAGTGTATTTACAAAGATGTGTAACCATCACTACTAATTCATTCCAGACTGTTTTATTACCCCCAAAAGAAAGCCTCTGTTTCCATTAGCAGTCACTCCTCATTGCCCACCCACCCTCTCTCCCCAGCTCCTGGCAACCGCTAACCATTGTCTCTAAGGATTTGCCTATTCTGGACATTCCATGTAAATGGAATCCTATACTACGGCCTTTTATGTCTGGCTTATTTCACTTAGCATATTATTTTCAAGGTTCCTTCATGTTGTAGCTCTAATCAATACTTCATTCCTTTTCATGGATGAATAATATTCCATCATATGGACATGCCAGATTTTTCAATCCATTCATTCATTAATTGATAGATAACTGGCTTGCTTTCACTTTTTGGCTGTTATGAATAATGCTACTATAACACCTGTGTACAAGTTTTTGTGTGAATATCTATTCTCAGTTCTTTGGGGTATATGTCTAAAAATAGAACTGCTAGGTCGTATGGTAACTCCGTTTAACTTTTTGAGAAACAGCCAAACTGTTTTCCAAAGCAGCTGTACCATTTTCTGTTTTCAGTGTATGAAGATTCTGATTTTACTGCATCCTTGTCAATACTATATTGTCTGTCTTTTCTATGATGGCCATCCTAGTGGGTATGAAGTGGTAGCTCACTGTGGTTTTGATTTGCATTTCCTGAATGACTAATGATGTTGAACATCTCTTCATGTACGTACTTCTTGGCCATTTATATATCATTTTTGGAGAAATGTCTATTTAAATTGTTTGTCATTTTTTATTTTTACTTTTTAATTGTTGTGTTAACAGTTTTTTTTAAAGATTATTTGAGAGAGAGAGAGAAAGGGGGGAGGGGCAGAAGGCGAGAGGGAGAGAGAATCTCAAGCAGACTCCCTGCTGAGCACAGAGCACAACTTGGGGCTCGATTGCAAGACCCTAAGATCATGACCTGGGCTGGAATCAATTAACTGAGCCACCCAGGCACCCCAACTGTTCTTTATATGTTCTAGACACTAGACCCTTATCAGATTCAGGATTTTCAAATATTTTCTCCAATTCTATGGCTTTTCTTCACTTTTCTCATCTTTTTTGACATAAGTACAATTTTTTAGAATAAGTAGAGCATCTGGTATTGTGGATGGAGTAAGGAATTGGATTCAGAGGACTTGGTTTCTGGCTCTTTAGGGTATTTACAAGCAATTAACTAGTCTTGGAGTCTCAAGTAACCTAATATCTCTTAGCCTCAGTTTCTACGTCTATAAACTGGGTAAAATAATGGCATCAACCACACAGGGTAGTCTTTAGAATTAAATGACATTAAGCACTTCACAAATATCAGTTCTTTCTATAACATGAACTCATCCAGCTCTGCTATATCTCTGACAGGTAACCCTTGTTGAGCTAGGTTCCACCTGAAGATGGATCATGTGGGAGTAGTTAAGACCCTCCCCTAAAACCAAATTTTAATGACTCTCCCCTGCAAAGGTTTGGTAGACTACTCAAATGATCATATTCCTCATGCATCAGAAAACTCTGGTAGCATCCAGACGTAGCCAGTTTGGCTTTGTTGATATTGTGTGGTCTTGTGGTGAGTGGCTGCTCTTGCTTTCCGTGTGGCCGTGGGGTGGACCTTTTTGGGTTCACAACTAGCCCTGCAGTGCTACCTGTAGGGTGAAGGCTCTCTCCGTGCCCCATGTGTGAATGGAGGCAAGAATCGTTGGTAAGAAGATGGAATTATGGGTTGTGGGTAGGATGAAATGAGATCACATCTGTTGCATGTGTACCATAGTGCCCAATGCTGAGTTAGTTTCCATAAGAGGTGTTGGGTTGATGGGGTGTGGGGGAGAACCCTGCCAAGTGATCACCCTGGGGAATGGTTATTACCAGACTGACCAGGACTGGAAACTGCACATATTGCGAAATGGGCTATTTCTGATAAATGAGTTACTAAAATAATCAGAAGAGAAAACTTTAAAATAATTTAAACAACTAAACATTAAAATTGATGAAAAGTTCAAAAAAATGGGTGGGTGGGGTGGGGTAAGTGTATCATTATGGAACCAATCAGCCACTCAAACCAAAAAACAGGAGAGATCTACATACACGCTTGAGCTCTCTCTCATACACACATATTTACACTCCCAGTGTTTGGAAGGACAAGCAAGCTAGTAACAGTGGTTGCCCCAGGTGAGGTGGGACTGGGGATTTAGGGTTGAAAGAAAGTAGAGATTTAGGTGTACCCTTTTGATACTATTGGAAATTTTCACATTGTACTTTGATTTAATTACATGTATAATTGACGTAGTTGTTCAAATCGTTAAAATTTAAATTTACAAAAAAAAATGGTTTCTTTGGGGCCCCTGGGTGGCTCAGTCATTAAGCGTCTGCCTTCGGCTCAGGTCATGATCCCAGGGTCCTGGGATCGAGCTCTGCATTGGGCTCCCTGCTCGCCGGGAAGCCTACTTCTCCCTCTCCCACTCCCCCTGCTTGTGCTCCCTCTCTCGCTGTGTCTCTCTGTGTCAAATAAATAAATAAAATCTTTAAAAAAAAATTGTTTCTTTAAGTGGAGCCAAGGCTATTTTGCTAAGTGCTGTGCTGTCTTAGGCCCCTCAAGTTTGTCCTTTTATCTTCAGGGAGAAGCTCTTCATGGGGCAGTGACTGATAAACCTGCTGTTCATTATATCCCTCACTTGAAAGTCTTAAAACCAAAGGCCTTGAATATTCAATAATTCCAAATTCCTGCCAATTTAGATTAGGCTTCCATTCTTGTTACTCAGAATTGATTTTACTTGATATGGGTTGAAGTGTTTAAACTTTAATGCTCTTTGGGGCAAGTGTTCCTTTCTCCCCTTTTATTTGAATTAGAATTTAATGATGAACGTGGAGTTGCCTCTAACTCAGCCGAAGCCTTCGGTGTTGGGGCAGTTGGCTGAGTAGTAGAGTTAGCTCTTGTCCTGTGTCCTGTGAGCAGAGCTTCTCCATTTGCAGATGGCAGTGAGGTAAATGCTACTGGACATGGAACCCCTTAATGCTCCCTACCTGAAAACATTTTTAGAAATCACAGGGGTCTTGGGGCGCCTGGGTGGCTTAGTCAGTTAAGCATCTGCCTTCGCTTCAGGTCATGATCCTGGGGTTCTGGGATTGAGCCCTACATCAGGCTCCTTGCTCAGCGGGGAGTCTGCTTCTGCCCCTACCTCCGCCCCTCCCCCTGCTCGTGGGCGCACTCTCTCTCTCCCTCCATCTCAAATAATTTCTTAAAAAAAAAAAAAGAAATCACAAGGGTCTCAAAAAACTCATACAGCTCACTGTATAGTATACTAGCCTGATTTAATATTTTAGAAGTACTTTATTATCTTTCCCCAAATTGTTGGGTAAAAAGCAAGATGAATTGGATCTCCCAGTGAGACCCTGAGGAATAAAGTGCCTCAAGTTGAAAAGCAAAGTGTCTTGGGCTACTACTATCTGTTTTCCTAAGTAGCAAGTCTTTAGGGGGAATAGAATATGTAGGGTTGGGGCACGCCTGAGTGGCTCAGTCATTAAGCGTCTGCCTTCGGCTCAGGTCATGATCCCAGGGTCCTGGGATCGAGCTCCGCATTGGGCTCCCTGCTCAGCGGGAAGCCTGCTTCTCCCTCTCCCACTCCCCATGCTTGTGTTTCCTCTCTCGCTGTCTCTGTCAAATAAATAAATAAAATCTTAAAAAAAAAGAATGCAGTTTAAGCTTGATAAACTCTCAGTAAGTAAAGTTGGACAAGCTCATCTGAGGATTTACTCTTCCCTTGGCTCTATCTTCCCGTTTTCTGCTGTTGGGCAATTTTACTTCCATGTTACATTAAGCTCAGAGCCATTTTTCTTCTAGAGTTTTTCACAGATAATTACCTTTTGGGTACTTAAAACTAAGTGTAAAACATCACCCTCCTAAACACACCATCAAATTAAGTAAATAAAACACAATTTAAGAACAGCTTTTATTAAAACGATAAAATTTGGGGATTTTTTTATTGTCTTAATAAAGTGTAACAATTTTGCATACCTTCTCAAGCATAATTTTAAAATTAGGCTGCCTGCCTTGCCCAAAAGGCAAGTATTAGTGCTGCCCAGGATGATGATCTTAGGTCAAGGGGACCTTTAGATTAAAAAAAAAAAAATGCTGTTTTGATTCAGTTGAACTAATTCCACCATTTATCTGTACTTAAATAGGGCTTTGTTCTAGAATAAATAATTTAGTTGCTGTTTTCTGCCTAGAATATTGGTGGATGATTTTATATAGATAGGCTTCTGTGGGAAGTTTTAATTTAAGGCAAGATAGACAACTATTAGTCTGAGGACATTCCTGCACTGGACTTCATTGTAGACACTATGAAGGAGCACATCAAGGAACAGGGGATCCAGGTATACGGTTGGGGTCAGCTGTTGAGAGCGGGGTTGTTTGATCCCTCTTTTGCTGACACTGGGAGAGAGGTTTAGAAGGAGGTCAGTTTGGAAGGAGTATTCAGCAAATACTGAATGCTTACATTATCACGAGGGTATGGTAGTGGGCCATGGAGAGTAGCCACATGAAACTTACATTTTCCTGGGGAAGACCATCAACAAGCAGATATGTGCTATGTATGCCTGGTAGTGCTCGGTTCCAAGAAGAAAAATAAAGCAAGGTCAGAGACTAGAAAATAGTGAGGATTTTAAGCTATTTCTACTCAAAAATCTACATGTATACTGCATTCTTAAAAATGGCAATATCCTAAAAGACCAAGAGGGCTGTGGAAATCTTGCAATGTGGCCCTAAACTAGATCTGATTTTTGTATTGACAAAACTAGAACATGGACAGTGGATTAGATAAAGGTAGTTGATAACTATATTATGATTATGTAAGAAAATATCCTTGTTTTTAGGGAAGACATACCGAAGTAGTTAATACTTAAGGGTAAAAAGGCCATGATGTATGTAACTTACTCTCATGTGGTTTAGGAAAAAGTTATATTTATATTTATATATAATAAATATAGTTATATTTAATTATATTTATATATAATAATTATATGTGTGTGTATAGGGGGGAAAGGAGAGAAGAGAGGGTACAAATGACAAATGGTATAAAATGTTAATAATTGGAAAAACTTTCTAGAAGTCATATACATATTAGTATGAATTTTAAGGAAAGTGATTATTCACTTGCTATTATTTAGTTGAGATTCACCACCGAAGAACTCCGTGGTTTTCTGAGCGTTAAAGAGAATTTGGGTAAAGGAAGCATTCTAGGGTCACTGCAGTCAGACCTTGGGGAGTAGGGAGGATGATGTGTCATGGAAGACAGATTTGGAAAGGAACGTTGGGGTAAGCCACTGATAAACTAGGTGAAGGTTGGCCTTTATGGGTGGGCAACCTCTGTAGCCCATTTGGTACGCTGTCTTTGGTATTTACCTTTTTTTAAAAAAACAACTTTATTGAGATAGAATTCACATATGATGAAAGAAGGTTGTGGATGACCAATAATAATTTATATAAATACAATATATAAAATTATGCCAGTAGCTATCAAAATTAATCAAAATGCTAGGCACAGTGGTTAGTACTTTAGTAGACATCACTTCATTTAATCTTTACAAGATTCTTACAAGATACATCCTACTTTCCTAATAGAGAGTAAGGATAATAAAAGCCTAAGAGGTTATATGTTGTATACCTGGTAAGGGGCTGAATTTTGAACGCAGGTCACTGATACTGTGCAGTCGATGGACTGGGCTGCCTTCCATGTCTGTGACCCCCCCCGATGTAGGGGGTTGTGCAGGCTGAGTGAGCAGACTCTTTGTCTCCAGTACCTTAGAACAGCATATGGGGTACTTTCTGGAATGTGCAAGAAGTCAAATGATACTATTCAGCTCAAGAGGAGAAGAAAGATTTTGTAAGTAATAGATCTTTAATAGATCTTTAACATAGGAAATGAAAATATTTGGGAAGTTGAGTGTTTTAGGGTTAATGTCCATAGGGACAGTTCTGGGCTGGATAAACTATCCCATCTATCCACCATACCTGCCCATCCACCCACCCACGTGAGCTGTGTTATCAAGCTGGCTGTCTAACCCTGACTTGGCAATTTTTGGGGTCTGCCAGGCACCAGAATCCCCACCCTTTCTTGCTACAAATTTAGTGATTCTATCTCTCTTCTACAAACTTTACCCCCATCATCATCTTCTCTTAGCCGATTTTATAGCCCTCCACAGACTCCTTGATACCTACTCCTGACAACCTAGAGAGATTATCAAGAAGCCCTGCTAGGGGTGCGCCTGGGTGGCTCAGTCGTTGGCATCTGCCTTCGGCTCAGGTCATGGTCCTAGGGTCCTGGGATCGAGCCCCGCGTCGGGCTCCCTGCTCCGCGGGAAGCCTGCTTCTCCCTCTCCCACTCCCCCTGCTTGGGTTCCCTTTCTCGCTGTCTCTCTGTCAAATAAATAAATAAAATCTTAAAAAAAAAAAAAGAAAAAAAGCCCTGCTAGGGTTAGGATCCAGGGACACTGTCATCGGAATCCTGAGTTCCATTAGTAGGTTGGCACTGCCTTCAGGATCTTCATTCCCCTTGGATCCTCCTTGGTGGGGTCAGCAGCTGGAAAGACTGCCTATGTGTGATACCTGTCTTTAGGGTAGCTACTTTTCATTCATCTACTTGGTGCCTTATCTCCTTAAACTCTTCTTTTGGTCCTCCTTAAGCCCTGCTACTTGCCAGATCTGCATACATCTTTGGATTCAAAAGCTCTTGTGTACTAGACAGTACGCATTTATCATTTATAGCCTATGCGGTACACTCTACTTGGCACCCTCTCTTTTCCAGCTGCTAGCCTAGAAGCTTGAAGTTTCCAGGTATACTCATGCACTGATATAAAAAAACAAACAGGAAACTACTTTTGTCCCACGGAAATGGTTCAGATGCCACAAAAACACATTCTGCTCTCCTGCTATAAATGGTGCGCTGTAGTTTATACATTCCTTCTGCATCTGTCCCCTGACACCAGGGTTTCTCAACCTTGATATTGTTGGCGAGGTAGTTCTTTGTTGTGAAGAGCTGTTCTGAGGGATGTAGGATGTTCAGCATGCCTGGCTTGTACCCGCTTGAGCACCACCCCACCATCCATTGTGACAACCAAAAATTGTCTCCAGAATTTGCCAAATGCTTCCTGGGGGTGGGGGGGTGGGGGTGCAGAATCACCCCTCCTTGAGAGCAGCTGCCTCCTGTAATTCTTACAGTAATCCTGTTAGGTAGGTCTTCTCTCCATTTTGCAGTCAAGGAAACTGACTCTGTGGCCAGAACACGACTTGAAGCCATCGTTGTGTGTTTGGCTCTTCATATGATGCTCTTGTGTACCTCAGCTGCTAGGAAGTTCTGATTCAGCGTGTAGGGAGAAGCAGGGACAGTGGGGTTGTTTTGCAGCTGAGCTTTTGCTCTTGGGAAAGGCCCTGTTCTCTTGCCAGGTGAGAGACAGCCCATCCATCACGTCTCTGAGACTCCTGGGCCTCTCCCCAAATGAGGGATGCAGAGCAGAACCAACAGAGATTTTAGCGGCGAAGCCGAGAATGGTCTGGTGGCCCAGCTCCACCAGCCCCGCTCGGGAGGTCCCCAAGCCCAGCCGTGGAATGAAGGGGGCCCCAAGCTTTCCCTTTGCCAGGATTCTGCATAGATCAGAGAAGAGCTGGGTGGCCTCTTTGGCGTGTGTTACTGCTGAAGAGGCGAATCCTGTATTTCTGAAGTTTTATTTGTCCTCCTGTGCTGCACCGACAGAGTAGAGAAGACACCCGAGAGAATGTTTGCTCGAGGCTGAAGCCTGGCAGCCCGTGTGAGCTGTGCTGGGGCCGGGCAGGACTGGCAGGGCTCCAGCTGGGGGCCCTTGGCCCTCCTTATGGGCTGCAGTCACTCGGGCGTGGTGAGGACCAAAAGCAATGCCTCCTCCTGCCTCCTGTCATTGGGGGGTGCAGACAGAGGGTCTGGCCAGCTCCCTCACCCCTGGTCGGCTCAGGTAAATGCGGTCCTGGGACCTGGGGAGTGCGAGTGAAGGGATGCATTTATTCTCCGCTCTTCTTCATGTCTCCTTGAGGAGGAAAGAAGTCCTTCTCCCTTTGGACAGTGTAGACATAGGCTCCCAGGGCATCCAGGATTTCTGTGTGTGGTGAGGCCATAAATATTCTTTCCCCCAGTGGGATGCATAGTGCAGACTGCTGAGCTTGAGGAGGTGTCTCTTTAGAATCTGATCTTTGGGGGCACCTGGGTGGCTCAGTGGGTTGAGCGGCTGCCTTCAGCTCAGGTCATGATCCCGGAGTCCCGAGATTGAGTCCCGCATCGGGCTCCCTGCTCCGCGGGGAGTCTGCTTCTCCCGCTGACCCTCCCCCTTCTCGTGCTCTCTCTCTCTCTCTCTAATAAATAAATAAATAAATCTTAAAAAAAAGGATCTGATCTTTGAAATACAAAAGAACTGCTAGAGTTGGTTGACTTTTGAAATTAAAAAAAAAAAAATCCCCGTCGTTTCTCTTATGAGTTTTTTTTCTGCCACTTAGACCTTCTCTGGTGGCTTTGATTTGCTGGCTTTTGAATCCATCCCCAGTCATCATGCTGTCCGTGCTTTTCCTTGTTATCACAAATAATATGCAGGTATGTCACATTAGTGGGTTCGGTGCTGAAAAGTCAGGACTGAAAGTCAGGAACCTGGAATATTCTGATGGTTCTACCAATTGGCCTTAACCTTACTGCATTTCTCGTACCTCCATTTCTTACTTTGTAAGATGGGTGGCACATTTCTTCTCTTGTGTTTCATGGAGACCTTGCGAGGTAAGTAAATTAATACTTTTAGAAAGGCTTAATCAAAGTAGCTATTAATATCGTAATTATATATGATGATGAGTAGTGTAATTGCCAGCTTTTGATGATAAAGGTGTGGTGAGCTTGATCTGGGGGTGCTCTGCTCCTGACCTGTGTGTGCTTCCGTGGACAGAGAATGAAGAAACTTTCTCTTTCATGCTTATTTTAATTTGGTAGAATTTTGCTTTGCCTTTTTTTTTTTTTTAACATGTTGGATGCTCTTTGCTGCCCCCTTGCTCTCTGCCCATCCGTTCCCCAGAGTAACCGTTCCAGGCACATGCATGTGTGTCTTGTTTTCGACAAGAGAGGGAAATGGGGTTATATGTTATAAATTGTCTTGTGATTTGTTGTCTTTTGTTTTGTTGGTATTTTCCATATAACACTCTCGGAAATCTTTCCGTACCACTGTATGTGTGTATGTGAGCAAGTCTGTCATTTAAAAAAAAATCAGCTGCGGGGCGCCCGGGTTGCTCAGTCAGTTAAGCGTCTGCCTTCGGCCCAGGTCATGATCCTGGGGTCCTGGGATCGAGCTCCACATTGGGCTCCCTGCTTAGTGGGGAGTCTGCTTCTCCCTCTGCCCCTTCACCCCTGCCACCGCTCGTGCTTTCTCTCTCATGCTCTCTCTCTCAAATAAATAAAATCTTTAAAAAAAAATAAAAATAATTAAAAAAATCAGCTGCATGGTATTTAATGGGATGCATGTGTCATAATCCTCTTAACAGTCTCTTGCTGGGTTTGGGGGGAACATAATAGACCCTTGTTCAAGTCCTTGTTACGGTGTGAAATGGTAAGACCAGTGAGATCTAGAATAAGAGCATCTTCTGAGTCCTGGCTCTGTGTACTTTAGAGTTAATTGCTCAGTCTCTCTGGGCTTCAGTTTCTTTTCTTTCTTTCTTTCTTTCTTGATTTTTATTATTTATTTGAGAGAAAAAGCACAAACAAGGGAAGCTGCAGAGGGAGAGGAAGAAGCAGACTCCCTGCTGAGCAGGGAGCCTGATGTGGGGCTTGATCCCAGGACCCTGAGATCATGACCTGAGCCAAAGGCAGATGCTTAAATGACTGAGTCACCCAGGCACCCCTGGGCTTCAGTTTCTTATTAAAAAGAGGGATTTGGGCGGTGCTTGGGTGGCTCAGACGGTTAAGTGTCTGCTTTCGGCTCAGGTCATGATCCCGGGGTCCTGGGATTGAGCCCCACATCAGGCTTCCTGCTCAGTGGGGAGCCTGCTTCTCCCTCTCCCTCTGCCTGCCGCTCCCCCTGCTTGTGCTCTCTCTAATAAAAAATAAAAAATCTTAAAAAAAAAAAGAGGGATTTGGGTTGGAAGGTATTCTTAGATCCTATCCAACTTTAAATGTTATAAATTCATCTGGAGGTCTGTTTACTGGTTATCTGTTCTACAACAAATACCCCACAACTTAGTGTCTTCAAACCATAACCATTTATTTAGCTTATAGTTATGCTGGGCATTTCTTCTTGTCTGAACTGAGCTCAAATGATCTCATTTAGGCCTACTTAAGGTATCTGCAGTCAGTTCACAAATGGGTTGGGCTTGGTATTCCTAGGTGGCCTCACTCACATGTTTGGTGGTTGGTTGGCTGGGCAACTGAAGGGTGGGGCAGTGCCAATGAACTACATGTCCCTCATTTGTAGCAGGCGCTGGGTAGATGAAAGACCTCTTGAAGCCTAGGTTTGGAACAGACAGTGTCCCCTCCCATGCATTCTACAGGTCAGAGCAAATCACAAGGCCACGCAGATTCAGGAGGTAGGGAGATAGACCCCACTTCTTGATGGGAAGAACTGCAAAGTATTGTGGTCACTTTTATAGACTAGCATATCGTACAGACTGAGCCTTTGAATAACAATGAAAGACTGAAGGAAAAAGGAGGAAGGAACAGCCAGAGACTGAACTCAGAGATTTTTTTTTTAATTATTATGTTATGTTAATCACCATACATTACATCATTAGTTTTTGATGTAGTGTTCCATGATTCATTGTTTGCATATAACACCCAGTGCTCCATTCAGTATGTGCCCTCTTTAATACCCATCACCGGGCTAACCCATCCTCCCACCCCCCTCCCCTCTAGAATCCTCAGTTTGTTTCTCAGAGATTTCAAGAAGGTTTTCCAGTCAGTGATAAGTGCCCTTGGTGCAAAAAACAAGACAAAAATCCTTTCCTTGGACCACTATTGTGTATATGCTATGCTGCCCAGCACCAGGGCTACGAAGATAAATTCCACATGGCCAAGCTCTGAAGCTGTTTAGTGTGGGATTTGATAGCAAAACCAATGAACGATAATAAAAGACAAGTGTTTCTAATTGAAATAGAAATGCAGTGCTCTGCAGTCTCAAAGGAGGGACCCACCAATTTTATCTGGAGGGTCGGAGAAGTGTTTGGTGAGGTAATTCTAGTAGGATGAGTGAGTTGGCATTTATTGAGCAAAGAAGGGCCAGAGCGGGCATGAGAAGAGGTTTGCAACTCAACCAGCACAACTGAAGGTTCTGTGCCCTGAAAAGACCAAAGGACTCAAGCCCAGGAGAGTCACGGGGTCAGGAAGGCCTGAGTTTAGGGAGCGGATATGATGGGTGTCATAAATGTGACTGGAAATTGTGACAGCCATGCCAAAAAGTGCTTCTGTTGTCACTGTGAACGATGGAGCCAGACAGGCTATGGAGTTCCTTTAGCGTTTTCTGTGTTGGTGAAAATGAACCAGTTCAGTCTTTTCCACTGAATTTGCCCTTGAATGTTCAGAAGACAAGACAAGAAGGCAGCGAATTTGTTTTTCTGTTCTTTCATTTTTGAGTCTGATACATGTATATCCTATCCCAAACATGTTCTAGTCAGAGAATATTTACTTCTTATTCAGCCTTGGCTGTTTCCAAGATGAGTTTGAAGTACCTGAGCATAGCCATGAAAGCCTAAGGAAGAGGAATTCTGTCATACTATTATGTACTCAAAATGTGCTCTTTCTCTCAGGCAGCCCCAGAAACAGTTCTGGAGACTCTACCTGACATAAGCTATTGACAGCAACTCCTCTGGTCTTGCCCCTAGACCCCTGATTTATTTTATTTTTTTGAAGATTTTATTTTTATTTTATTTATTTGAGAGAGAGAGAGAGAGAGAGAGAGAGAGAAACAGCATGAGAGGGGATAGGGTCAGAGGGAGAAGCAGGCTCCCCACTGAGCCGGGAGCCCGATGTGGGACTCGATCCCAGGACTCCGGGATCATGACCTGAGCCGAAGGCAGTCGCTTAACCAACTGAGCCACCCAGGTGCCCACCCCTGATTTATTTTATAGCTGATGGTCCCAAGCCCCGGGATGCATTGTGCTTGGTCTGAGCTCCTCACGGACTAAGCAGTTCCCTCTTGGCTGGGTACCCACTCAGCAGCCCCTCCTGTAGGTGGTAATGATCGCAATACCCAGTTCTGACCAGTAGGTCATAAAGAGAAGGCCACCAGGGGTAGGGGGAGAGTATTTTCATTCTGGAAAAAGGAGAACACTGTAAAAGGAGAAAGCCCCTTGGCCTCATTCCCTTTCTTCCTACTTTGGATACTGATCCGTGATGACAAGGCAGGCACCTGGAGCTGTGGCAGCCATCTTGTCACCATGAAGGATTGTGCCTTTGGGCCAAAGCCACTACACAGAGGATACAGAGCAGAAGAATGGGAAGAGCCATTATACCGGCTGTGGGACCATCCAACTCTTGACTTCTTGCTAAGTGATAAAAAGGGTCTTGAAGTTTAGGACAGTGTCAGTCAGTTTTCTGTTACTTGCAACCTAGAGAGTTCCTAACTGATATACTATTTGTATCACAATCAGGGATATGGTTAAGTAAAGAAGAGAAACAAGGTGTACCTTTCATCCTATTCCATTTTAATGTGTGGCGCAATCATATAGATTGTTTTGCCATGCTTTTAGATGGCCTGACATTCTTGGCTCTGGGCTAGAAATGCTCTTCAGCAGTTTTTGTGTTAATCCTAAAACCTGGGCAGAGAGGTGACAGCAAGGTGCGGGCATGTGGGAGACAGGCATTGCTCCCATTTATTTTGGAGCAAAAGCACAATTAAGAGGATGGGCTTTGTTATGGGAACCAGTTGTTCTTTAAAATGTAGGCTGCTTTTTGTTTTATTATTATTATTTTTAAAGATTTTATTTATTGGCCAGAGAGTAGAGAGAGAGAGCGAGAGCAAGCATGAGCAGAGGGGATGGCAGGCAGAGGGAGAAGCAGACTCCCTGCTGAGCAAGGAGCCTGATGC
The DNA here is from genome assembly GCF_002201575.2 of Neomonachus schauinslandi. Taxonomy (NCBI): domain Eukaryota; kingdom Metazoa; phylum Chordata; class Mammalia; order Carnivora; family Phocidae; genus Neomonachus; species Neomonachus schauinslandi. The sequence goes on along the minus strand of NC_058403.1, from coordinate 143,571,075 downwards.
GGGGCTAGATCCCAGGACCCTGAGATCATGACCTGTGCTGAAGGCAGACGCTTAACTAACTGAGCCACGCAGGCATCCCTTTTATTATTATTATTTTGAGAGCGGGAGAGCATGCTGGGGGGGAGGGAGGGGCAGAGGGGGAGAGAGAGAGAGAATCCTAAGCAGGTTCCACCCCAGCGCGGAGCCTGATACAAGCTCAGTCTCACAACCCTGAGGTGATGAATCAAGAGTCAGATGCTCAACTGACTGAGGCACCCAGGTGCCCCCGTTGCTTTTTGTTTGAAAAAGAGTAGGAGATTTGGGAATGGTAGAGCATGAGTTTTATTTAGTTTTTATTTATTTATTTTTAAAGATTTTATTTATTTATTAGAGAGAGAGAGAGAGCACAAGCAGGGGGGAGGGCAGAGGGAGAAGCAGACTTCCCGCTGAGGAAGGAGTCTGGTGCAGGACTGATCCCAGGACCCCTGGATCATGACCTGAGGTGAAGGCAGACGCTAAACCTACTGAGCCACCCAGGAGCATGAGTTTTGAAACGGACAGAAGTAAAAGGTCACTGGGTGGAATCGGAACTAGAGTAGTGGAACTCAGGTTCGTCATGTTTGAAATGAGAATTGTAGGGTGTTTTTAACCATGACTTTTGTACCTTCAGTATGTCATATTGGAACAAGGTGTGTGTGTGTGGGGGGGGGTGGTTTGTGAAATTCTTGCAGGAACAGCAAATGACAATAGCAGAAGAGAAAGTGAAATGTGTCCTGGGGTGGGGGTGGGGAGGGATTCAGCAAGAGGTAAGACCAAGGGTCACAGACCTGCCGAAAAAGGTAACACAGAGGATCACGCCAAAGTAGACAGAACACACCATACCGTGCTCCAGACCCAATAAGCGCACACCAAACCTTTATGGCAGGTGTCCTGGGATAGAAATTCTGATTCTGCATCTCATCTAGCGCACACTTCCAACATCTATTGGCTACGTGGCGAGGAGCAGCCTGTCTGGGATCCCGTGGTCTCCATTTCCGGGTAGGTTCACCCAATGGGAGGTGCGAGGGGAGGCCACGTGAGCAGGACGCGGGAGCCGCGGGTATGTTCGCTTCTGGGTGGCGCGTCTGCCCCCTGGCCAGCTCCGCTCTTCATGGCCCAGGATCCGCACCTGGCTCCGGTGCATGTCTAGCCTCTGCGGGTGGGCTGCAGCTTCTGGATTCTTCTTCCATGGCTCTTCCCATGATTTCTACTGCCCTAGGGGTTGTAATTGTTTCCTGATGTCCCGGATGGCTAGATTGCCTCACCTTTTTTTCCCTGGTGGTTCTTTTTGCTCTTCTATCTGCTCTATAACCAATTTTCCATGTTAAATTTTCTGAGAGAGATTTCTTATTTTTTGAGTGGAACTATTTTGTCTCAAAATACACTCTTGTCCTATAGTTCAGTGTAGAGGGGGTCCATATTGTGACCACTCATTTGGATGACTTCTGTCGTAGTCAGCACAGGTACAAATTGGGGTGGTGATGGTGAGTAGAACAAGGAATGGACAGTCCCTAGGAGGGAAAACTAGGTAGGAATGGTTACATAATGTGAGGAATGAAAAAATGAGGACAACTTAGGATGGCTTGTGCGTGGAGGCTGGGATAGGAGAAAGCACCTGTGCTTGGGCAGATGATGTAATAGGAAGGGAGAATGAGGCATTGGGTTGGGGGATCCTGTACCTGAAAACATTTTATAGATCATTGGAAATTGGAGTCATTTTGAAGGCAGCCCGTCAGCATTTGTGATTCCTCTGAGAAAAGCTGACAGTTGAAGATGCAAGTGAGCAAAAGCTGTCTGTGGAGAAAAGTGCATACATAGAACTGAAGACAGGACCTCAGGGTTCACCCACGGGTGGATGGTGGAGGATAAATGGAAGACATCATTGAGATAAAGGGTGTGCACTCAGATGCAGGAGAATTGGCATGGTCAATCACCCCAGGAGCTTTGAAAGTTGCAAGTGCTCACCAGCATCAAAATCTGCAGAGAAATAATGAAGGGTGGTTGGGGAAAAGCCTTTGGATTTGCCCTGAGGAAGGTCAAGAAAGTTGTGTGTTTATATTTAGCCACCAGGATGAGATTAATTGTTCCAAGTAGGATTTTAAAAATAGCCATCTCTCCATTATGTCACTGTTCAATTGCTTCAGATTTGCCCTCTGCAAGGCACATATCTCCTCTTCTCAATGCCTTGACCTCAGTTGTGTAGGATTCCTCTTGGAGTCAAGGAAGTCATGCACAGATGAACCACAGGAACCAAATGATGGCAATCCAGGGACCGAAAAGAGACTGCCGGCTGCCTGTAACAGAGGTTTGGGGTTCTCTGAAAAGAATTAGTTTGCTCGTACCTCCATTTTTCTGGGACATGTACAACAGTAGAGAATTAAAATCTGGACTTGATGGAGTCATTGCTTTTGCTTTTTTTTTTTTTTAATTTTAATATGTGTTGACTGAAACTCACGCTTTGCAGCTCCTTTGGGTGAAGTCTGAGAGAGAACGGCTTCCTACTGAGTTGTGCTCTGTGTGTTTAATACAGTCCATGTGATAAGGAAATTCCAGAATAATATAATTCATTAGATTAATTTTTTCTTATATGCAATTACATTGCTTTTATAATAAGATTTGGGAAACAGAGGAAAGAACAGCATGGTCTTGCCATTCTAAAACCTCCACTGTTAACAGTTTGGGATAGTTTGCTCAAGTATTTTTTACCCTTCTGTAGAGGGGCTCACTTCCTGTTTTAATAAGAAAATTGGAACCATTGTTTAGAATGCCTCCCAGTATTTATCCAGATATATCCGAGGTATATAGTTCTGCCTGCATTAGGGGAAATAAGACCAGCCTTATAAAAAAAATATTATGTTCCATCAACATGCAATAAAGAAAGGAAGCCCTTTCCGGGTGGGTAGGATGACATAGAGAGAAGCAGACAGACCAATTAGAATTGTGCATGGAGGGTTGCCTGATCCTTAAGGCATTAATCTCTCTGAGCTGAAATTCAGATAATATAAAATAACCATTGAAAAGTGCTCAATTTAGTGACATGTAGTATAATCACAATGTTATGCAACCACCACTTCTATCTAGTTCCAAGACATTTTCATCACCCCAAAATAAAGCCCTGTACCCATTTCCTCAGTCCCTGGCAACCACCAGTCTGCTTCTTGTATCTATGGTTTTTCTCTGTTTTGGATATTCCATATAAAGGGAATCCTACAATGTGACTTTTTGTGTCTGACTTTCATCTGACATAATGTTTTTGAGGATCAGCCACATTGGAGCAAGTATGAATACTTCGTTCCTTTTTATGGCCGAATAATAGTCCATTGTGTGGAAAAACCACATGAATGTTTATCCATTCATCAGTTGATGGACATTGGAGTTTTTTCTTCTCTTTGACTATTGTGAATAGTGCTGCTGTTGTTCATGTACATGTATTTGTTTGAGTGCCTATTTTCAATTTTTTTGGATGAGGTGTTAGTCTCCTTCCTCACTCACTAGGCTGTAAAGTATATGGGTTGAGGCAGTCCACTTAGATCATGGCGGCTCATGGTTTGAACTCACACTTTTTGCTTCTTGCAAAGCACTTTTCTGCTTTACATTGATTTTGGTTGTGATCCCAGAGATAACACGTGGAGCCTTTTTTGCCTGCTGGAGGGTGATTGGTGTTGACAGGAATCCTAGTTCAGCATCTTATATGTACAGTGTAAAACCTAAGACAGAATCTCATCGGTGGTGTCACAATTGCTCATGGTTAAAACAATCCTTTCCTGCTCTGCCTGACTGGTGATTCTGGTTCCATAGCCCCAGATCCTGGAGTCCCTATCATTGCCTTGTCTACCCTCTATCTGCTGAGACAGGGCATGAGTACTTGTGGCTGCCTTCTTTGTTTCAGATCTGACAGTTCAGGGCTAGCGGTGACCATGGAGCTGTTAACCATGTGACTCCCATGAGCACTGGGTACATGTCCTGGAAACTCATAATCATGAACTTTTTTTATCAGTTCTGCTCAGTTTACATTGTCTAGATTGGACCCTTGTCTGGAAACTTATCTCTGTATTCCTCAATATAGTTCTTGAAAGATTGGAGGAGGCAATAAAACTTGACATCATGCCAACTGGAACTTCAGCCTATAGAGAGTAAATTTGGGTGGGAAGGAAAAGAAGAGGACCAACAGATACGGAATGACAGATTAAAGGAAGCATACCATTTTGGTTACTGTTCTACACCCAGCAAAACAACGTGTACCCATGGTTTAGGTAGGTTCCCCCAGAAAGTGGAGCTTGGAGGTGAAGGCTTGAGAGCAGGAATGTGGTCTTCCCAGGCACGTGGAAGGTAGGGAGCCCAGGAAGCGTGAGAAAGGGAAAGAGACAAAGGAAGCCCAAACCCATCATGCTTGTTCTGCCGGGGGCTATTAAAGCTGAAACCCACTAGCCATCCTTATAGGAACCATATGGACTGTGTTTCTGAACTCTCCACCCTGCATACAGAAGATGGCATTATTACCCACTGGTTTCTCACTTCCATTGATCAAGGGCTGCCCTGTGGGGTTGTTAACTCTCACTTTTACTTCTAGGTTTGCTCTTGCACTTGCTCTTGAAAGTCCATCCCAACTGACTTCGCAAATTGGCTTGCAGAGAGCAGCCCCAGGTCAGAAGGCAGGGGGTAGATTGGATAGCCACGGCCTGATGCTCACATCTGGGCGCCACTTGGTTGCCTCAGCAACTGCTGGACATCGAAGGTGGGCAGAGGGGGTGTGAGACACATGTGTCTGGCACATGTAACTTCCATCTTTCTTTTGATGGCCCCCACTTCTTCCTCTCTCAGAGCTTTAGGAATATTCTAATCCAATCATGGGGAAATCTCTCAGCTTGGCTCCCCATAAGGTCATGTATTTCTTCCAGTCCCCTGATCCTCTTGTTTTTCTTCCATTAGTCATTTTGATGGAACTAGTCCAGTTTATCTGTTGGAGTTAAGGCCACTACTAAGTCTGTTAAAGCTATAGGCATCCAATTAGATTTTCATGCAAGACCAAACGCTTAAAAAAAAAAAATGAATAATTTGGACTCTTCAGCAGATAGAATCTCTAGAGATGGGGAGAAATGAGGGAAAACCTCTCATGTACTCTCATGCAGGAAGGGATGAGTTTAATATTCTCCTTCATGTCTCCTAGAGTTTGGTTATGACAGTCACATTCTGGCTCAGAAGCATTTTGAGTCCTAGCAGGAGTTGTGTTTTTGAGGCATCTAAAGACTGCTGAGGATCTAAAGCCATCTTCCTTCCTGTCCCCAGAGTAGTAACATAGAGCTGACGTGCCCAGACACCAGGTAACCAATACCACTTCTGTAATGAACCCAGGAGTTATTGACTCAGCCGGTACTTGAGCCAATGAATTTCTGCAGACTGCCTTTTTGCGGTTTACACGTTGGAAGACAGGCCACTCCAGTGTTCTGTCATCCTGGGGCTGAAACTCCAGGAGACGTCTTCTTAGCTGATGATTTGGAGACACTGTCCTTTAATCAAAAACAGTTGGCTAAAGGAAAGAATCACAAATGTGATGTGTGCAAACCTTAAGCCATTTTACTTAAAATCCTCACTCACCAATCTTCAAATGTAGTTTCAGGTCCCTTTCATCAAGCATGGGTTTAGTGGTAGAAACTGTACATCATCTCTCTTGCAGAAAGCATATTTCTAATAGATTATCTATAAACTCCTGTTTGGGTTTTTCTCTCTTTTTCCCCTTGTTCGTTTGTTTCTTAAATGACACATTTGAGTGAAATCATATGGTATTTGTCTTTCTCTAGCTGACTTTTTCCACTTAACATTGTCAGGGAGCAAGAACTCCTGTCCCCTTCAGAGTTCTTCTAGCTGGACTAAGAATCAAATTGACGTGAGAAAATCTGATTTAATAGGCATCCATATGGGGGAATCCACACAGATGTGGAAATTCCAAAGACAAGTGAAATGAGGTATATATGTCATTCTGAGTTAAGGAGAAAGGGGGAGGCGTCTGGAACTTCAGAGGAAAGGAATGCACTTCACAGGGTGATAAGCAGAACAGATGTTCGGTAATTAGATGTTTGCCCTGCCATATGGATGGGTCACCCAGTTAAAATTTATGTCTGTTAATAAACCGTATCCTGGGAAAGACCCCTAATTTAGACTCTTCTGTGTGATTAAGGGAGGACAAAGTTTCTCTTGAGCCCACAGGGTGTCAAATGCCTCAGCTCAAGAGAATCCACATGCCGAAGTGACACATTCTGGGAGTGCCTGTCCTGAATCCATACGGCATTCTACTCTCTAGTTCCATCTATCTTGTCCATGGCAAGACTTCATTCTTTTTTTAATGGCTGCTTAATATTCCATTGTATATGTATACCACATCTTTATCCATTCATCTATCGATGGACACGGGCTACTTTCATATTTTGGCTATTGTAATAATGCTGCAATAAACATAGGGGCACATATAGCTTTTCAAATTAGTGTTTTTATATTCTTTGGGTAAATACCCAGTATGGAATTAATGGATCATATGGATCAAATTCTATCTTTAACTTTGTGAAGAACCTCCATACTGTTTTCCACAGTGGCTGCACCAGTTTGCATTCCCACCCACAGTGCACGAGGGTTCCCCCTTCTCCGCAGCCTCACCAACACCTGTTGTTTCTTGTGCTGTTGATTTTAGCCATTCTGACAGGTGTGAGGTGACGTCTCATTATAGTTTTGATTTGCATCTCCCTGATGAGTGATGTTGAGCATCTTTTTGTGTATCCACTGGCCATCTGGATGTCTTTGGAGAAATGTCTGTTCACATCTTCTGCCCATTTTTAATTGGATTATTTTTTGGGTGTTGAGTTGTATTGTTTGGGTTTCTTTAAAGGACAGGGCATGCTCATTATGGAATCCTAGGTTTTTATAAACGGTTTCTAGTCTTTTATAGTTGTCCTGCCCACACCTAATTCAACAGCAGTTTGAGCAGTGCTTTTTTATTGATGTTTTTCAGGTCATGCAGCTTAGTTTCCTAAAGACAGTCATTTTTCAAGTTTATATTTTATCAGTTTATTATTTAAATTATGCAGTTAAAATAGTAAGTACACTAGCATACGCAGAGTCGGGACTGAATACAGTTGGCCCTTTGTAGATACCCAGCTCAGGTGGTGGGAGTGCAAGTGTGTAGGCATAACCCGAGAGAGACTACGAGCCATGAGCAATCATCAGTACCCTGTGTGCATGTCAGTAGTTTTTATGGAAGGGATGGAAAACAGTGGGAAATCTCATTAGTTGGTTAAATTGGGACATTGAGAGCATCTATAGCTTTTCTAACTTTGCTACCTGATACCCTGAGATTGGGCGGTACAAATATCCTCCCCTATAATATGATATAAACCTCTTTGGGTTGCCTCTAATGACTCCATCCATGGAAATTATTGACACCAGTGGAAGTCCACTGGGCTTTCCAGCTTTGCCAGATATTCATCTGATGGTCCAGGTTATGTAAAATTCAGTGATTGGAATGACAAGGGGCTTAGTCCTTAAACCAGTTATACTTCTTTTTTTTTTTTTTTAAGATTTTATTTATTTATTTGACGGAGATAGAGATATAGAGCACAAGTAGGCAGAGAGGTAGGCAGAGGGAGAGGGAGAAGCAGGCTCTCCGCCCAGCAGGGAGCTCCATGTGGGACTCGATCCCAGGACCCCGGGATCATGACCTGAGCTGAAGGCAGCCGCTTAACCAACTGAGCCACCCAGGCACCCAAACCAGTTATACTTCTAATGATTCCCTGTTGTAAATTCTTCGGTAGAAATTGAGACATCTGAGAGTTAAAAAAAAAAAAAAATTCAGCCTGTTCATTTGAAGATCTAATTGGCTTTATTAAGAGGTTCATGAACCAGGCCGCATCCCATCCAGAGAGCAAGAGAGGGGAGCTCCAAGGAATTGGACAAATTGGAAGGTTTTTACAGGAAGGAGGGTGGAGCAAAGAGTTCTTAGCAAAAGAAACAAAAGGACTGTTTTAGGCCAGGCAGGGTTTCTATTATACAGATTACCTCACTCAAGCCTATCAGGAAATTTCAGATTGACTTTGAAAAGGTCACATTCCCAGGATAGGTTCAAACTGTAATTATGTCTTGGTTTGCTGTCTTGGGGGGCAAATGATGCCAACTTGGGCTTGTTTTATCTTTTTTAACAGAGTGAAATCAGGTTCTTTCCTTTGTGATCCAGAAATTAATTGTAAGAAAAAAAAATTTTTTTTGTTTTTTTTGTTGGTTCTGTATACTTGTTAAGTCTTTTGTCTGGATTCTTAAAAATCCAAAACACAAAATCTAAATTCCTTCGTGTTTAAAAATAAGCCTAATGTAGTGTTAGCATAAGCTTGTGAACCTGTGGTTTATTTCTGCTTTGGCAAGAAGGGCCTTAGGGAGAATTAAGAATGGGTTTTGCAGGTGCACAATATACCTATATGCGTGTTACATACATAGAAAAAGTGCAGCAGAAAAGAGGAAGGCAAAAACAAATCGCTTCTAAGATTCTGGCCAAATAAAGGATTTTCGGGAAACTTCTAACTGATACATGGTCTTTATAAGGTTTCTGCAGCCTCCTGTGGCTGTCCCCGCCCCCCCCCCACCCCCCCGTGGGTTAGTAGGGGGCTGTTTACTGATTCCCTGAGTTATTAGCTAATCTTGCATTTCCGTCTTAACCTCACCAGTAACAGCAAGCTTGGAAGAAGTAATTAGTGGGATTTATTGCACAGATCCTGTAGGATTCTGCATGCACCTGAGGCATGTTGACGAGGTTTAATTTTTTTAGTGTGAAGCATTTCGAGACACAAGTAGGAGCCGTTTTGAGCTTCAAGTTTCTGGGCCCGAGCATTTGGGAAGGAGATAATGATCTCTTCTAAATAGATAGGAGCACTTCTGTCAGAGATTAGTTATTGATTGTAAGAAAATCAAATTTGCTTCTTGAAATGTTCTGTCTTAGAATTGCATTGGACGTTTCATCCCTGTGACTGGTTTGACCCACTGGTAGGTGACAAAGTTTACACATAAAATAAGAGCCCTTTTTTCCCCCCTGTTATGAAGTGATCATTTATAGAATTCCTTGGCATGTAGTCTCCTTTTGTTCTGTGATTCATTTCTGGCATAAAATATCTTCTGGGTTGATTATACGGAGACGTGAGAAGAAAAGGAGAATAGAATAAATCATGAAATGCCCAGGGCGCCTGGGTGGCTCTGTCGTTAAACGTCTGCCTTCGGCTCAGGTCATGATCCCAGGTTCCTGGGATCGAGCCCCACATCGGGCTCCCTGCTTGGCGGGAAGCCTGCTTCTCCCTCTCCCTCTCCCCCTGCTTGTGTTCCCTCTCTTGCTGTGTTTCTCTCTGTCAAATAAACAAATAAAAAAAAAAAAATAAAAAAAGAAATGCCCATCTTTAGGGCAGTAATAATACAATTTTACCATGAAAATTATCCAGTAGAGATGATATATGTTGTGTAGACAAATGTAAATTGTATGCAAATAACCATTTAATACCTGAACATGGCCCGGAGGAAGGAAGCTTATTGGAAGCCATTGTTCAAATTGGCTCATCATTCTGAATGTCTGAATGAGCCCCAGGTGATACCAGGTACTCTGGCTTGCCCAGCAGTTGTCTGTAATTTCTAATTCAGAAGCTCATCTTTCCAGTCCGTTACCTCTCTGACCTCAGTTCCTACTGTTTTATGCCTTGCTCATTTGGCCATGCTGTCCTCTTTGCTCAGACATACCAGATAGACTTCTACCCCAGGGCCCTTGCACCTGTTGAGTTACTACCTAGAATGCTATTCCCAGATGTCAGCATAGCTCACTCCTTGGCTTCATTCAGGTCTTTAAATCCAATGTCACCCTCTCATGAGGCTTTCTCTCCCCACTTATGAAAAACTGGAAAGCCTTCCCATCTTTCTTGTTGTCTGCCTTATATTAATATATATTATTCCTGCTTTATATGATCCTATGCATTATCTAAAACAGTTTTTATTTTCCCAATTTATTTATTTTGGTCTCTGTGCCTCACCAGAATGCCATGTCCCTGAAGGCAGGGGTATTTGTTTTTTTGTTCAGCCTTATATCTCTATCGCCTAGAATGGTGCGTGGTACACGGTAGGTGCCCAAGAAATACTTACGGACTTCTCCCAATAATGTGTGTTGGTTGATAATGTACCAGGTTTCGTTTTTGGACATTCTGTGTTTATGTATAATTGTGTGTGATGTATCTTTTCCGGACTCTTCCTCTTGGAAAAGGAGAGGAGATACCAGTGAATCATTGTTGGTGTTTTTAAAATTACATTTTCAGGGAAGGATCAGTGGTTTAACCAGTTATTGAAGGTGAGGTTGGGGGGATTCATTGCTCTGTGTCTTTATTGTGTACATAGCATTTGCAGGGTGAGGCCCTGTATCAACTTTCATGGAGTACACAGTGGCTATTAGTCACAGGCCCTGGCCTGGGGGCTGTCACAGGCTAGGGGAGACAGTAGGACATGGAGGGAGACATGTGGATAAAACACAGTAAGTGCTGTGAGAGTTGGGGACTGCATCCTATCTTTGACATCTGTAGATGTACTATCCATCAAACATTGGCCTTATTATGGGTAATTAAACATTTAAAAAATTTGATGTATTAGCTTCATGTAGTTTAGGCTTAATGAGCTTATTGTTTAAGTATTTGAGAATTGGTATGCACTACGAGACTTTGAAATTAAAAACTCTTTTTTTTCCCCCCAAAATGCTGACTAAGCTATCAGTCAAGGTGTTCTGTAAAGAGTTGTTCTGTTTTAGACCTCAGTTGAAGAGAACAGGTGAATCACCTCTAGGGACTCTGTGCAGCATTATGGCCAAGAGCACGGCCTTGGGGACCAGCTGGCCTGGATTTGACTCCCTGCCCCATGATTTATTAGATTTATTAGCTGCGTGACCTGGGGAAAGATATGATTCTCTCTGTGCCTCATTTTCCTCATCTGTGAAATGGAAATTATAGTACCTAACTTATGAGTTTATAAACAGGGTTATATGATTTAAAGTGTGTATATATTAAGACAGTTTATGGCACATAGTTCACATTTAAATGATACTATAAATATACTTATAGTTAAAATTATTGCCAGCATTATTGGATTATGGCAAACTTATCAGTTCAAACAAGGCCTTATTTATTTATTTATTTATTTATTTATTTATTTATTCTTATGTTAATCCCCATACATTACATCATTAGTTTTAGATGAAGTGTTCCATGATTCATTGTTTGTGCATAACACCCAGTGCTCCATGCAGAATGTGCCCTCCTCAATACCCACCACCAGGCCAACCCATCCTCCCATCCCCCTCCCCTCTAGAACCCTGTTTGTTTTTCAGAGTCCATCGTCTCTCATGGTTCGTCTACCCCTCCGATTTGCCCCTCTTCATTCTTCCCCTCCCGCTACCTTCTTCTTTTTTTTTTTCTTAACATATATTGCATTATTTGTTTCAGAGGTACAGATCTGAGATTCAACAGTCTTGCACAATTCACAGTGCTTACCAGAGCACATATGCTCCCCAGTGTCCATCAACCAGTCACCCCATCCCTCCCACCCCACCCCCCACTCCAGCAACCCTCAGTTTGTTTCCTGCAATTAAGAATTCCTCATATCAGTGAGATCATATGATACATGTCTTTCTCTGTTTGACTTATTTCACTCAACATAATACCCTCCAGTTCCATCCATGTCGTTGCAAATGGCAAGATCTCATTCCTTTTGATGGCTGCATAATATTCCATTGTATATATATACCACATCTTCTTTATCCATTCATCTGTCGATGGACATCTTGGCTCTTTCCACAGTTTGGCTATTGTGGACATTGCTGCTATAAACATCGGGGTGCACGTACCCCTTCGGATCCCTACTTTTGTATCTTTGGGGTAAATACCCAGTAGTGCAATTGCTGGATCATATGGTAGCTCTATTTTCAACTTTTTGAGGAACCTCCATACAGTTTTCCAGAGTGGCTGCACCAGCTTGCATTCCCACCAACAGTGTAGGAGGGTTCCCCTTTCTCCGCATCCCCGCCAACATCTGTCGTTTCCTGACTTGTTAATTTTAGCCATTCTGACTGGTGTGAGGTGGTATCTCATTGAGGTTTTGATTTGGATTTCCCTGATGCCGAGCGATGTTGAGCACTTTTTCATGTGTCTGTTGGCCATTTGGATGTCTTCTTTGGAAAAATGTTCATGTCTTCTGCCCATTTCTTGATTGGATTCTTTGTTCTTTGGGTGTTGAGTTTGATGAGTTCTTTATAGATTTTGGATACTAGCCCTTTACCTGATATGTCATTTGCAAATATCTTCTCCCATTCTGTCGGTTGTCTTTTGGTTTTGTTGACTGTTTCCTTTGCTTTGCAAAAGCTTTTTATCTTGATGAAGTCCCAATAGTTCATTTTTGCCCTTGCTTCCCTTGCCTTTGGAAGGCAGGGAAGAAGTTGCTTCGGCTGAGGTCAAAGAGGTTGCTGCCTGTGTTCTCCTTTAGGATTTTGATGGACTCCTGTCTCACATTGAGGTCTTTCAACCATTTTGAGTCTATTTTTGTGTATGGTGTAAGAAAATGGTCCAGTTTCATTCTGCATGTGGCTGTCCAATTTTCCCAACACCATTTGTTGAAGAGACTGTCTTTGTTCCATTGGACATTCTTTCCTGCTTTGTCAAAGATGAGTTGACCATAGAGTTGAAGGTCCATTTCTGGGCTCTCTATTCTGTTCCATTGATCTATGTGTCTGTTTTTGTGCCAGTACCATGCTGTCTTGATGATGACAGCTTTGTAATAGAGCTGAAAGTCCGGAATTGTGATGCCGCCGGCTTTGCTTTTCTTTTTCAACATTCCTCTGGCTATTCGGGGTCTTTTCTGGTTCCATACAAATTTTAGGATTATTTGTTCCATTTCTTTGAAAAAAGTGGATGGTATTTTGATGGGGATTGCATTGAATGTGTAGATTGCTTTAGGTAGCATTGACATCTTCACAATATTTGTTCTTCCAATCCATGAGCATGGAACGTTTTTCCATTTCTTTGTGTCTTCCTCAATTTCTTTCATGAGTATTTTATAGTTTTCTGAGTAAAGATCCTTTGTCTCTTTGGTTAGATTTATTCCTAGGTATCTTATGGTTTTGCGTGCAATTGTAAATGGGATCGACTCCTTAATTTCTCTTTCTTCTGTCTTGTTGTTGGTGTATAGGAATGCCACTGACTTCTGTGCTTTGATTTTATATCCTGCCACTTGACTGAATTCCTGTATGAGTTCTAGCAGTTTTGGGGTGGAGTCTTTTGGGTTTGCCACATAAAGTATCATATCATCTGCAAAAAGTGAGAGTTTGACTTCTTCTTTGCCAATTTGGATGCCTTTGATTTCTTTTTGTTGTCTGATTGCTGTGGCTAGGACTTCCAATACTATGTTGAATAGCAGTGGTGATAGTGGACATCCCTGCCGCGTTCCTGACCTTAGGGGGAAAGCTCTCAGTTTTTCCCCATTGAGAATGATATTCGCTGTAGGTTTTTCATAGATGGCTTTTATGATATTGAGGTATGTACCCTCGATCCCTATACTCTGAAGAGTTTTGATCAAGAAAGGATGCTGTACTTTGTCAAAAGCTTTTTCTGCATCTATTGAGAGGATCATATGATTCTTGTTCTTTCTTTTGTTAATGTATTGTATCACGTTGATTGATTTGCGGATGTTGAACCAACCTTGCAGCCCAGGGATAAATCCCACTCGGTCATGGTGAATAATCCTTTTAATGTACTGTTGGATCCTATTGGCTAGTATTTTGGTGAGAATTTTTGCATCCATGTTCATCAGGGATATTGGTCTGTAATTCTCCTTTTTGATGGGGTCTTTGTCTGGTTTGGGGATCAAGGTAATGCTGGCCTCATAAAACGAGTTTGGAAGTTTTCCTTCCATTTCTATTTTTTGGAACAGTTTCAGAAGAATAGGTATTAATTCTTCTTGAAATGTTTGGTAGAATTCCCCTGGGAAGCCATCTGGCCCTGGGCTTTTGTTTGTTGGGAGATTTTTGATGACTGTTTCAATTACCTTAGTGGTTATAGGTCTGTTCAGGTTTTCTATTTCATCCTGGTTCAGTTTTGGTAGTTGATACATCTCTAGGAATGCCTCCATTTCTTCCAGGTTATCTAATTTGCTGGCATAGAGTTGCTCATAATATGTTCTTAAAATTGTTTGTATTTCTTTGGTGTTGGTTGTGATCTCTCCTCTTTCATTCATGATTTTGTTGATTTGGGTCATTTCTCTTCTCTTTTTGATAAGTCTGGCCAGGGGTTTATCAATCTTGTTAATTCTTTCAGAGAACCAGCTCCTAGTTTCGTTGATCTGTTCTACTGTTCTTTTGGTTTCTATTTCATTGATTTCTGCTCTGATCTTTATGATTTCTCTTCTCCTGCTGGTTTAGGCTTTATTTGCTATTCTTTCTCCAGCTCCTTTAGGTGTAGGGTTAGGTTGTGTACTTGAGACCTTTCTTGTTTTTTGAGAAAGGCTTGTATTGCTATATACTTTCCTTTTAGGACTGCCTTTGCTGCATCCCAAAGATTTTGAATAGCTGTGTTTTCATTTTCATTGGTTTCCATGTATTTTTTTAATTCTTCTTTAATTTCCTGGTTGACCCATTCATTCTTCAGTAGGATGCTCTTTAGCCTCCATGTATTTGAGTTCTTTCCGACTTTCCTCTTGTGATTGAGTTCTAGTTTCAAAGCATTGTGGTCTGAAAATAGGCAGGGAATGATCCCAATCTTTTGGTACCGGTTGAGACCTGATTTATGACCTAGGATGTGATCTATTCTGGAGAATGTTCCATGGGCACTAGAGAAGAATGTGTATTCCATTGCTTTGGGGTGGAATGTTCTGAATATGTCTGTGAAGTCCATTTGGTCCAGTGTGTCATTTAAAGTCTTTATTTCCTTGTTGATCTTTTGCTTAGACGATCTGTCCATTTCAGTGAGGGGGGTGTTAAAGTCCCCCACTATTATTGTATTGTTGTCGATGTGTTTCTTTGCTTTTGTTATTAATTGCCTTATATAATTGGCTGCTCCCATGTTAGGGGCATAGATATTTACAATTGTTAGATCTTCTTGTTGGATAGATCCTTTAAGTAGGATATAATGTCCTTCCTCATCTCTGATTACAGTCTTTGGTTTAAAATCTAATTTGTCTGATATAAGGATTGCCACCCCAGCTTTCTTTTGGTGTCCATTAGCATGGTAAATGGTTTTCCACCCCCTCACTTTCAATCTGGGGGTGTCTTTGAGTCGAAAATGAGTCTCTTGCAGACAGCATATTGATGGGTCTTGTTTTTTAATCCAGTCTGATAGCCTGTGTCTTTTGATTGGGGCATTGAGCCCATTTACATTCAGGGTAACTATTGAAAGATAGGAATTTAGTGCCATTGTATTGCCTGTAAGGTGACTGTTACCGTATATTGTCTGTGTTCCTTTCTGGTCTATGTTGCTTTTAGGCTCTCTCTTTGCTTAGAGGACCCCTTTCAAGATTTCCTGTAGGGCTGGTTTTGTGTTTGCAAATTCCTTTAGTTTTTGTTTGTCCTGGAAGCTTTTTATCTCTCCTTCAATTTTCAATGACAGCCTAGCTGGATAGAGTATTCTTGGCTGCATATTTTTCTCATTTAGTGCTCTGAATATATCCTGCCAGTCCTTTCTGGCCTGCCAGGTCTCTGTGGATAGGTCTGTTGCCAATCTAATGTTTCTACCCTTGTAGGTTACATATCTCTTCTCCCGAGGTGCTTTCAGGATTTTCTCTTTGTCTATGAGACTCGTAAGTTTTACTATTAGATGTCGGGGTGTTGACCTATTTTTATTGATTTTGAGAGGGGTTCTCTGTGCTTCCTGGATTTTCATGCCTGTTTCCATCCCCAAATTAGGGAAGTTCTCTGCTATAATTTGCTCCATTATACCTTCTGCCCCTCTCTCTCTTTCTTCTTCTTCTGGGATCCCAATTATTATAATGTTGTTTTGTCTTATGGTATCGCTTATCTCTCGAATTCTGCCCTCGTTATCCAGTAGTTGTTTATCTCTCTTTTTCTCAGCTTCTTTATTTTCCATCATTTCATCTTCTATATTACTGATTCTCTCTTCTGCCTCATTTATTCTAGCAGTTAGCGCCCCCATTTTTGATTGCACCTCATTAATAGCCTTTTTGATTTCTACTTGGTTGGATTTTAGTTCTTTTACTTCTCCAGAAAGGGTTTCTCTAATAACTTCCATATTTTTTTCAAGCCCAGCTAGTATCTTTAAAGTGATGATTCTGAACTCTAGATCTGACATCGTACTAATGTCTGTATTGAGTAGGTCCCTGGCAGTAGGTACTACCTCTTGTTCTTTTTGTTGAGGTGATTTTTTCCGTCTTGTCATTTTGTGCAGAGGAGACTAGATTAATGAGAGAACAAAATGCTAGCAGAGTAACAACGTCCCCAGAAAATATACTCTAAACAAATCAGAAAAGACCTGAAGCAGTGGGAAAAGAAAGGGAAAGAGAGAAAAAAGAGAAAGAAAAAAAAGAAAAAGATAAAGATAAAGATAAAAACAAAAACAAACAAAACAAAACAACAACAACAACAAAACCAGAATGTGATCAAATATGATCAGGCTGGTATATAGATCAGTGCCACACACTAGATTTGGGGTGTATTTTGGTCTTTTAGAAGAAAGTGCCTCCCAAAATTTTAAAGAAAGAAAAACTTATATATGTACAAAAATAAGGGTTGATATGGTGAAGGGATGGAATATGACTGTAAAGGTGGAAATTATAAAAAATTTTATAAAAGGAATTGATAAGAAGTTATTTGAAAAAAGAAAGAAGAGGATTTAAAGAATGAAAAAAGAAAAAAAAGGGAGAGGATGTGATCAGGTAGGGGAATAGAAAACACCATATACTAGAGATTTAGGGTATATTTTAATCTGTTAGAAGAAACTATCAAAATTTTAAAGAGAGAACAACTTATATATATAAGCCAAAAATACGGGTAACTACTATGAAGGGATAGAATATGACTCTAAAAATGAAAAATAAAAATGTTTTTTTAAAAAAAAGGGATTGATAAGATGTTGGTTGAAAAAGGGAAAAAGAAAAATTCAAAAAGAAAAAAAAAGAAAAAAAGACAGTTAAAAAAAATTAACTTTGAAAGACTAAAGAATCATGGTAAAAAAGCCATGAATTCTATGTGCAGTATTCCCCTAGCGCTGGAGTTCTGCCGTTCTCATTGATCGGTAAACTTGGTCTTGGCTGGCTGTTCTCGCTGATCTTCTGGGGAGGGGCCTGTTGCCGTGGTTTCCAAATGTCTTTGGCGGAGGCAGAATTGCCCCGCCCTTGCCCCCTCCCGGCTAAGTAATCTGCTCGGGTTTGCTCTCCGGAGCTTTTGTTCCCTGTGAGCTTTCCGTACAGCTTTGGAGACGGAGAGTGAAAATGGCGGCCTCCCAATCTCTGCCCCGGAGGAGCTGAGAACTCGGGGCCCCGCTCCTCAGTGAGCCCCCAGAGAAAAGCCGTCAGTCACTCCCGTCTCCCTGGTCTCCAGCCGCACTCCGTGCTCACCCGGCCTGTGACCGCGCGTTTCTATCTCTGGCACCCGACCCTGGGTGGAGTCTCCAAACCCAGCAGATCCCTGCGGCGCACTCCCACGCGGCTCCTCCCGGGGGAGGAAGGGGAGTCTCCCCGGATCTGCCGCTTGTTGGGTCCCTGCTGGAGGAGCAGGGGCCCGACTGTGCCGCGGATCACGGTTTATGGCAACCCTGAGCTGAGAGCCCGCGCCTGGGCTCCGCCTCTGCAGCCGGCTTCCCTGCTCTGTTACCTGGGAGCTCTGCCACACTCAGGCACCCCCGGTCTTTCTGTGACCCCGAGGGTCCTGAGACCACACTGTCCCCGAGGGTTCCACCCCCCGCTTAGCCACCAGAGTGACGTCCCTCGGCGGAGCAGACTTTTAAAAGTTCCGATTTTGTGCTCCCTGGTTCTATCACTTGCCAGAAGCGGCCGCCGGAGGCCCCTCCCCCGCCGTCTATCCTCCCGAATATCGCCTCGGATTCACTTCTCCGCACGTCCTACCTTCCAGAAAGTGGTCGCTTTTCTTATGAGAGAGTTGTTGCTCTTCTTTTCTTCGACCTCCTGTTGAGTTTGTAGGTGTTCAGAATGGTTTGATCCCTATCCAGCTGAATTCCTGAGAGGAGACGAAATCCAGGTCTCCTACTCCTCCGCCATCTTGCTCCGCCCCCCACAAGGCCTTTTATTTAAAAAAAAAAAAAACTTTTTAAGAACTCTTATAATTGTTTTTCTTCCTTTTTTCCCCCTGCTCCCATTCCCCTCGTCTTTGTTAGCATCAATTCCTTGGGTCTGCATGGGTCTTTGCCTATATATGTGCTTTAAATCTGTCAGTTGTGTCGTCCTGCAGATCTCGTCCTTTTTAAACTTTTCTAACTTAGCAGTAGGTTTTATTGATGTTGCTGTACATATCTCCATGTCATTACTTCTAACCGATGCATGTATATTTATTGTATGTACAGTCTATATTTAACTTATATGAACTCTTACTAATGTACACCTACATTGCCTCAAACTCCCCACCCTCATAAACAGTGAACATCCTTGAATATATCCTTGTGTATACATGTGAGTGTGAGCATGTTTGTTGTGTACCTGCCCAGTAGAAAGCTTCAGGATCATAGGAACGTGCATATATTTTCATTAAATTCTTTTATATTGCTACCAAAATGGCTGCACCAGTCTGCTTTCCCATTAGAATGCAAGAGGTTCCAGTATCTTTATATCCTTGCCATTCTTTGGTGGTGGTTTACTCTTGAATTTTGGTAAATCTGGTGGGGATAAAATCTAGTTATTTTAATTTGTATTTCTCTGGTTACCTTGATATTCTTTTTAGCCGTTCTTTTTTTTTTTTTTTTTTTTCTGTATTGCCTATACTTATCCTTTGTCCATTTTTTAGAGTGTTTTCTGGTTTTTATTTGTAGGGACTCCTTTTATATTCTAGATAGTAATCTGTCTTCTTCCAGTCCCCACACATTTGTTAATTTTGTCTAAAATGGCCTTGTCAAAGAGAAACCCTTATAATGTAGTCAAATCCATCAAATGTTCAACTTGTGATATGTACTTTTGGTCTTATAAGAAAAGCTTTTGTACATTCAGAGTTACATAGATACTCTCCTACATTTCCTTTCGTTAGTTTTGTAGTTCTACTTTTTGCATTTAGATTTTTACCTTTGTATATGCCATGAAGTTACAGAGTTGGCTATGTTTGCTTTCCCCTTATCATTTATTCCCTTTCCTGGTTTATTGTGCTGCTTCTGTAATATGCCAACTTTCATATTTTTTTTATATATGCCCTCTTTTCCAGCTTTTAGTCTAGTTGCTTCTTCCTGCCTGAATGCCTTATAATCATTAATCATTGTGGCTCTGTTGTTCAATATTTGTATCTGGTAGGATGATTCTCCTTTTTCAGAATTAACTTGGCCCCTCACAAACCTTTATTCTTCCATTTATATATTAGAATAAACTTACTGATTTGCTCAAAAAAATCCTACTGGGATTTTTATTAGACTAATTATATAATAATTCGGGAGAACAGTCATCTTTACAATATTAAGTTGTCTTATTCATTAACCTGGTATGTGTTATCTCTGTTTTCGCAATTCTTCACTGATTTTTTTCATATGTATTTCTTTTCTTATGTATTCCTTATTGGATTAATATCTGTACATTATAGTTTTTATTGCTATTGTGAATATCTTATTTTCTACTATATTTCCTAGTTATTATTGATATAGAAGAATGTTATGGACTTTTCCAAGTTCATCTAACAACTCTGCTGGAGTTTTCTGATCTTCTCTTTTGTAAAATCACATCTATAGCTAGTTACATTTTATTCCTTCCTTTCCTATCCTCCTACCTCTCCTTTTTTTTTTTCCTTGTCCTGTTTTGTTGGCTAGTGCCTCCAGTACTATGTTAAACAGTGATGATATTGGAATTCTTATTTCTAAAACTAAAAGCAATGAAGCTAGACATCTGTACATTAGTATTATGGGTGTTCTATGTTTTTGGTGTATAGCTAATTAAGATAAGGAAACTTTTTAGTCTTTGTTCAGAAATTTTTTTTAAAATTTTTTAAAAAAGATTTTATTTATTTATTTGACAGAGAGAGACACAGCGAGAGAAGGAACACAGCAGGGGAAGTGGGAGAGGGAGAAGCAGGCTTCCCGCGGAGCAGGGAGCCTGATGCAGGGCTCGATCCCAGGACCCTGGGATCATGACCTGAGCCGAAGGCAGATGCTTAATGCCTGAGCCACCCAGGCGCCCCCAGAAAGTTTTTTTTTTATTAAAATGGCAATTTGGCATTAAAAAGTTTTGGTTTCTTGTTATTTGCAAACAACATATATAAAATAAAATTATCTCTTTGAGGATCTGTAATTCCAAGAGAATATAGTACACAATTATCCTGCTTTCAAAGGAGTGTTGTGCGTGTATTTTTATGATGGTAGGTGAGTGGGTTGAAGTGTTAGATAAGTAGAAATGTGTAATGGAGATCTGCTTTCCTGCTATCAAATATATTAACGTCAAACTTTGTGTAAAGCACTATTTAAATAACTAGAACCTCGTGTAATTGAGAAAGGCCACCTGGAGAGGCTGAGACTTGAATCAGTCTTTTTTAGTTGAATTTTGAATGACGCTTGTAATGTTTTTTTTTTTTTAAGATTTTATTATTTGACAGAGAGAGTGAGAGAGAGAGAGCATAAGCAGGGGGAGCGGCAGGCAGAGGGAGAAGCAGGCTTCCCACCAAGCAGGGAGCCCAATGTGGGGCTCCATCCCAGGACCCTGGGATCATGATCTAAGCTGAAGGCAGACGCTTAACCGACTGAGCCACCCAGGCGCCCCTTGTAATGTTATCTTTTTAAGGCTGTTTTTAGATCTGTAAAAAGAGAAGGCTAGACTGAGGGTTTTTTCCTTTTCTAAAATTCTATAGTTTCACAGCATGAGAAAAGGTGAGAATTGGGCTTGGTCAGTAGAGAGAATCTTCATGTTTTCAGAAGAAAGCATCCAAAAGGAGTCTTGGTCCTTGAATGGCAAGCTCCCAAACAAAGGATGTAGAGGGTAGCTGAAAGGAAGGCCAATGTGTAGAAGGTTTTGAAGTTGCACATACCTACTTCTGGGTGGATGTGGAACATAATGAGAGCTGGCGATGTGAGGGGGTGGGGAGAAGGGTGGAGTGTGGTAAGGGGCCAAGTGCATGAGACCTGGAAGCTTGATCTAGATGGAGGCTGGGCCAGAGCATGGTCAGAGATTCTGGAGTGGTTGGATTAGCTGTTAGAAAATTGATTTGGGGGCTGAAAATGTTGAGAGACAAGGCAAACTTAAAAATGTCAAGTTTTCTTTTCCTCTACTTGCAGGAAATGGAAATACATGCATTTTCTTGCGCTGTTTTTCAAAGATCTGGCATTTGCAGTTATAATCACAGGTTCACGGAGGTATGATTAGAAGCAGGCTAGAGACTGCCTCTCTGGGGAAAACCATTCTTTTCCCTTTGCACACTGTGGCGCATGTTTGTGTGCTTTAAGAGAGGGTATTGGCATAAAGTTAGTGGGAAATGTTTATGATATATTAAGGATTTGCAGATGAAAATGGAAGAAATTGGGCACCTGGGTGTCTCAGTCTGTTAGGCATCTGCCTTTGGCTTGGGTCATGATCCCAGAGTCCTGGATTCAAGTCCTGCATTGGGCCCTCTGCTCAGCGGGGAATCTGCTTCTCCCTCTACCTTTCCCCGACCTTGCTCATGATCTCGCTCTCTCTCTCTCAAATAAATAAATAAAATCTTAAGAAAAAAAAAAAGAAAATGGAAGAAATTCCCTAGACTTCCCTAGACTTGGTAACTGAAAGTTTAAACTTTTATTTCTGCAAGAAGACAGGAATTTGGAAAAGTAGAGCAAGCGAAGTATAATTTTTGAAAAGTTAGTCATGGGAATGAACTTGGTAAATAACCCAGTTTTAAAACCTTTTATTTCTACTTTGGATCTGTTGTAAACTTAGGATAACAGAATATTAAAAAACGAAATCAAAAGCAAAGCAAATGCAAAAGTTCGTATACAGCTATTGAAGCAGGAGAGCAAGGTTCTTGTCTTACAGAGTCGAATGAATCTCATGGACAACAGAAAGTGAGTAAAACCATAGAGTTTCATTAAGTGAGGATACAGAAAAAGCTCTTAGGAGTGAGAGAGGTCCCGACAGGGTTGCCAGTGGGGGCCTTTAGGGTTGGTCTTTTATAGAAAGCTAACCAGGGAACTTAAGTCCTTTTAACATCTCTATTGATTAAGTGATAACACCTTTAATGGTTTACTTTTTAGGGTCCTGTAATTCTTTGTTGGTCACAAGTAGCTGTTATAACAAGACCCCACCTCTGACCCCTAGGACAGGATGGTCCGTTTGTTCCCTTATCTCTGGTTTCCTTACACCTCCGCATTTTTGGATTTTTGTGAGCCTGATCCCGTAGACCCCTACCTATCTCTTTCTACCTAGCCCCGCCTGTCCCTTACTCATTATTAAGCAAAATAGTGGAGTAGATTAATTTAAAAAACACCATAAATTCTTGGGGTGGCTGGCTCAGTAAGTAGAGCAGGTGACTCTTGATCTTAGGGTCATGAGTTCAAGACCCATGTTGGATGTGGAGCCTACTTAAAAAAAATAAATAACACCCTTCATTTTCACTGAGATATTGACTAACAGGAGAACGAAATTCTGAATAATGTTAAGGTCCTGAATTGTACTATTTTAAAAACTGTTAGGCTTTTCCTTTTTTGTTGATGGAAGTATGCTTACTTTTGGAAGAAAATGAATAAATCACAATTCTTATGTTTAGCTTTCACATATTTAGAAAAATGGTACATTAATTTTTTTCTTTTTTGGAGGAAGAGAGAGGAATGTAATGAAAGGCTTTAGTTGGTTGAATTTGTTTTTCAAAATATGCAACCAGGGTGCCTGGGTGGTGTAGTTGGTTGAGTATCCAACTCTTGGTTTTGGCTTGGTTATGATCTCAGGGTCATGGGATTGAGCACTCAGCCTAGAGTCCACTTGAGATTCTCTCTCCCTCTCCCTCTGCCCCTCCCCCTGCTTGTGCTCTCTCTGTCTCTCTGTCTCTCTCTCAAATAAATAAATAAAATCTTTAAAAAAAAATGCAACCAGACTAGTTTGGTTTTTTGTCTCCCTTGGGCTATTTATTCTGAAATATGGTGTCTTTTTTCCCCTTCACTATGAAGGAATTCAAAGAAGTGAGGAAAATAGGCTCCAAATTAAATGTCATTTGAATGCTGTTATAATTAATTGACTCTCAGCGATTTTTTTTTCCCATCAGAAAAATTTTCTATAGAAGTGGTTGCCACAAATGTATATATAAGCTATTTTCCCCCTTATTCCTTTAAAAGCTTTTAAATTTCAGCTTCAGCAAGCCTAATTATCAACTTCTGATATATGTTTTTAGAGGGTTTTAGGACCAGCAGGTGATCTTTACAATGTGAGGTTCTGTTTTATTCCAAAATATTAGTGGAAAATCGCCTATTACTTATTTAAACTAATTCTTTACTTTTAGTACCCATGTAGCATTGGCATTATCTACAGACATGTTAAGTTCTATAATAGATGTATTTTTTAAAATGTGAAATCATATTTTAAAAAATGTACTTTTTCTCTGAGGCATACTGGTTTTTTTTTTTTAGTAATTAGGATGATTACTCTTTATTTTTTTAATTTTTTTTTTTAAAGTTAAGGAAGTGGTAAAACTGTGTCTGTTTAAGGCAGTGTTGATGAAAACAGTCTTTAAGTCCATATATTTGACTCTGGGACCACTTAACAATCCTTCATCTATGTTGATGCCTGAAGGCCTAATTTTAATTTACAAATGATAATGGTGACACTTCATGCTAAGTACATGACCTGTGCCCTACTTACCTCTTCTCCTTTCATTCTCCAACCATCCAGTGAGGTAGGTAATAGTAAAATTTTAGAAGTGGAAAAAAAAAAAAATAGAATTCCAGAAGTGAGAACCCCATGCCACTTTACTAGGCCACCCAGCTCATGAATGCTAGAGCTCATACCTGAACCCAGGCCATGGACTCTTAAGCACTCCCTGCCCACAGCCTCTGGATAGTCCAGTGATTCTGCTGTAAGCTTCCCAGACTGGACCGTATCTCTCGGCTCCTTGCTTGATTTCCCTGCCTGGACGTATTCTTTCAGGTGCATTCTCCCTCTTTTCAGTCATGCCTCTCCTTCATGCCCGTTTTAGCCAGTAAGTACAGAGAGTATGTGTACGTGTCTTCCTTGCAAACTTGGGACATTTCAGGGATCTGGGGAAGTAAGTAGGAGAAACCAAGAGGTTGTAAATACCAAGAAACCCTACCGCATGTTGAATGTCTGGGCAGGGTCTGAGCATCAGCACTCTCACCTGGGACCCCTTTCTCTTCTTTGTCAGGCCGGCGCTGTTTGGTAGAGGGGACACAAGGGCTGATTCTCTTAGGTGAAGGGTCTTATTCCCGGAGAGAAACAGTTACTCTTGACTCCGAGTTTTTCACAGATGGCGCACTTGACATTTCTAGTTACTCTCCCTGACGTAAATATTTGGAGTAAAAACCTGCCCTGTTGTTCCTCAAACTCTGGGTAATGTTTTGTTATAAAATAGTAGCGGGGATGAGTGGTGTGATAGCTAAACACAATTTAAAAAACACAACCTGGGAATATTAGACAGGCCGCCTGCGGAAAGAGAGCCTTCTCGTTCCTAGTGGTTGTAGTTTGCTGGCTGGTCTCCCTTTTTCTCTCCTGGAGACTGATGACCTACGGAGTGTACCAAGAGTGAGGCTTTTTGTTCATATTTACCCTGAGAGGAGGCACTGGTATGAATTAAGCCGTGAGAGTTCCATAGTTAATGGGAAATTAAAGGTTTTCAACTCAAATTTACTGCTTGTGAATTCAAGTGACAGCCATTAAGTAATAATCATGAGGTTAGACACTCACAGTGGAATAATTTGGCTCCTGGGTGAGTTTTCTTGATTTATTACCATTTACAGTGGTAGTGCTCCAAGCAAAGGTGCCTCTTCGCCAGAGTTGTCTTCCTCTCTGATTTCAAATGCGTTCTTATTCTACTCAGCATCTAGAATTGTTTTCTCCCCCTATAATCTTGCAGTGTAATGGCTGACCATATAGGTTCTCCAGTAAGTATTTAATTATATTTTGGACTTCATCACCACTTTGATCCTGTAAAAATAAATAAATAAATAAATAAATGAGGAGGAGGTCAGTCACTGCTTATGATTTTGAACTAAGTGACTTCTTAACATTTGAAAAATCAATAAGGCCTTCATCGATCAAGTTTTAAGTGATAGAGGGAAAGAAACAAACTTTGGCCATACAGTTTCCTACTGTGCTAAGTGTTTTATGTGCACGATCTAATTTAATCTTCATGATGGCTTTTAAGGGTCAATATTATTATTCCTTTTTTTAAAGATTAGGTAATTGATGCTTAATAAGAAAGCTTAAATAACTCAAATGAAGTCAGCACAGCTAGAACCTGGTACAGCTGAGGGAGGGAACCTTGGCTGTGTGTCTTAAAAGCCCAGTGAAAAAGCTGCCTTTTCTTGGGTTGGAATAAGCCTCCCAAACAATCAAAATGTTTTTCAGTAGACTCTTAATGCTTAGGCAAATTCACTGTCATTAAAGGATTAAAGAAATAGCTTCTTTCATCCTCCACACTCCAAGTGAAAACATTGAAGCAGAAAGTAGATGTATTTCATTGTGATCGAGGTATATGCAATTCTTAGACGAAAAATTCTCCCGTTGCCTATATATAAGGTTATTTAAAAGCAACACACTGCTTTCAGGCTTTGTCTTCCTATTAATTATCTCGAAGTTCAATCCAGAGAACGCTTACAGGCTCCTCTGATGTTGTAGGTCAATAGAAAGTTCTGACTTTTACCCTGCCTCACACCCCACTCCCAACCCCTCCAAGCCTTGACAATTACAGATCGTTAACATTTAACAGCTTTGAGAACTGTTGACTGTTACCCGAGGCCTGAGGCTAAGACCGCTTTGAAGGTGCTGACTGTCGGGGTTGATTTGTACTCGGCTGCCTATCTCTGTATCTCCCCCAGTCCTGCGCAGGCTTCAGGTCCTTCACTCTCAGAGCAGCCTGCAGTGATGAGGTCAGCTCTAGCAGATCTTGCTCTTCCTCACTTCTTTGGCATTTTCTGGCTGTATTGCCAAATTAACACCTTGCTCTGCACTTTCTTACTCCATGTGTATGCACATGCATATATGTGTTTCTGTGTGTATCTTCTATCCCCAGCAATATTATAAGCATCTATGATGAAAGACTGTCTTGTACTTCTCCTGTTTCTCCTTGAGACCACACAGTACATATTCTCCTTGGCACGCAGTAGGTGTTCAGTAAATATTTGATCCCTGAAATTCAGAAGGTGGCCTGAGTCAACATATCCTGTAACTGCCTTCTCCCAAGCTGGAGTGAAGGATAGGAACATTTAGAATGGAAATTTTATGTAGAATTGAACAAATTTTGGATAAGTGATACGTTCACATGGTTCAAAATGAAAGAACATAAAAACCCTTTGGGCAAAAAAAACCCCCAAAAAACAAAAAACTCCCTTCCTCTCTGTTCCTCTTTCATTCTCTGCTTCTTCACAAGTAAGTAGCCACTTTTTTAGTTTTGTGGGTCTTCTTCTGGAGTATTTTTCTGGTTTAAACAAATAATTTTAGGGGTGCCTCGGTGGCACGGTTGGTTAGGCATCTGCCTTTGGCTCAGATCATGATCTCAGGGACCTGAATTGAGCCCTACGTCAGTCTCCCTGCTCAGTGGAGAGTCTGCTTCTCCCTCTCCCTCTGCCACTCCTCCCCACTCGTGCTCTCTCTCAAATAAATAAATTAAAAATCTTTAAAAAAGAAACAAATAATTGTGAGTGACTAACAATGAAAATACTCATTTTTCACATTTTGATGCAGAACTTTGCATACTATGTGACAGTTCTGCACCTTGCTTTTTTTTCACTTCTCTATTTTTTTTTTACAGAGCAACTCATAGAGCCCTTTCTCGTTATTCTTACACAGCTTTAGTGGTGTTAGGTTACATGGGTGTACCATTATTTACTGAGCCTGTCCCATACTGATGGGCCTTTGGGTTGTTTCCCATCTTCTGCCATTTAACATCCTTCTTTGGTGGCTCGTGGTGGGTACCTCTGCCATTTTTCCCTGGGAGCAGGTGTATTGGAGGATATATTCCCAAGCAGGACATTGTGGGTCACAAGAAAGTGCCTTTGTAACTGCAACCCGCATTGCCAGATTGCCCTCCTTGGGGGGGGGGGGGGGGGGGCGCGTTGTCACCTTACACTGCCACAAACCTATTCCTTTGTGATCCTGTCAACAGATAGTGTACTCAGACTTTTGGCTTTTTGTCAATCCGATGGGCCAAAGATGGTATCTAAATGTGGCTTGAATTTACATTTAATGAAGACAGTTGAATGTGTTTTCATATGGTTTAAGGACTTCATCTGTTTTTGTGAATGATCAGTGTTCCTGTCTTGCCCCATTTTAATAGTTTGCTGTTTCTTGTTAATCCCTAGGATTTCCATTCCTAATTATGAATAACGTACATTTCCATGACAACAATACTACAATTTTCGGAGTTACAGTAAGATAAATAGAATTACATCTGTAATTAATATGAATGCCAACATTTCAAGCATGATGAGCCTTTTGAAACAAGTTGAAAATATTTTTCCTAATTTATTGTTTGGCTTTGTTGGTGGTGGAAGTGGTTTTTTTTTTTTTAAGTTTGTTTGTTTATTTATTTATTTATTTATTTATTTTTAGTAACTCTACACCCAACATGGGGCTTGAACCCATGACCCCAAGATCAAGAGTCACATACTCCTCCATCTGAGCCAGCCGGGCACCCCTGTGGTAGTGGGTTTTTAAAGTTTTTTCCTGTGCAGAAGTTTTAAATTTTTAGGTAATCAAATTTGTTGAGCTTTTCTTTTATGGCTTTTGGATTTTGAGGTGTTGGGCTTTCCCTACCCCAAGGCTACGTGTTTTCTTGTGCTTTTTTTTTTCTTAATATCTTTGATCGATTTGGGGTCTATGATCTGTGAGATGAATCCAACTTTGTTTTCCAGATGGCTGCCCAGTCATCCCAACACCAGTTACTGAAAAAATTCATCTGCACTAGGTTGAAATGCCATCTTTATCCTATACTAAATTGTTACTGGGATTATATATTCTTCTAGGATGAAATACGAGCAGTACACTAACAAATGGGGATTAATTGGTTGGTAACTGAGGACTTTCAGTTATGCAGCGGACATTTATTAAGTACCTAATAAACTAGACAATCATGATGTGCCAGGTCTTAGGGATATAAAGATGAGTTCGGAAAAATCTCTTAGGAAGGGAGCTGTACAACGAATATAATCTCGCTGTAGTGGAATAGGAGCAGCAGGGAGGCTGAGGCAGACAGGGAGATGATTCACACATCAGGAAACTGAACTGAGTCTTAAGACTCAGCTGAAGTTTGCCAGCGTGAGGGGAAGAACATTCTAGGTAGAGGAGCTAATTTATGCAGAGGCACAGATCCGTAAGAGTCTGTGGCATTTGGGGGGACTCAGTAGCCTCTCATGGCTAATAGAGTAGGGCAGGAAATAGAGTAGTTAACGGACATTGTCTCTTAAGTGAGTGTGGGATTTGGGCCATGTAGTGTTTCTGTACCTCCCCCATCCCTTCATCCCTCTAAATAGACAAAGGGGAAAGATTAAGCGAAGGGGTCCCAAATAAATGGAAGCCAACCCTTAGCTGTGTTCTGCAGGTCGGTTGCTGAGTTTTGACACCTGTTGCTTATTCTAGACGACTCCAAGTTCCCGAAGCCGCAGTCTCACTTTGCTCCCCCATGGAACGCCCAATCCTGCGTCTCCCTGTAGCCAGAGACACCTCGGCACGGGGGCCCCCGGTGTTGTCACAGTCACGCATCACAAGTCGCCTGCAGCTGCCCGAAGAGCCAAGAGTCAGTATCCCGGCCAGCTTCACGAAGTCAGAGAGGTAGGCTTTGCTCTCCTACTAGGTTGAGTGGTCCCTGGGCGCTGAGGGCTGCTACCACTGTGCTGCCAACTTCCCTTCCCTTGTACCATCTTGATTAAGAAGAGAGATGGCCAGCAGCCAGCCTCCCAGCCATGACAGTGTTGCCTCCTGGTTACAGAAAAAATAATTTGTTTCTGTGTGAGGTGAGGTGAAGTGAGGCATTGAGGAGACCTGTGAGAGCTTAGAAAGCAGGGAAATCCAGCCTACAGACACATGAGTGCAAGTAGAGGTAGAGTCATTCGGTCTCCATGGTCATGGCAAAGAATAGACAGTACATGGTCATGGGTAGCCAGGAAATAATTGAGGTGGTTTTGAAACTCAGGACGTGTGAGACCTTCTTCTGCCTTGCCTCACTCATGAGGTGCCTCCCTTGGTCTTCCCATCACAGAGCACTCTCAGCAGAGTGCTGGGGAGTGAAGGAGCACTGTCCTTCGAGTCAGAAGACTCTGTTCTTTGGAAGCAAGTCTTTCCAAGCTTTGAATCGGAGTTTCTGCGTCTGTAGACTGGAAATAACCCAGGCCCTCCCCTCCTCTCAAGGGAGATTTGAGGCTCATTGTGACTGTGCACTTGAAAGCCTTTCAGCTGTGAGTGCCTTATGAACCTATGTAGGACTATGCTTTGTTTTTACTTTTTTTTTTTAAAGATTTTATTTATTTATTTGAGACAGAGAGAATGAGAGAGACAGAGAGCACATGAGATGGGGGAGGGTCAGAGGGAAGAGCAGACTCCCTGCAGAGCAGGGAGCCCAATGCGGGACTCGATCCCGGGACTCCAGGATCATGACCTGAGCCGAAGGCAGTCGCTTAACCAACTGAGCCACCCAGGCGCCCTGTTTTTACTTTTGACCCACTGGGAAGTCATCGGTTTGGGAATCCCACTTCCTTCGTGTTCGTATCATCTTTTGCAACTGTTCCTGGGAATGGACTATATGAAATAAATGATAGTGGTCTTGGGTGCCTACCTTGTGTTGAGGCCTTTGGCCCTGCAGCTGGCTTGAGGGTGGACCAGCCCATCCTCTGAGGGAAGCAGCGGGGCCCTGGCTCGTGGTGAGCAGCACAATGGACCTCCTAGCGTAGGGTCTTGTTGCTCAAGTCAGCACGCATCTTGTTTTGTTTTCTGAATGTCACGAGCCAAGTAGTGCTGGGTCAGCCTGCTATCTTGGTCTGACTCTGGCCCAGGACTGAAAATCTGAAATCTTCTGAATCAAATCTGTAGATGCATATGAAAGACCTATTTTTCCTGATAGATTTACACATGCCTGTACTCTGTCTTGCCTAATAAAGAGAAGATACAGAGTCAAATGCTGCCTTTGATATAGTCACCCTGAATTTTTTTTTTTTTTTAATGGTGTTTCGCTCTGAGCTTAACTTTGACACACTGGATGATACGAGGAATGGTTGTGCACTTGTATATATTTTTCAGTTTTCATAGCATCGTAAAAAAAACTGTATTAGAGAAACAGTTTGTACCCAAAGTAGAACAGAATAACGGTACCCATCACCCAGTATCAGCAATTCCAACTTGCTATTGTTCTTGTTCATCTGTTTTCCCTCTACCACTTTTTT
This sequence comes from Neomonachus schauinslandi, assembly GCF_002201575.2. NCBI lineage: Eukaryota > Metazoa > Chordata > Mammalia > Carnivora > Phocidae > Neomonachus > Neomonachus schauinslandi. The sequence goes on along the minus strand of NC_058403.1, from coordinate 143,540,302 downwards.
TTTTTTTTTTTTTGCTGGAGTATTTCAAGGAAATCATAAATATATCATTTTATCATTGCCAGTAAATGCTTTCATATTTATCTAACAAATAAGGACTTAAAAAAAACCCAACAACTTGACCACAACACTATCAGTCGCTTTTATGTAAACCTCACTGCAGATACTTTTGCAAGTATGTTAGAGATGACCACCTTAAAAAAAAGAAAAAAAGAAAAAAGGCAGGTTGAAAGTTCATGGTATTTTGAGAATTCTCTTCTATGATAATGAATCTTTGATAGACTTACTCTCACAAGTGGTGCTAGGAAGCCTGGAGTATATGAAAAAAAGTGGAGGTGCTTGCATTGAATGAGCTGTGGCCTCAATAAAAGTTGAGGTGACTTAGCTTAATTTTCAGTAGCACATGATGCAATTTAATGCCCAGATCTTTTCTTCCTCCATTTTTTTTTTTTTTTTTTTTTTTAAAGATTTTATTTATTTATTTGAGAGAGAGAGAATGAGAGACAGAGAGCACGAGAGGGAAGAGGGCAGAGGGAGAAGCAGACCCCCTGCCGAGCAGGGAGCCCGATGTGGGACTCGATCCCGGGACTCCAGGATCAGGACCTGAGCCGAAGGCAGTCGCTTAACCAACTGAGCCACCCAGGCGCCCTCTTCCTCCATTTTTAAGAAGTTTTTAAAATAGAAGTATGTTCTTGAAGCATATGCATATAAAATTAATTATGTAAAGTATATAATGAAGTACATATTGCATAAGAAGTCAAAAGAAGAAAATCAGAAGTACCCATAATCCTACCTCCTTTCAGATAACAATATGTAAGCTTTCAGTGAATTGACTTCTGGGTTATTTTTTGTGCATGTCACATGTATAGATAAGTAAAACTTACATAGTACGATCTAAATTTTGTCAACAATTACATAAATGCTCTTTTTTCTTTATCCTCTTGTTTTCTCTCCATTTTCCACCCATGAGGGGCAATTATTTGAAATTTCCCCGAGAAATTTCATTATATGGAAAATAGGTAAGATGCCTCCATAGGTATATAGTGATTTGATTTTTATATTCCTGGGCAATCGTTTATTTCTTCAGGCTGTTGTTTTTGTCTACTGATAATCTTTCTTGCTGAAATCTCATTTTAAGTGAGCTTGTTTAGACGTAAGTATCAACATTGGCAGTTGAGAGAATTGTGGGGTGCTGAACACCTCTGAGGGAAGAGTTAAAAGTTCAGATTCTCAGATATCCTGTCCAGCTTCACTCCTGATTGGAGAATGCTAGCTGTTTGATGACATCTGTCATTTTACGATGGGGGCAGATCCACCTTGGGAACAATCTGAGAAAATTTCACTCATACCAGGAAGTTCTGCAGTTTTAAAAGTATATTAATTTCAGAGTATAAAGGCCTTGGCTTTGGATTCCACTGTATTTATCTATAAAATAACTAGAGGAAAATGGAATAGCATTTTTAACCCAGCTGTATAGGGAAGATAAACTTAGGACCACTGAAGCAATGAGGAAAATTGTCATACACAAGACAGATGTACCTGAATATCTGAAGGGGGGAAAAAAAAAAGAAAAATAGCCCAGCCAGAGGCAATAGAACAAATATTAAATGAAATTCCATAGCGTGGGTGAAGATAATGGGACAGTTTTAAAGATTAAATGGTTATCACCCAAAATATAAAGAATTGAGATCTCAAAGGTCAGTACCCAAAGTCCTCACTAGAAGTGGTTAGGAGAGATGAATATAGGGAATTTGAAACAATAGGCCTATCCTTGTTAGCAATTCAAGAAATGAAAATTAGGGCTACTTTTTCTATCACATTATCAGAAATAATTATGGCCCATTATAGGAGGGTGTTAAGAAATACTGGTCTTGCTGCATATTGTCTTTTTGCTACAGCCTGGTGATCTATAATAAGAATTAAACACAAAGCTGTTCATTGCCATTTACCCATAAATTCCCTGTTGAGAACTATATTCTGAGGAACTAGTCCGTGGAATTGGGGTTGGAGGAAGACAGTTAATTTGGGTAAAGCTATTCATACTAATAAAGCAATAGATTCAACACAAAACATCACAGAAATAACTAAACAAACAATAATTCACATCAGATACTGAATTACTGTGTAGCAGCTTAAGAGAAAAGTCATGTGTAAGAGGGGCGCCTGGCTGGCTCAGTCGGTAGAGCATGTGACTCTTGATCTGGGTCCTGAGTTCAAGCCCCACATTGGGTGTGGAGCAAAAAAAAGTCACATGTCAGCATTATGACTACATGAATTGTGTGGGAAATAAGAAAATCAGGATACAGAATAATATGTGCACATTGGACCCTATGTCCCTCTTAATAAAGTCCAGGAATTGTTTAAAACTTGGTGGTTCCAGAATTTTGGATTTTACTTGCAAACTAAAATTTAGAAGTAGAATTTTGGGAGCAGCATGATGTTGCAACTATTAATATTTGACCAGCAAGGACATTTTGAAAGCATAGTGACAGTCTGTGGTTACTACCATCTCAGAAAAGCACATTTAATGCCCCCCTCCCCTGCCACCTCCAAGGCATATAATCTCTGAATAAAGAGCCACTCATTGCACTGAATAAATTTAGTTTTATGAAAAACATACTAAATTTTCCCTGTTATTAATATTTTATCTTGAATTGGAAGAGTATTCATCATGGATTGATTCTAGCCTGTGAATCTGTGTTTTTGAAACCATTGATCACCACTGACTTTTTTTTTTTTTTGTCCTATCACCATCTTACTCCTTGCTGTCCAGCGAATAAAGATTGTACTCTTTGGCATGGCAAGCGAGGCCTTCCATAGTCTGTCCATCTCTATGACCTGCCCTCAGCATGCCTGCTCATCCCCACCATGTACTTACTGCCTCCCTCTGTTGGGAGGTATGTTGCCCAAGTAAAACTTTGTGCCATGATGGAAATACTCTGTCCCGTGTGTTCTTCTCTAGGGGAGTCACCACTTACACGGGGCTAATGAGCTCTTGAAATGTGCTAATCTGAACTGTACATCTAGATGTACTGTGAATGTAAAATGCACACTAGATTTCAAAGTAGTACCAAAAAAGGTAAAATATTTCATTAGTGATGTTTTAATACTCCTTGCTTGTAGAAATGAAAATATTTTCTAGGTTCGGTGAAATTAACTATACTAAAATTCACTTTACCTGATTCTTTTTTTTTTTTTTTTTAACCCTTTTAAGTGTGCCTACTAGAAAATTTAAAATTACGTGCCTCCCATTAGCGGCTAGAGCTGTATTTCTTAGATATCTAACACTGCCCTTGGTTGTGAGCTTGCTCATTCCGTCCCTCCTCCACCTATTCCACAAGTTCTGAGCACCTACTATGTGTCAGACTGGATTTTCTTTTAAAGATTTTTTTATTTATTTGAGAGAGAGAGAGCGCATGTGTGTGCATGAGCGCAAGTGAGGAGGGGGGAGGGACAGAGGGAGAAGCAGACTCCCCACTGAGTGCAGAGCCCAACAGTGGGGCTCCATCCCACTGTTCACAACCTGAGCTGAAGTCAGACACTTAACCGACTGCGCCACCCAGGCACCCAGACTGGATTTTTATGCGAAAAGCCATGTCGTTTTCATCTTGGCCGCTTCTAGCCCTAGCGCAACTGCTGGGCATGTTGGCTGGACAAATTGATTTGAGGACCCGTTTTCTAGCAGTTAGAGTGGTTTAGAAACAGAATGTGGAGGCATTCATGGATTGCTTGCTACCCATACACACTGGATAGTGACCGGTCAAGGACTGAGTCAGGTAGTCACAGGGTTTCCTCTGACAATGAGAGCACTGGATGGGGTATTCCTGTCTGGGTGGGTAAGGGGAAAGTGATGATGGTGCGAGCCTCCAAATGCGCCACTGGAATTGTTTTATAAATAGGTTCTAAAATATTTTTAAAAATCAGTTTGAGCCCTCAGATGTTTAAGAATATGATGACTGAAATTATGGCACTTACTTGTATTAACTTTAACACAAGTGACATTATAGTGTTTTTGTGTGTGTGTGTGTGTGACATTTAGTGTCATTTAGTGACGTTATAATGGGTTTTAACGTGGCTTATGTTTATTTAAATGGGCATAAGTTCAATTGGTACAAGTACAATGTGATTTTTATAAAATTCTTGTTTGCTAGGTGCTTTCTGAAGAATACATGTTTGTAGTAGTCTATGTGTATGCGTACACACCTGCTTACACCCATGAATTGAGTAGAAGAATATAAAGTAGGGAAGTCAAGATGTTTCTTCTTAATTCATTGCTGTTTCCCAAAAGTGACCCCCGAAGAAATGATCGGTGTGTCTGCAAGCATGAGAGCTTGTGTATGTTTGTGTACGTGCACGAATTTGTGTGTATGTGTGGGACTATGTGTGGTGGACATGGGTCTTATTTTAACTGTTTTCTTCCTTGGATTAGAGTTGAAAATTCTCTAAAGAGAGTTCCCACTAAAAAAGTTCTCTGAATCCAAATATGGTATAGGCTTGGACATAACAAATATTTGAGAAACAGAATAAACTTGGTAGAGCCCAGGTTCTTGTGTCTTTGACCAAATAATGTTTTCATTTGTGACATTTGAGACTTAAAAAAAAAAAAAACCCAACAGTTAATTCAACTGGGAGACTGTCTGGATTCTGTAGCTTGATAAGGGAAAAGGTCATTCATGCTGTTGAATTGTAATGGGTATGTGCGAGGCATAAATTTAGTTTTAATTAAGCTTTCAATGGTAATTTATTGACATGTAGGAATTATCCTTCCCTTATACTATTGTTAGCTTGCACCAGGCACATATCCTTTTGAAGAGAGAGCTGTGTGTGTTGCATTGGTTTACCTTGGGTGGGTAAACTGTACTGGGGCTGTGTCATTTAATATAGTTTTAAATAAACCTTCTGGAGTATAATATATGCCGATACGTGTTTATGTGGTTCCTGCTGTGTGAATATATGTTTCTCCATGTAATTGCATATTTATTTAATACACATACAAGGGAGGGCCCTTTAATGAAAGTGCCATCTTTATAAATAATATCGGCTCAGTATTCTTTCCCTTCAGGATGGTTTGGTTTGATCCTGGTGCACATGGATGTGGTGCATACCTGGTTAGAAACCTTGATTCGAGTACAGCCTTTACTATGGAAGCAGCAACTGTCAAAGACCTTTCCCTAACGAATTTTATTAGCTGATCAATTTTAAGGTAGCGGTCAGTGCTGACGGCATTGAATGTGAGCAATTCCATCACCAGGGAAACTGCATTTAGGGGATAAAGTGCATTTATCCTTTGTGTGAGCAGAACGATTATTTGGGAAAAAAGAAAAGTCCTGAATTCTTCTGTGCACTTTTTTGGATAAAGGATGACAAGTAACCCGTGCATGCATTTTTAGTAGCAATTTGCCATCTTTCAAAATAGGTCCGCTCCAGACTTCAGTTTTCAAAAATTGTAAGGTGGCATTAGTGGATAGCAGTTGTTTCCAAATGTTTTAAAAGCAGTAGATTGTTGTTTGAATAGAAATACTATAGATCCTTACTATATAAAAACAATGCCTTATGAGTGCAGATTTACTTTAGAAGGTAAGAGGGGCATTTATTGATGATGATGAAGCAAGCTGACTTGGAATAGGGAGGATTTATGACCACTGTGGGAATCTCTCATCAGCCTCTGTATCCATGCTATTTAAAACAAACATTTGTGTGGTCCATGGAACACCTTGGAGATCCTCTGTTTTGAGTTATTGGATTTTGGTAGTAATGGCATTTCAGGTGAACAACACCACAAGCAAAATGATGAGATAGTGTCCCCAATCAACCTCCAACTTGTTTCCCAAGCTGCTGCCCTGGGAGAAGGAGGTTCATTCTGGTGTCTCTGCTGGCTCAGGGCAGGACTCACTGGAATGTCAAAGATGGGGGAGGCTGACGTCAGAATTAACCACAGAAGACCTAACTGCCTGGTCTCCTGGAAATTTAGGAACCTTGTAATGCAAATCCCTCTTTTGTTTCAGTTGATTCTCTGTCTCTCTCTCTTTTTTTTCTTTTTTTTTTGCACCTGAGCCAGTTCCTTGCAATAATCTCTTAATATGGATCTCCTACAGGTTCTGTTTCCTCTGGTTGAACCCTGGCTGCTACACCTCTCTTTATCTTAACCTCCTTATGCCTCAGTTTCTCATCTGTAAAATAGGGTCCACCCAATGTGGGGCTCTCACATGATTCTCTTGTCAGGTTCTTTTATTACCTTGTTTCGTTTGGAAATTAGGCATTTGCTTATTTATTATCTGACACTTGTTGTCCCTCCATATAGAAGTGTTTTTTATTTATTTATTTATTTATTTATTTATTTATTTATTTGAGAGAGAGAATGAGAGATAGCACAAGAGGGAAGAGGGTCAGAGGGAGAAGCAGACCCCCCGCGGAGCAGGGAGCCCGATGCGGGACTCGATCCCGGGACTCCAGGACCATGACCTGAGCCGAAGGCAGTCGCTTAACCAACTGAGCCACCCAGGTGCCCTAGAAGTGTTTTTTTTTTTTTTTTTTAAGA
>NC_058403.1:143488653-143533667 GCF_002201575.2 Neomonachus schauinslandi | reverse complement strand
TTAAGATTTTATTTATTTATTTGACAGAAAGAGACATAGCGAGAGAGGGAACACAAGCAGGGGGAGTGGGAGAGGGAGAAGCAGGCTTCCTGCCGAGCAGGGAGCCCGACGGCGGGGCTCGATCCCAGGACCCCGGGACCATGACCTGAGCCGAAGGCAGACGCTCAACCGACTGAGCCACCCAGGCGCCCCGAAGTGTTTTTTTTTTTTAACCTCTTTATTCCTCAGCCCTTAGGACAGCACCTAGCACATAGTAGGTGCTCAATAAAAATTTAAGTAAATGAATGATTTTCCATGAAGGGAATCCTAGCCATTGGGAAACACTCCTCCACTGATTTGGCTAAAAGCTTTTGCAGAAGAGGGAGTATCTTGCCCTGTAAGCATATTTTAGGAGACTCATGGTCCCAGAGCAGAAGCAATGTAGAATTCAGCCCAACTGTCTTATGTACTTGTGGAGGCTACCTTCCACTATGCCCCAGACATGCTTGGGTAGTTCTTTTCTTAATCCTTGGTGCACTTTATGTCCACCTACATTTTTAACAAATATCTTTGTTAGAATTATTTTTCTCAACTTCCCCACTGATGCATAAACTCTTTCCCAAAGGCATGGATTCATTAGCAATAGTGACAGTTACATGGACGGTAATATTTCATATTTACGGGGACCTTACTCTATGCCCAATATTGTGCTCAGCTCTACTTGCGTTACCCTACTTCAACCCTGTGAAGTAGATACTATTGTTGTTGTCTCTGTTTTACAGATGGGAAACTGAGGCATAAGGAGGTTAAGACAAAGAGAGGTGTAGCAGTCAGGGTTCAACCAGAGAAATGGAGCCAGTAGGAGATCCATATTAAGAGATTGATTGCAAGGAATTGGCTCATGGGCGAGTATGGGGCCTGTCCAAGCAGGTTCAAGATCGCAGGGCAGACAGGAACCCTCAGACACTGTCTGAAGTGAGGATCTACCCATAAAATTGCTACTGCTCCAAGGAAGCCTTAGCTCTGCTCTTCAGACCTTTCAGCTGAATCAGGCCCACCCAGGCTTATGTAGGCCATCTTTCTTACTGAAAGTCAACTGCTTATAGGTTTTAATCACATCTACAGAATGCCTCACAGAAACAGTCAGATGAGTGTTTAATGGAATCCCTGGGTGCTGTCGTCTTGCCAGTTTCAAGAAAGAAGGGCGATGGTTTTTGAATGGTTCATGTTGACCAGCTTCTTGAGTTTTGTGCCATGTGACTCCGCCATCCTGACCAAACCTGATCAGACCAGCTGCCGGCCTTATCGTCCAGTCTGGCCATTGGAATTTGAGGTAGACTTAAGTGGGAACTCCAGGGCAAAGTTAACCACCCTTTTAGGGCATGAATGGGAAGCACACAGATGTCAAGAGGTAGAGAAACTTCTGCCAACTGAGTGTAAGCAGCTAAGTCACAAACTGGCGACCTCCCAGAGGTTGCCCTGAAAGCTGCCGTGGCATATTGGGGTTCTCCAGAGAAGCAGAACCACTGGGGGTGTGGGAGCATGTATATATTATATATAATATATATATACACAGTGGACCCTTGAACAACATGGGTTTGAACTGCACAGGCCCCCTTATGTGTGGATTTTTTCTATAAATACAGTATAGTATTGTAAACGTATTTTTATGATTTTAATAACATTTTTTCTCTAGTTTACTTTGTTATAAGAATATGGTATATAATATATAAAGCATACAGAATATGTATTAATTGACTGTCACTGATAAGGTCAACAACAGTTTATTAGTAGTTAAGCTTTAGGGAGTCAAAAGTTACACATGGATTTTTCTGCTGTGCAGGGGGTCAGCGCCCCTGACCCCTGTGTTGTTCAAAGATCAGCTCTATGTACACAGAGTGAGAGAGAGCAGTTTGAGGAACTAGTTCATGTGATTGTGGAGGCTGGTAAATCCAAGATGTAGAGGATGGGCTGGCAGACTGGAGACCAAGGGAAGAGCGCTGCAGTTCAAGTCTGTAGGCCGTCTCCTAGCCAAATGTCCTCTTGCTCAGGGGAGGTTAGTGTTAGTCTTTTTGTTTTATTCAAGTCATCAGCTGGTTTGAGGAGGCCCACTCACATTATGGAGGGCAGTCTGCCTTGCTCAAAGTCCACCACAGACCCTCTTACAAAACATCCAAATATCTGTGCACCATAGCCCAGCCAAATGGACACACAAAATTAATCATTACAAGCATCCTAGACTGTCACCCCCTTGTAGTCTTACTGTATGTGTCTGTCCCCTGAGACCCCTGAGCCTCTTCCTGGAAAGCTAACAGCTTGACTATCGCCAGTCATCCCATGCTTGGTTATTGCTCCCACTGTGGGCCCAGTGCTGGGTCCGTGATGTGGGGGATGGAATGCAGCCCTGGCTGTTGTCCAGGGATTTGAGAGTCTAGCTGCTTGGTTAAGCTAATATGAAAATTATTCAGTATTACAACAGTTAATGGCAATAGGAATTCACCAGAGGTAAGGCCAGTGGGGGCTGGCTTTTCCTTCATATACACCTGCACCCTCTGGGCTCCAAAGCCACCAGGACCCCTGGGAGAGTCACACCTGGATTCAGCCTCTGGGTAGATTGAATTTATGCCTCACAAACTTTTCCATTATGATTTAGAATATTGCTGAGCAAGATTTTATATAAATATAAATAAATAAATAAAATATAAATAAATAAATATGAATGAATGAATAAATAAATAAATATAGTGAGGGAACCTCTGTCTATCTCTTTGTGTCACAGAAAGTTCATGGTTCAGACACTTGTGAAGCTTTGCACTCAAAGGGAAGCTAAGTGGCAGATTATTTTATGTCACAGATGATGTAAAAGACTTCTGTCTGTTTTCACTTTATGTGGCAATTTAATACAAGCAGCCTTTCCCTAAGTGCTCTACAGCCTTGAGATAATAATACATTTTGGATATTGAGTGAGTAGACAAAGAGGGAAGTTGGCCAGGTTCTTCCTTTGGTACTCAAGCCTCCCAGAACTTGTGTGCTTTGTGATCTTATTCTTGGTGATTTCTGTGGAGGATGTTTTTTCCTAGAGATTCATAGTAGTAGAAGTAGAAGTAAGGCACTGTGGTTAGTCCCTTCTCCAACCCCCATTAGGTTCTTGCATATTTCAAAGTTGCAGGTTAATTACTGGGGTATCCTTAACTACCCACCTTCCCCCTGTTTTTTTAAAGAACAATTCTTCCTAGTTTTTTTTTTAAATGATTTTATTTATTTATTTGAGAGAGAGAGCATGAGCAGAGGGAGGGGCACAGGGAGAGGGAGAAGCAGACTCCCCACTGAGCAGGGAGCCAGCCCATGTGCAGCTCCATCCCAGGACCCTGAGATCATGACCTGAGCCAAAGGTAGATGTTTGACTGACTGAGCCACCCAGGTCCCCCCCCTGTTTTTTTTTTTTTTTTTTTTTTTTAAGATTTTAAAGTAATTTCTACACCCAATGTGGGGCTTGAATTTATGACCCTGAGATCAAGAGTCAGATGCTCTTCCGAATTGAGCCAGCCAGGAACCCCAACTACTCAACTTCCTTATCCACCTCTTTGCCCCCCTGCCAAAACCATAATCATTTTTTGTTGCTTTGATCTGAATTTTCTCTAGTTCCATTTATTTGAGGTGTTGGGGCGGGCTGGGGGGGGGATGGACTTTTTTGTAGTGATGAAATGTTCTATATCTTGATTATGGTGCTGATTACACAGCTAGATAAATTCATCAGAATTGCTGAAATGTACTTAAATTGGGTTTGTTTTATTGTAGATAGATTCTATCGCAATAAAGTTGATTTAAAAATTAGTTTCATGGTAACAAAACTAAAACATATTACTGAAATCAGATTTACTTTGATCTCTGACATGGTTCACCGTCTACTCCTCATAGCCTAGGTTCTCTGTATTTGTGCAGAATACAGAATTTTCCTATATCACAACCTCACAATTTGACTTTTTGTGCATTACCTCCTTCAAAACTCTTTAATCCAATTCTACTAGCTGTTGAGGGGACTAGGTCTCTATGTGCTGTATTTTGAACTGCTCTTCTTCTTTTTTTAATTGAGGCATAATTGACATAAACGTTATATTAATTTCAGGTGTACAACATAATTTGATATTTGTATCTATTGTGAAATGATCACCATAATAAGTCTAGTTAACAGCTGACACCATATATACTTATGGGAAGTTTCTTTTTCTTGTGATGAAGACTTTTGAGGTGTGCTCTTTCAACAACTTTCAAATATGCAATACAGTGTTATTATTTTTTTAAAGTTTATTTAACTAATCTCTACACCCAATCTGGGACTTGAACCCATGGCCCTGAGATTAAGAGTCACATGCTCTTCTGATTGAGCCAGCCAGGTGCCCCTGTAATACAACATATTAACCATAGTTAACCATGCTCTGTAATACATCCCATGACTTCATTGATTTTATGACTGGAAGTTTGTACCTTTTGATCTCCTTCACTCATTTCCCCACTCTCCACCCCCTGCCTCTGGCAACCACCAATCTGTTTATCTATGAGCTTGTTTTTTTGTTTTGTTTTGTTTTTAAAAGATTTCACATATGGGTGAGATCATATAGTATTTGTCTTTCTCTGTCTGACTTATTTCACTGAGCATAATGCCCTCAGGGTCCATCTGTGTTGTCACAAATGCCAAGATTTCATTCATTTTTATGGCTGAATAATATTCCATTATATATTTATGATATTTATCCACTCACTTGTCAGTGGACACTTAGGTTGTTGTCATATCTTGGCTGTTGTAAATAATGTTGCAGTGAACATGGGGGTGCATATATATTTTTGAGTTAGTGTTTTTATTTTCTTTGGATAAATACTCAAGTGGAATTGCTGATTATATGATAGTTCTATTTTTAATTTTTTTTTAGAAACTTCTATAGTGTTTTCCACAGTGGCTGCGCCAGTTTACCTTCTCACTAACAGTACAAACGGGGTCCCTTTTCTCCACATCCTCTCTAACACACTTGTCTATTTGATAATAATTATTCTAACAGGTGTGAGATGATATCTCACTGTGGTTTTAGTTTGCATTCTCCTGGTGATGAGTGCTGTTGAACATCTTTTCATCTACCTGTAGGCCATATGTATGTCTTCTTTGGAAAAATGTCTATTCAGATCCTCTGCCTATTTTTTTTTTTAAAGGTTTTATTTTATTTATTTGACAGAGAGAGAGAGAGACAGCTAGAGAGGGAACACAAGCAGGGGGAGTGGGAGAGGGAGAAGCAGGCTCCCGGCCGAGCAGAGAGCCCGATGCCGGGCTCGATCCCAGGACCCAGGGATCATGACCTGAGCCGAAGGCAGACGCTCCTCTGCCTATTTTTTAATTGGATTTTTTTTTTTTTTTTTACAATTGAGTTGTATGAGTTCTTTATATATTTTGGATATTAACCCCTAATCAGATATATAATTTGCAGTTACTTTCTCCCATTCAGTAGGTTGCCTTTTTGTTGTTGTTGTTGGTAGTTTACTTTGCTGCATAGAAGCTTTTTAGCTTGATGTAGTCCCAGTAGTTTATTTTTGCTTTTGGTATCAGATTAAAAAATCATTGTGAAGACTGATGTCAAGGAGCTTATTAGCACCTTTGTTTTTCTTCTAGGAGTTTTATGGTGTCCGGTCTTATGTTCAATTCTAATCCATTTTGAGTTAATTTTTCTGTGTATTTTAAGATAGTGGTCAGGTTTTATTCTTTATTCTTTTGTCTGTGCTGTCCAGCTTTTCCAGCACCACTTATTAAAGGGCCTGTCCTTTCCCCAGTGTATATTCTTGGCGCCTTTGTTGTAAACTAATTGATCATATAGTTGTGGGTTTATTTCTGGGCTCAGTATTCTCTTCCACTGACCTATGTGTCTGTTTTATGCCAATACCAGATGATTTTAATTACTATAGCTTTGTCATGTACTTTCAAATCAGGGAGCACTGTGCTTCCAGCTTGGTTCTTGTTTTTCAAGATCGCTTTGGCTATATGAGGTCTTTTGTGGTTCCATACAAATTTTAGAGCTGTTTGGTCTATTTCTGTGAAAAATGCCACTGAAATCTTGAAAGGGATTGCATTGAATTTGTAGGTTGTCTGGGTCATAGGGACATCTCAACAATACTTTTTTTCTCCAGTCATGTGCACAGAATATCTTTCCATTTATTAGTGTCTTTTTTAGTTTCTTTTATCAGCATCTTATGTTCTTTTTCCTTTTAAACACAGCCCTCGGGCCATCTTATCTGTTTTGAAAAATGCATATGTCATCTGCATGGAGCAGTTATATATTATCCACTGAACATCTTAGCTATAGGACATGCCACTAAACAGTTCATCTATCCTCTGAGAACCTGCTTCATATTCAACTTACCTCCCCGCACCTAATGCAACTAAATAAACATCTCCAAGTGGTTATCACATCCAGCTTCTATGAAGGGTTATTTATTTATATCACTGTTCTTTGCTTCCCGTAGCTACTCTGTTTCCAAAATCTCCCCCTCTCCCCACTGGAGGATCTCCTACTACATTGTAAGATCTTTGGAGAAGGGTTTATTTATTATTCTGTATTTTATCCCTCAGAGTACCTATAGCAGTGCTCTGAACTTCACAACATCTTTAAAACCGTCGCATGAATTAGTATAGCAAACTATTAGCCAATCTGCTATAATGATCACTTCAATTTCCATATGACACACTTTAGTTTGAGCCGATGACACTTGCATGGATAGAAACATCCTTCTAGAAGGTCATAGCATATTTAGGGCACTGAATGGCTAAAACTGGTGGAAATTTGGGTCTTCGTAGAGGAAAAGGAATGCCTTCAGAATCCCTCAGATGACTCCCTCTTAGTGTCTTTCCCCTACTTTTCAGGGTTTGCTCTCCCAATGCAAAGTCCTACTAATAGGACACAGCCCCATGATGGATGAGGAGCTCTGCTCCTGGGCAGAGGCTGTAATCTAAGAGTGCTGATTTCTTCCTCTGTGAATAATGGGCTGGGTTAAATTTTAATGTATGTGGAAGCCCTTTGTAAATGTAATACCAACAAATATAAAGCATTATTGCCCAACCTGTAAAAGGTAAGGAGGCATGGATTTGCTCGGAGATAGCAAGTAGGTGCTATCTTGCATAATAATTTGGCTGAAGCTACTTCAGGAAGGCTGACAGGGAGCTGTTCCCTGGACCCAGGAGGAGGCTTGAAGACTGAATAGCCCTGGAGGGCCCCAAATTCCCTTCAACTTCCAGGATGTGTGATTCCAGCCTTATCAAACCACGCATCATGGGGCACCTGGCTGGCTCAGCTAGTAGAGCATATGACTGTTCATCTCGAGGGTTGTGAGTTCAAGCCCCACATTGGGCATAGAGCTTACGTTAAAAAACAAAAACAAAAACAAAAATATGCATCTTAGGGCCTTGCATGTACCGCTTTTTGGGTCTTCCCAAGCCTTTTGTTTTTATTTTTAAAAAATTTTTATTGGAAAAACATTTATTTATTTTATTTAATTTTTTTAAAAAGATTTTATTTATTTATTTGACAGAGAGAGAGAGAGAGAGCACAAGCAGGCAGAGCAGTAGGCAGAGGGAGAGGCTCGCTGAACAGAGAGCCTGATGTGGGGCTCGATCCCAGGACCCTGGGATCATGACCTGAGCTGAAGGCAGATGTTTAACTGACTGAGCCACCCAGGCGCCCCATGGAAAAACTTTTATTTATTGAAGTACAATTGACATAACATTAGTTTCAGGTGTACAATGTAATGATTTGGTATTTGTATAAATTGCAAAATGATCACCGTAGAAGTTCAGTTAACGTCTGTCACCATACATAGTAACATTTTTTTCTTGTGCTGAGAACTTTCAAGATTCATTCTCTTACCTGCTTTCAGATACACAATACACTTTATTAACTGTCCTCGCCATGCTGTACATTACATTCCTATGACTTACTCATTTTATGACTGGGAATTTGACCCCCTGAATTTTCTCTAGTTAATTTTTTAAAAAGATTTATTTATTTATTTGAGAGAGAGCACACACGAGCAGGGTGGGGAGGCGCAGAGAGAGGGGGGGAGGCAGAGGGAGAGAAGCAGACTCCCTGCTGAGCATGGAGCAGGACACAGGGCTCCATCTGATGACCCTGAGATTGATGACCAGAGTCGAAATTAAGACTTGGACACATGACTGACTGAGACACCCCTCTCTAGTTCATTTTTAAGGTATAACATCTTTTGCTTCTACTTTTAGAGATTGAGCATCATAAATAGCCCCGAATATTTATTGTGTAACAAAACATCTCCAAACTTGACAGCTTAAAACTGCAATCCTTTATTTTGCTGAGGAATGGGCAGTTTGGTCAGGGCGTGACAAAATGACTTGTCTCTGGGGCCTTGGGTGCCATTCTTGGGAGAGCAGGAATGTCCAGGGTAGCCAGGGCACCTCCCTGTCCTTGTGAGTCTTGGGGCCTCTCAACGTGGGGTCTCTAGCATGGTGGCTTCAGACTTCTTCCGTGGTAGCTCAGGACCCCAAGATCAAGTGTTCTGAAGACCGGAAGTGGAAGTTGCCTGGAAACGGGTGCTTTGTCACTCCTGCCATATTTTTGGCTCACAGAACCTGCCCAGATTTAGGGGGTGGGAACAGAGAGCCTACCCCTTAACAGGAGTAGTACAAAAAAATTGTGGCCATCTTTAACTTACCAAGACAGCCATTTGTGTGTCCTATGTATATTAGTGGAGATAAAATAGCTCCATATTCCTTACTTGATCCTTTGCTTCCAGGATTTGGATTCTTACTGGTTTCCTAAGGTTGTCACAAAAAGTACCACACACTGTGTGACTTAAACAACTTGAACTTATTGTCTCACAAGTCTGGAGGCTAGGAGTTTGAAAGCAGGGTATTGGCAAGACTGGCTCCTTCTGGAGGCTTTCGGAGAGGATGTGTTCCGTGCTTGTCCCCGCCTTTGGTGACAGCTGGTGGTCCTTGGCGTTCCTTGGCTTACAGATGCATCTCTCTAGTATCTGACTCCTCCGTCACATGACCTTCTCCCAGTGTGTCCGTGCCTCCTTTTATGAGGCCACTATTACGGGACTTAGGGCCCACGAAGTCCAGTATGACCTCATCATAACTCATTGCATCTGCCATGACCTTTACCAGACTTACAAAAGAAAGCACCAGGCTGGGGTGACCGGCTCAAAGATGCTACAGTCATCTTTAAATCAGAGCTAGAGGGTGCTCAGTTGGTTAAGCGTCAGCCTTCGGCTCAGGTCGTGATCCCAGGGTCCTGGGATCAAGCCCCGCATCGGGCTCCCTGCTCGGTGGGGAGCCTGCTTCTTTCTCCCTCTCCCTTTGCCTGCCACTCCCCCTGCTCATGCTCTCTCTCTCTGACAAATAAATAAATAAAATCTTAAAAAAAAATAAATCAGAGCTTGATGTCACAGTGAAAAGGACACAATAGGATTTCTTCCTGATTATTCTTCCCTCCGTTTACTTGCATTCTTTGCTTAATTACTCTCCCAGTGCAAGAATATAGTTCTAAAATAAGTCTGTGAGAAACATTTCTGTATTTTTATTTTCAGAGAAGTTCTTTATGTAATATATTCCTTATTCCTTATATAGGAGCGATTCTAAAGTAAAGCATGTGATTTACAGTAGTTGTCCAGTAGGGATGAAATAAGAATCATAAAAGTAAATAAAAAACTTCTGCCCTATATTTTGGGAGAACAAAAATAGAACTTCCATCATTTTAGCACAAATTTTTGTCTCTAACATAAAAATAATTGTCCTCACGTGCTACTATTGGGGAAATCTTTCTTCTCTTTTTCTTTCTTTCCTGTTGTGTAACTGATCCAGCATACCTCCAGAATAAACATCTATCAGGTTAACACTCAGGAAATGAGCAGGTGAGGCGAGGATTTCTCACTGGCAGAGAAATTATCACAGTAAGGCATGTTATTTAGAATCTACTAACATTTGGGCACATAAATCACAGCAGTAATACTTCATAATTACACAGTGCCTCTCATTTGAGATTTTACTAGGATTTGTAGACCAACTTGTGAGATGTGACAGTTATATTAAACTCTGTGCTTGGAGTCTGTTGATGGAGGTAATTCAAGAGCCAGAATTTGGTTGTGGGGAAAGGTGCCTTCCAGACCCTTCTGGAGGGAGGTTAGCTGGGTATTGAATTGTGTGGGTGGTAAGAACCTGGCCACTTGAGATTTGCCATTTCTTTACTTTTATTCAGAGGTAACTTCCATGTTAACTCTATTTCTTTAAACAAATCAGAGTTTTTAATTGTTAATAAGTACACGTGAGATCAGATTTAGAAGGTACATGTCTGTCTATAGAGATGGGTATTGGCCATATGTTGACAAAGGTCTTTCTGACTCCTATCTCCTACGTTCCCACTGTGACCAAAGGTGCCTACTGTTACCAGCTTTTTGTGTGTTCTACACACGTGTTGGCACATATTTATATGTACTTATATGTATATTCTTATTTTTTGAAAAAAGTCTTGTTTTAAAAAAACACCAACTGTAGCGTATTATACACAATTGGTAAGTACTTGTTATATCCTGTTAAGAACCTTGCTTTCTTCTACTTGGAAATGGTTTCGTATCCATGTATACAAGAACTTGTTCTTTTTAATGTCCACAGAGTGCTCTTTTGTATGGACAAACCACGACATACTTCAAGATTCCTCTCTTGGAAGAGTGTTCTAGTCCAAAATCCTGTGTGTGATCTTTCAGACCTGACCACAGGCCATTAGAAAGGCTTTCACTGGCAGGCCCCATGGGGGGAAAGCTGCCCTCCCATACCAACCTGGATGCACGGTCTGGAGGGAGTTGCTGCCAAGGGCTAGGGACCAGCCATGTGTTGACCTGTGACTGCATTGCTGGCCCTGGCACCCCCTTAGGAGACTGCCTTATGGAGGGGCCCTGGCCAAGGCATTTCTGTGGAGATCTGCTATTGAGGGAGGAGGCCTGAAGGACACTCTTCTGCACTCAGACTCAATCCTCAGTCCTTTTCCACTCTTTGCCCTTCCTGCCCCCCCACCCCCGGCAGTGAGAGGGTCACCTCCTCCACCATCTACAATGATGGGTCAGACCCTCGCCTTGTGCTGTTCTGTGAGGGAAAATGCTCCCTTTTCCTGTTTTGCCTAATGCTTATACTATCATGGTAAGTAGATGAAGGCTGAATTGTTCCTTTCAGTTTGGCTTGTCCTGATTGACCTCCTTGTCACCTGGCATCTCAGCTCTCGGCACTCTTGATGAACAGTTTAGGGTGTTTCTAATTTTTTGCTCTCTTTTTTTTTTATTATATTATGTTAATCACCATACATTACATCATTAGTTTTTGATGTAGTGTCCCATGATTCATTGTTTGTGCATAACACCCAGTGCTCCATTCGGTACGTGCCCTCTTTAATACCCATCACCAGGCTAACCCATCCCCCCACCCCCCTCCCCTCTAGAACCTTCTGTTTGTTTCTCAGAGTCCATAGTCTCTCATGGTTTGTCTCCCCCTCCGATTTCCCCCCCTTCATTTTTCCCTTCCTGCTATCTTCTTCTTCTTTTCTTTTTTTTTTTTTTAAACATATAATGTATTATTTGTTTCAGAGGTACAGGTCTGTGATTCATCAGTCTTACACAATTCACAGCGCTCATCATAGCACATAACCTCCCCAGTGTCTATCACCCAGCCACCCCATCCCTCCCACCCCCAACCACTCCAGCAACCCTCAGTTTGTTTCCTGAGATTAAGAATTCCTCGTATCAGTGAGGTCATATGATACATGTCTTTCTCTGATTGACTTATTTCGCTCAGCATAACACCCTCCAGTTCTATCCACGTCGTTGCAAATGGCAAGATCTCATTCCTTCTGATGGTTGCATAATATTCCATTGTATATATATACACCACATCTTCTTTATCCATTCATCTGTTGATGGACATCTTGGCTCTTTCCACAGTTTGGCTATTGTGGACATTGTTGCTATAAACATCGGGGTGCACGTACCTTTTCGGATCCCTACATTTGTATCTTTGGAGTAAATACCAGTAGTGCAATTGATGGGTCATATGGTAGCTCTATTTTCAACTTTTTGAGGAACCTCCATACTGTTTTCCAGAGTGGCTGCACCACCTTGCATTCCCATCAACAGTGTAGGAGGGTTCCCCTTTCTCCGCATCCATGCCAACATCTGTCATTTCCTCACTTGTTAATTTTAGCCATTCTGACTGGTGTGAGGTGGTATCTCATTGAGGTTTTGATTTGGATTTCCCTGATGCCGAGCGATGTTGAGCACTTTTTCATGTGTCTGTTGGCCATTTGGATGTCTTCTTTGGAAAAATGTCTGTTCATGTCTTCTGCCCATTTCTTGATTGGATCGTTTGTTCTTTGGGTGTTGAGTGTGATAAGTTCTTTATAGATTTTGGATACTAGCCCTTTATCTGATATGTCATTTGCAAATATCATCTCCCATTCTGTCGGTTGTCTTTTGGTTTTGTTGACTGTTTCTTTTGCTGTGCAAAAGCTTTTTATCTTGATGAAGCCCCAATAGTTCATTTTTATCCTTGCTTCCCTTGCCTTTGGCGATGTTTCTAGGAAGAAGTTGCTGCGGCTGAGGTCGAAGCGGTTGCTGCCTGTGATCTCCTTTAGGATTTTGATGGACTCCTGTCTCACATTGAGGTCTTTCAACCATTTGGAGTCTATTTTTGTGTGTGGTGTAAGGAAATGGTCTAGTTTCATTCTTCTGCATGTGGCTGTCCAGTTTTGCCAACACCATTTGTTGAAGAGACCATCTTTTTTCCATTGGACATTCTTTCCTGCTTTGTCGAAGATTAGTTGACCATAGAGTTGAGGGTCCGTTTCTGGGCTCTCTATTCTGTTCCATTGATCTGTGTGTCTGTTTTTGTGCTGGCACGACGTCCCTCAGCAGAGCCGACTTCTAAAATTCCGATTTTGTGCTCCGCAGCTCTATCACTTGCCAGAAGCGGCCGACGGAGGCCCCTCCCCCACCGTTTATCTTCCCGAATATCGCCTCGGATTCACTTCTCCTCATGTCCTACCTTCCAGAAAGTGTTCGCTTTTCTGTTCAGAGAGTTGCTGCTGTTTTTTTCTTCAATCTCCTATTGAGTTCGTAGGTGTTCAGAATGGTTTGATCCTTATCTAGCTGAATTTCTGGGACCAGATGAAATTTAGGTCTCCTACTCCTCTACCATCTTGCTCCCCCTGCCCCCCATAATTTTTTTTGCTCTTACAGACAATGCTGAAGGGAAAAATCTATGTCCATGCGCTGTTTAATAACAGTAAAGGTGGATCATTCGGAGTGGATCATGGATGGAGAATTGCTTGTTGGAACCATTTATACCACACCCAGTGATGTTTGGGAATGACAGTTTCTTTTACACCCTTGTGGTCTTGCTATGTTATCAAGCTTTTTTGCATTTGCTAGTTGGCCAGGGGGGAAATGGTATCTCATAATTTTAATTTCTCTTATTTTAAGTGAGGTAGAACATTATTTAATGTCTCTAAGAGCAGTTGTATTTCCTTTTCTGGAAACCGTTCGTGTTCTCTGCCCATTTTTGTTTAGTATGTGTTCCTTACTGATTTCTAGGAACTGTTTATATATTAAGGAAATTTGTCTTTCCTAATTTGTCAGCTGGCCTTTGAATTATGTGTTTATTCTGTGTTGAAATTTTTGAGTTTTATGTAGTCAAATTACCAGTCTTTAGAGATTTGGAGCCCTGTATCATAATTAGAAATGTTCTTTTCTACTTTAGGATTATTAAATAATAGCCATGTTCTCAAAATGCTATGGTTTCATTTTTAAATAGGTTTATTGAGATCTATTCCATACCATAAAATTCACTCTTTCAAGTTTACGGTTCAGTAAAGTCGAGTAAACTTATATAGTTCTGCAGTATGGCCACAGTCCAGTTTTAGAACATTTCTATCACTGTTTTATCTTTATGTTTTAATATTTTTAAAAAATCATGTTTATGTTGGGTGGTGAAGTTAGTTAAGCGTCTGACTCTTGGTTTTAGCTCAGGTCATGGCCTCAGGGTCATGGGATCAAGCCCTGTGTAAGGTTCCGTGCTCTGGACGGGGTCTGCCTAGGATTCTTTCTCTCCCTCTCCCTCTCCCCCTCCCACTTGTGCTCTCTCTAAAATAAATCTTCTTAAAAAATAATATTTATGGGGCGCCTGGGTGGCTCAGTCGGTTAAGCGTCTGCCTTCGGCTCAGGTCATGATCCCAGGGTCCTGGGATCGAGTCCCGCATCGGGCTCCCTGCTCTGTGGGGAGCCTGCTTCTCCCTCTCCTCCCCACTTGTGCTCTCTATCTCACTATCTCTGTCTCTCTCAAATAAATAAAATCTAAAAAAAAAATAATAATAATATTTATGTTTTATTTTTATATTTGAATTTTTGTCCTGGAATTTATTTGGTGTAAGGAGTGAGAGCAGCATCCATCTGCATTTTCTTATTTGTGCCTATTCATTTTTCAACACCATTTATTGAATAGCCCAACTTTCCCTACTGATACGGCAATGCCATCTAAATTGCATACTAAACTAACTACTTGGGTGGATCTTTGGTCTTTCTCTCTTTTTTTCATTGACTTGTCATCCTATTCATGTGTGAAAACTATGATATTTTATGTATTGTTGCTTTAGAATGTGTTAATATCTGGTAAGACCCATGTAGCCTGATTGACCTTAGTTCCACTTCATTTCAGCCATTCCTGTATAGTAGTTTTCCATAAGAACTTTAGAGGCAGCTTGTCTAGGTCTTAAAAACCTCTTGGCTCCCACCACCCTATCACCTTTTTTTATTAGGATTGCATCAAATTTATGCATTATTTAAGAATTGACATTTGAGGGAGGTGCGTGGCTGGTTCAGTCGGTGGAGCATGTGACTCTTGATCTCGGGGTTGTGAGTTCGAGCCCCACATTGGGTGTAGAGCTTATTTAAAAATAAATATTAAAGAATTACATCTGAATGCTATCGTTTTCGAGACGAGAAGAGTGGTTTGTCCATTTTTCAGCGCACATCTGTGTTCTTTTGTGTCCCTCTGGAGCATTTTAACGCATACGGATCTTGTATGTTTCTTGTAATTGCTAAGTATTTTATCCCTTTTATTATTATTGCAAATGGGATTTTTTTCTGTAATATTTTCTACCTGATTGGGTGACTTGACTGGGTGACTTGTGAAAAGGGAGGCTATTCTTTTTGGTGGGTTGAATTTATTCCCAGAAATATAAATACATTCTGTTATTATTTGTGGTAGTTTCTTTGTTGATTTTCTTGGGTTGGGCAGGTATACAGACTAACCTGTTGCAAATAGTGATTATTTACCTCCTTTTTATTTTTACCAAATTTCTTTTAATAATTGTGTTGACTAATGCATCCAAAATAATTTTAAATAGAAGTAATGTGATGATTCTTGCCTTAGGCTTAATTTTCTGAAAATGCCTCTAGTTTCCCCCATTAGGGAATATATCTATATAAAATGTATGTATATATAATATATATTATATAATGTACATATAAGATATATATTACTTTTTTAAGAGTTTTTAGAAATCTGGAAGAGATTTTAATTTGTTCATTTGATAAATACTACTGCAGGATTGCAATGTTCCAGGCAGGTTTCTAGTTCTGGGAATAAAGTGGGATGTGAAACAGAGACAAAGCCCTTGCTGTCAAGAAGCTCAAAGTATGGGGCGCCTGGGTGGCTCAGTTGGTTAAGCGACTGCCTTCGGCTCAGGTCATGATCCTGGAGTCCCGGGATCGAGTCCCGCATCGGGCTCCCTGCTCGGCAGGGAGTCTGCTTCTCCCTCTGACCTTCCTCCCTCTCATGCTCTCTCTCATTCTCTCTGTCAAATAAATAAATAAAATCTTTAAAAAAAAAAAAAAAAAAGCTCAAAGTATGGTGGAACAGACAAGAACAAAAATCAAATAATTGTTAAATGTCAGGTTCTATGAAGTAACATGAGGAGAGGGATAAAGAATAATGTGAATTTATTTAGAATGGTCACAGAGGGATTTAGCATTTTTTTTTTTTTAAAGATTTTATTTATTTATTTGACAGAGAGAGGCAGTGAGAGAGGGAACACAAGCAGTGGGAGTGGGAGAGGTAGAAGCAGGCTTCCCGCGGAGCAGGGAGCCCGATGCGGGGCTCGATCCCAGGACACTGGTATCACGACCTGAGCCGAAGGCAGACGCTTAACGACTGAGCCACCCAGGCGCCCCGGGATTTAGCATTTTTAAGTGCCTTTTTATTAGCTTTCTTTTTTCTTTTTTAATTTAATTTGAAATTTTGGGGTACATTAGCTCTCCTGAACCACAGTCCCTTTCCCCAGCCTCAGTCGCTAGCATTTTCTCCTGCAAAGGGGACTTCAGCGCAAACCCAGTGAGTGATTTACCCTCTCGGTCTACTGGTTGGTTTTGCTTGTTCTCCTATTATTTCCAGGACTCTGATTGTTGAAGAAATGAACTGAATTTGTTAAAGAGCAGGGTAATTTATCACCTTGGATAGAGATACTGTTGCTAAGGCAACTGGCTGCATTCCAGCACCACACTCTGCAAACGTGACACCTGACAGGATCTCAGCGTCCCTGTGAGTGTCCCTGGCCACCAGCTCTCCATGTGTTACTCCAGGCCTGGGCAGGTTCTGGGTTTCTTTTCTCTCTGGGCCAGCTGCTGAAATGACTGCCTTTGCTGCTTCTCCCTGCCCCTCCCTCCTCCAATCTCCTGTCAAACCTGCTGGGATTGCAGGAATAAAATGGGAACGATTTTAGTCTTGCAGGATGAGTGCAGAATCTTGGCTCTTATCTTTCTAGCCCCCCATCTGGTTCCAGGTGATGCATCCTGGATGAGACTCAGGGCCATTGTAGCTCGTTGCTCCGTTGACAAAATCAAGGTGGAAATGTGGACTGTGGCACCTTGTTCGTGCCATGTAACTCTCCCTGTCCTCTGTGGTGGTCTTTTTTTTTTTTTTAATTGAGGTATAATTGACATACTAGTTTTGGGTGTACAGTGTAATGATTTGATATTTGTATATATTGTGAAATGATCACCATGATAGGTCTAGTTAACATCTGTCAGCATACGTAGTTAGAAAATTTTTTTTTCTTGTTATGAAAGCTTGGAAGATCTACTCTCTTAGCAACTTTCATATATGCCATGTAGTATCATTAACTGGAGTCACCATGCTGTACATTATATCCCCAGGACTTAATTATTTTATAACTGAAAGTGCATGACTTTTTTTTTAATTTAAAGATTTTATTTATTTATTTGACAGAGAGAGAGAGAGCACACAAGCAGGGGGAGAGGCAGAGGCAGAGTGAGAAGCAGGCTCCCCGCTGAGCAGAGACCCCCATGCAGGGATCTATCCCAGGGCTCTGGGATCATGACCTGAGCCGAAGGCAGACGCTCAACCCACTGAGCCTCCCAGGTGCCCCTGAAAGTGTGTGACTTTTGACCTCCTTCACTCCCCACCCCACCCTTGCAACCACCAATCTGTTCTGTATCCATGAGCTTGTATTTTTGTTGCTTAAGAACGCACACATGAGTGAGATCGGGTGGTTTGTCTTTTTCTGTCTGACTTGTTTCACTTAGCATATGCCCTGTGTGGTGTTCTCTATACAAAAAGATGAGGTTATTAATGCGTTATCATACCATGGCCCAGCATCTGCATTCTAATTCTTAGATACTTTCCAATTCTTAAATGATTTCTTATTTCTTCCCCGGTCCTGGGTGCCACTTTCTTTCCTCAAAGAGTTTGGTTCTAAATTCAGCCAATGCCTGTCTCCCCATCTCCACCACTACTGCTCTCTTCCCAAACACTGTCACTTGCATTTGAACTCCCCCCTGCTTTTGCCATTGGCCCCCACGCTGTATTTCCCACATCGCAGCCAGAGGGAATCTTTTAATAGCCATGTCAGATCATGTAACTGTTAAAAAGTTCCGATGGATTTCCGTTGTACCTACAGTAAACTCCAAGTCTTATCGTTGGCCCACGGGCTCTGTATGACCAGGTCCCTGGCTCTTCTCAGACCTCTTCTACACTCCCCTCATTTCCTGGTTCCAGCCCCCTGGCCCACCTGCTGTCCCCTGCACAGGCCACGACACTCCCAGTTCAGGGCCTTTGGCTTCCCTGTTCCCCCATACAGCCCTCCCCAACCTCCTTCTCACTTCCCCCAGGCCTCTGCCCAAACGCTTCCTTCTCAGAGAGTCCTTTCCAGGCCACTCTTTATAAGACAGACCCCCAACCTCATCCATCATTCTCTATCCCCTTGTCTTTATTTTTTAAATAGTGCTTATTACTTTATTATTATCTGACATTCCATTTGTATGTATTTGCTCATTGCTTGTCCTACACTGTAAAGCTTTGTGGACTTTCTGTGGTCGCGTCACATGATGGCACATAGCAGATGCCCTGTGAATATTTACTGAAAGAATGAAGGACCCTTGCCGTTTTTGGTTTGACTTTCCGCTAAGTGAATCAAGTAGAGAAATATGAGTGAAGACTAGTCACCTAGAATTTCTTCCATTTGTGCACTTGAGTTCAGTTTTCAGGAAGAGATTTTTGTTTCGGGGGTGGTGGCTTTCTGTGGACATTTTTGGTCAGGTAGGAAAATGGCGAATTGGAACACGGGTGAGGACCTGCTCAGGTTAACCAGTTAACCTGGCCGAGGCTGGTGGAGGTGTGGAAGTGAGGGCTTCTGCCAGGGGTTCCAGAAAGGGTGAGAGACCATGGGCAGCGGGCTCTCCTGTCCTTCATCTGTGTTTCCGAGGCCGTATGACATTGTTGCTGGAGGAGGTGGTGGGGGGAGGGTGGTACAATGGCAGTATGGGTCATGGCTAAGCATTCAGGGTCTACGGCCACGCTTTGCTTTGTATTTGCCGTTTTACCACACCTTGCTGTCTAATGTGGATTGGTGCTCTTTCTGTCTGGCCCATACGAGCAGGAAGGCCCAATGTATTAGCTGGGTGTGCATGGCAGAGGGAACCCATTCATGCCTTGTTTCAGATTGCATTAACTAAAAGCCAGTGGGACTGAATCCCCGGCGACTGTGGGAGCATGAGAAATAGAAGGCAATTTCTGGTCCCGATGATCGGTTTTCCGTCAGCTCGTAACCAGCACCGTGAGCTCCCGGAAGGACCCTGCACAGCTGAGTGGACCAGAGAGCAGTGTCGGGAGATGTGCCTGGGTCTGCTTGCTCAGCCCTTCTCTGGTAGTGCAGGCCCTTTGGTGAGGGGAGAGTGCTGCAAAGTCCCAGAAAGGGTTCAACATACATTAATGTCTTGGCGGAGTATGCATTTGTTTTAAGGGTCCATTCTAATGGAGGAGCCTGAAATCTCTTGCAGGAAATCATTTGCAAAGTTCATTTTTAAAAAAGATTTTATTTATTCATTTGAGAGAGAGAGAAAGAGTAAGTAGGGGGAGGGGCAGAGGGGGAGAGAATCTTCCCGCAGACTCCCGCTGAGCGTGAAGCCTGACCTGATCTCACGCCCTCAGCTGAAACCAAGAGGCGGTCAATTAACCATCTGAGCCACCCAGGCGCCCCACATAGTTCATTTTTAAAGAAAATTGGAATCCATGCTGATTCACCTAAAGTGTGAGCAAAAGATACCGTCTTAAAGCTGAGAATGATACAGCAGACCCTGAACACCATTTAGATTAAATCATCATCATCATCATCATGAATTTTGTCAGCGATGTCGACAACCAGAGAAAAGTTAGGTGTCCTAGAGAGAACATAAGAGCCATCAGGTAGTAAGTCGCTTCCTTGGGAGTGGTGTTGCCTGTTTGAGTCAGAATCTGAATCATTCCCACCAAGCAGACACAGAGTGAGACCCTTGATCATCGTAACAACCCAAAATAAATTGCAGACCAAAGCAGATTTAGTAGCTGGGAAAGTGAAGTCTTATTAAAGTTGAATAACCTCTGAAACAGCTTAATTTTTGAAGCTTCGTTGAGATCACTAATGTTGCTGTTTATTGCTGTTGGCGGTGTTGGTAGAAGCGCCCTGAGTCCTCATGAAGCGCTCTCTTTCTTTCTTTTTAAAATTTTATTTATTTGAGAGAGAGAGAGAACATGAGAGGGGGGAGGGTCAGAGAGAGATGCAGACTACCTGCTGAGCAGGGAGCCCGATGCAGGACTCGACCT
The DNA here is from genome assembly GCF_002201575.2 of Neomonachus schauinslandi. NCBI lineage: Eukaryota > Metazoa > Chordata > Mammalia > Carnivora > Phocidae > Neomonachus > Neomonachus schauinslandi. The sequence goes on along the minus strand of NC_058403.1, from coordinate 143,513,485 downwards.
TGGGACCTCAGGATCGTGACCTGAGCGGAAGGCAGTAGCTTAACCAACTGAGCCACCCAGGCACCCCCTTTTTCTTTTCCCCTCTCATGAAGCGCTTTCTGTGTGTCCAATCTGGGGTTGGGGCACGTGCCTGGGAAGATGGCACATGGAATTTGGGAGTAAGTAATTCTGCTTGTTGAGATGAAGAGTTTCCTTCTTCTGTTCTCATATGTGCTTACTAGTTGATAGATTGCCTTCTGCTTTTTTGCTAATTGAGATGACATCACTTTGTTTAACCTAAAGGCTGGATCATTTGCTAATTAAGAACTTGAACTGGGCAGTCAGTCAGACTGGCTTCCCATCTCCAGACTTGCTGGGTAATCTTAGGCAGGGTTTTTAGCTTCTTCCTGCCTCATTTTCCTATTCTGTAAAATGGAGATAATATCGGAATTATGAACAGGATTAAAAACCCATTATGTGATACTCTTGGATTATAGCCCTTAGAATAAAATAAATATCCATGATTCATGTTGATATAAATAAATTGAATAAACAAATGGAGAAGAAACCGTTCTTCCTTAGAGTAGAATTCCAATTAATAAATGTAGAAGGAATGAGAGAAATAAAAGATTGCCCACTGGACAAAGCCATAGTAATGACTGTTGTAGGAAAGAATCATCCATGGATAATAAAATTAGCAAGTGAAATTATGATGAGGGGTGCCTGGGTGGCTCAGTCGTTAAGCGTCTGCCTTCGGATCAGGTCATGAACCTGGAGTCCTGGGATTGAGTCCCATGTTGGGCTCCCTCTGCTCAGTGGGGAATCTGCTTCTCCCTCTGACTCTCCCCACTCTCATGCTCTCTCTCTCAAATAAATAAATAAAATCTTTAAAAAAAAAAAGTATGATGAGAAACAGGATATTTGCATGATCTCACAGTATCTCCCCACAAGATACTTATTAATGACAAAAAGAAAATAGTCCTTTATGGTAGAGAAATTCAGCAGATGCCCCCACAACAAAGTGATCGAGGTTAATATCACCAGTGATAAGAAGACATAATGACATCATGTTCCCCCCCCGCCCCCCATAGGATGCATTGAGAAAGCACAACGTCATACTTTGGTCTTCTTGCCCCAAATGCATATAACCTCTATTTAATAATTCAAAACCAAGAGGGACATTTTGAATATAAATGGCCTGGACTTGTCAAAAGCATCCTAGATTAGAACAGATGAAGAAGACATGATAGCTAAACGCAATATGAGATCCTGGATTGGATCCTGGACCAGAGAAAAAAGAAATTAGTGAGGGGAAATGGGTGAAATACAAAACAGAGTCTGTAGAGTTAGGTAATAGTATTGTGTCACTGTGAATTTCTTGGTTTTGACAGTTGTACAACTTTTACATAAGGCATTCACCTTAGGGGGAACTGGGTGAAGGGTGTACAGAAACTCTCCATCGGATTTGCAACTTTTATGTAAGTCTTGAATTATTTCAAAGTAAAATGATTTTTAAAATCCATTGTGCATGTGAAGACCCTGACTGAGTGCGCACAGCATAATCACATCCCTGGTGATAGCTGCAACTGCTTGTTCTTCTGGTTTGGAGGGTATGGTGGTCATAGCCGCTGCTGGTTCTGTCAGGGACTTAGCATGACTCTGTAGCCTATGAGAAGGTGCTCTTCTGTGTGGTCATAGGGTTACAGGCTTGGCGGTCATGTCCTTTGACAGCTGGATATCACTGTGCCTCCCTACAAAAGTTTAGACCCTCAGGCTGACCTTAGGCCAACACCCCTCCGGGAGCAGAGGGGCTGGACCTGGTCATTGACCCAGTGGAGCTCTGCTTGGAAGCTGGGAGTGGGACCATCAGAACCCGCTTCCTCTTGCCTTCTTCCTAGGAAAATGTCATCTCCAGGTGGCAGCTGATGTTCACAGAATACTCTCCTAGATTCAGAAAAAATTATTGGAAGAACTCTTGAGTTCTGTGTGATTTTAGGAACACCACTTTGTAGATTGGAAGAGCGTATTGGTTTAGCTCAGATTTAGAGGTTGTCACAGAGAGGGACACAAAGTACGAGTCTACATAAGGTTTAGGTTTGCTCCTCTCAGAGGTTCAGAGATTACCAACCGGGGTGGCTCTCTGAACATTGCACTGCCTCCTTTCCTGGGTCAAGCCTGACTAACCAGTTGTCACCTTTCCCCTAGTAGTGGGAAGAAAGAGGAATATGTTCCTCATTGTTTTTAATGGCAAGATGGAGAGTTTGAACATTTTGCTTCTGCTCAGAAACCATTTGCAAGAACTTGACCGCATGGTCACGCCTCTGTATGCAAGCGAGTCTGGGTAATGCGGTCTCTAACTGGGTGACCGGGTACCCTGCTAAAACCTGGGGAAGGATGCTGTCAAAAGGAAGAAAGGGGAATGGATAGTAGGGGAGCAGTAGTAGTCCCTGCCCCAAAGTACCTTCTGCTATCTTTGTATAGTTCAGAGAAGTTTTATTTATTTTTTTAAAAGATTTTATTTATTTATTTGAGAGAGAGATAGACAAGTGTGCACACAGAGTAAGATGGAGAAGCAGACTCCCGCCGAGCGGGGAGCCCAACACAGGGCCCAATCCCAGGACCCCGGGATCATGACCTGAGCTAAAGGCAGATGCTTAACCGACTGAGCCACCCAGACGCCCCTCAGAGAAGTTTTATAGAGCAACATGGGAAATGTTGCCTGTGCCTTCAGCCCTACCTCTTATTACCTCTGAGCGAAGAAGGCATATGCTCTTATGAGCTGAGTGGTTGATAGCCTGATCATAGCCCAGTAGCATAAAAGTTGATATGGGTCTCCTAGCATAACATACTGTTGAGGGCATTAATGGATGTTAAGGCATCTCAGCTGGTTTTTTCTTTCCTTACAAGGGAGTTGCGTTTGCTCTGGAGGAAGACCTTTCAGGGTCCAGATCCGTGCCTTTTGCCTGAGTGTGAATGTGAATAGATTTGATCCCTGCAGGGACAGATCTCATGGGCCTGCTGGTGTGGGAGGCTCTGCTCAGAAACTGACCCCTGAGTCCCCTCCTCTCATGGTGAAGACTCAGAAGCTCCTGGATGGACTTTGTAGGCAGTTTAGTGCCTGGTAAGCAGGGAGGTGAGAAGCCAGAACCTCTAGATCAGGGGGAGCACGAGGTTAGAGTCCACTTCCTTTATTGGCCCAACGTCCACTTTTTTTTAGGTATTTATTTATTTATTTGAGAGAGAGAGAGCATGAGCAGGTGGAGAGGCAGAAGGGAAGAGAGTGAGAGTGAGAGAGGGATAAGCAGACTCCCTACTGAGCAAGGAGCCCAAAGCGGGGCTCCATCCCAGGATCCTGGGATTATGACCTGAGCTGAAGGCAGATGCTTAACCGACTGAGCCACCTAGGCTTCCCCCAGTGTCCACTTTTCACATCCATTCACTCCTTCCACTGGGCACATGGTGTCAGCAGCTGTGTGTCTGTAGGAACCTTTGGGGACTTGGGGGCCACAACAGTCCCATCATTCCATTGTGGGGACATCCATGCAGACCTATGTGGACCAGTTTATTTCTGTCTAAAGAGAGTGAGTCCTAGGGCACCTGGCTGGCTCAGTTGGTAGAGCATGCGACTCTTGATCTTAGAGTTGTGGGTTTGAGCCCCACATTGGATGTAGAGATTACTTAAAAATAAAGTCTGCAAAAGAAAAAAAAAAAAAAAAGGCGAGTCCTCATCCCTTGCCCCTAGAAGGTCACCATACCTGACATTCAACTCCAGAGGCTATAAAAAAGTCGGGATGGCTAAATCCTAAGCCCTCCCCACCCCCACCATTGGAGGTATGGAAATGTCAGTAGCCTTATTTATCTGTAAAGAAAAAAACATTTAAGACACTAACTTTTTTGGGCGGGGGGGGGGTGGGTGTCAGGGAAAGGGTAGTGGGGACAGTAAAGGATTATTTTGTAACTGAATTGAAATCTAAGAAAGTTAATAAAGCCTGAGACACACAGTCCCTATTTTAGGCTTACTTCAGAAGAACCTCATAGTGAAAGCCAAAGGACATTACAAACTGAGTAATTCTGATAACATTTTTCTTATTATGGACTCCTGTAATTTCCATGTCTCCTTAAGTGTTATCAGTACGGTTTTCTTTTTAAAATAAAAATTTAAATGTGTACCATAAGTTTTTATAGCATATTGAATTTCATGGTATGGTTGTGAATTTTAAGTTGCCCCCAAAATGCGCCTCATTAAATAAATGCCTTTCTTTGCTGTAGCCCTGCATGGTTTTATGCTGGTGGTATTTGCCTGTAAGCAGTGGTATTTTGCCTACTCATTTGCTTTCAGTGAGAGAAGGTGCTTTCTAGAAAGGATAGAAAAGGAAATGCTTCTTCGCTTGGGGGTTTAGCATTAGTTGGCAGTCTTTTTAGTAGCCTGCTCAGGAGGGGTTGGGACACATGCTGTGTGTAACGGTGGTGGGGGGGTGGGCAGGAGCCCCGTGGCAGGCTGATGTCTGCACTGGGCACAGCACTCTCTTCTTCTGGAGAGTTTCACTTGTACTTACGTAGGATCAGAGACCACACCGTGCAAGAAATCTTGAAGTGAAATGTTGCTACTTCCCTTTGGTGGACCAGCATGCCCATGTATTGATCTAAAATATTATTGAGGATATCCAGGACAGCAGAGAATGTGGGTAGATGTTCCATTTTAAAAACATCTGTGGTTTCTACGCAGGAGTGCATAGCACCTGGAGCTGTGTCATCAATGTGATTCAAGTTAATGTGACAAGTTGGACAGTTCCTAAGATCATTTCCTGCTCAAAACTTCTTGCCCTTTTCTCTTTTGATTGATCAAATTGAATCCAAGCAGAGAGGTGTTTTGTTTTGTTTTGCTTTTTAAATGCATCTTTGCTTGTAAGTTTCTGGTTCTGCCCCCTTAGGATTTGTGTGCTTGGGGACTAGCCCCTTAAGTTCCTTGAGCCTTCATTTCCTTATCTATTAAAAGAGATTGGTAAATGTTTTGTGGTTCTCATTTCTGGAGCGCTCACCATGTACCAGGCACTGGGCTGAGTACTTTTTAGCTCTGCCAACAGCTCTATGAGCCAGGCCCCATCATGGTCATCTCTTGACATATGAGGTGCTGGAGGCTCAGAGAGGGCAAGTCACTCCCTCAAGGTCAGCTGGACAATGAGTGTGGAGCTGGAACTCAAAGCTGCTGGTTGACTAAGCCCACCCTCTCAGTTGCAGACCTATCCCACGAGAAGAATCAGATCCCACTCTGGGAGGGCGTGTGGTGTAAAGGACCCACTGACTTCGGGTTTAGAGCAACAGCTCTCTGCAATGCAGACTCAAACTGTAGAGAGGACTTGGGGAAACCTATTTTCTACTATTAAATAATGGTTTACTTAGTTGGAACTGATTTAACTGGGGGAGATTAGATTAGCATGGCTCAGTAGAAATATAATGCAAGCCACACGTGATAAAAACTGTTCTAGCCACATTAAAAATTAATAGGAAACCAGTAAAATAAATTTTAATAATATACTTTAACTCATTATATCCAAAACATTATAATTTCAACATGTGATCAATAATAAAAATGGAGACATTACATTCTTTTTTATATTAAGTCTTTGAAATTCAGTGCACATTTTACACATACTACACAAATCTCTATTGGGACCAGCCACATGTCACGTGCTCAGTAGCCACAGGTGACCAGAGGCTACTGTACTGAATAGCCTTTAGTGGTGGATAGGTGTACTGATAGGCTTGCAGGCACCTTCTTGGGCCTGGACCCAGAGTCTGGAACAGTTTGAATAAAAGCAATCTTTACTGTCCCAATTTATACTCCAGACTATAAATGTATGTGGATTGCAGGTTTAGAGTACTGGAAGGAATCATAGTTTTTTGTTTGTTTGTTTGTTTTTTAAGATTTTATATTCATTTATTTGAGAGAGAGAGAGAGAGAGAGGGAGGGAGGGAGCACAAGTGGGGGGGGAGGAGCAGAGGGAGAAGGGACAAGCAGACTCTGAGCTGAGTGTGGAGCCCAACTCAGGGCTTGATCCCATGACCCTGAGATCATGACCTGAGCTGAAATCAGGAGTAGGATGCTTAACTGACTGAGCCATCCAGGCGCCCCGGATCATAGTTATTTTTAACAGACACCCTCCTCCCCCCACTCCATTTTGAAGGTGTAAGGGAGGAAAAAGAATTTTTCCTTTACCCTCCTGAGTTCCTGGCTGAGAACCTTTGTAATGAAAGATTAAAAGGAGAAAAACAGAAGTTTATTAACGTGTCTACCTCACGTATACAAATGTGGTACCCAAGGAAAAATGATCACCTCCAAGATGTGGCTTAGAATTCCACTTTTTATAGCATCTTCAACAAAGATCAATAAATTTGCAAAGAAATGACAGAACAAAAGAGGGTAGTTTTAGAGTTCCATGGGCAGAGATAAAGGCTGGCTAGTACAGTTTGTTAGGTACATGTCTCTGGGGCCTGTCCAGGTTGATAGGGTCTAAAGTTGTCCTAGGATTAACCTTTATCTTTGGTAGAGAGGACAGGGACACCTTTGTACACTGATGTCCTGCTTTTTGGCAAACAGGGAGAGCAGGGAGCTTTTCTTGTGTCTGTTTCCCAATTGCCTCCAGCTCAAAAATAATCCTTAGGCCAAAGTGGCATATCTTGGGGGGCATAATCTGCTACCCTTCCAAGGCATGGGGGCTCAGGAAGATGTCTGAGGTCACACAGAGAGTGACTCAAACAGTTAATCTCTTTTGTACATTGTATTGTGGAGATGGCAAAATTCGGCTCTGAGTCATCTCACCTTTCATATAGAAGGTGTGTGTGTGTGTGTGTGTGTGTTTTAACATATACCCTTTTCTGTAGAAAAATAGCAGTGACCTTTTGTAGAGTTCACAGAATTGTAGATTGGAGAAATAGAAACCTTCTCTGCGATCAGCTGGTTCAACTCCATTTTCTCCCCTGGGCCCTGCGGATCAGGGAGGTTAAATGATTTGCACGAGGTCACAGAGTTGGGTCTCTTGACCTGTAGTCATGGTTTTGCCATCAAAAGAAGATGATTATGGGAGTCAAGGGCTTTAAAACACAGAGCCGAGAGGATATTCCGTCTATGTGCTAAGGGCGAGGTTAGTATCTTAACTTTGTTTTTGAACACTCACCTTGAGTTGACATCTAGCCCTGCAGTCATGTGTGAGGTTTGTCAGGCTCTCTGGAAGGAACATGTATGAGAGTGGGGGAAGTTGCCACAGCAGGCAGAAAAGGGGTCAGTTCCTGTTTGAAAAGATCATGAATGAAGTTGACACTTCCGGTGTTGGGGCACTAAGCTAGGTGCCCTCACTGAGCAGTATTCCTGTGCCAAGTGAGCAGTCAGCTGTAAGAAATCCTTTAGGGCCGTGGTTAGCCACCCCAGGGCATTTGGCAACATCTGGAGACATTTGCCAACTGGCACTTAGTGGGTAAAGGCCAGGTGTACTGCCAAACTCCCCTCAACACACAGGACGCTCCCCTACGATTACCTGACCTAACGTGTCACCAGTGTCAAGGCAGAGAACCCCTACGTACAGGAGAAAGGGGCAAAATACATATACATCGGAACTCTCTGTATTTGAACAAGCTGATTTTCTTTATGCTCATAAGTCTTCTTAACACGATGTTTCACAAGCATAAATTTAATGGCAGTTGCATTTTGCTTGGGAAGCTTAGAGTCTTCATAATTGCGTGTTGTTTTATAAACCAGAGGTGCTTTTTAAGAAGACTGTAGGAGAACCAGTCATATTTATGAGAGCCTCTTGTTTGAAGAAGGTGAACTTGTGTTTGGTGCTTAGTTTGGGGTTGTTAGCATAATTCCCATATATGACCTTCCCTCCTTCAGCTCATGTGGTATTGAAGCTGGGCAGCTGGTAAATAAGCAATCAGCAGCTATGTTATCCGGCATTTATTGCTAATTAGATTACACCTAAGCTTAGAAATAGATTTTTTAAAAAGCTCTCCAAGGTTTTAATTTTCTGCATAAATTATGGCACAGTGGTCATACAAACGGGTGCTTGACTATAGTCGTGAAAACTCAAGCACAGTGAGGGAAGCTGCTTCTGCTTGTAGCTATTTTAATTGCTTTTAAGAACAATGTGAGGCTATCAGAAAATGCCAGAACCTCAGGGTAAGTGCATCTGTATTTTCATTTGGTGTTCGTTCTTCCTTTGTAATTCTGTCCCAGAGACTTCCATACCCTCCAGATGCATATTAAATATATGCACTGGCCATTTTCGCAGGCTGCCTGCGAGCTCACGAGTTCATGGGAGGTGTACCTGCCGCCGGGAGGAGGCAGGACAGGAAAGGGCTTCATTAGGAAGGTGTTTCCGCCCTCTCTGGTTGGTTTGCCAAGCGGGGGGGCTGGGGGGAGTAATGGACCTGGCGACACTGGCTAAACTGATAGTTTGCTCTCCTCCCTCAGCAGAAACAACAGAGGGAGTCTAATAAAACTTTTTTCATGCTCAGCTTCCAGGAAATCTGACTTGTGTTGAGTTCTCCGGGACAGAGCCAGTCCCTATGACTTTCTACAACAGTCAGGAGGTCTTGATAGGTGAGAATTTAAAACTCCCATACGCACACAGACCCCAAAAACCAAAACAAACATGCTACTGGGGTCTGTCTCTCAGTTTTAGGTAATGACGAGCCTTTTTTTTAAAAAGATTTTATTTATTTATTTGAGACAGAGAGAATGAGATAGAGAGAGAGAGCATGAGAGGGGGGAGGGTCAGAGGGAGAAGCAGACTCCCTGCCGAGCAGAGAGCCCGATGCGGGACTCGATCCAGGGTCTCCAGGATCATGACCTGAGCCGAAGGCAGTCGCTTAACCGACTGAGCCACCCAGGCGCCCCTCACAAGGATATATATATATATTTTTTAAAGATTTTATTTATTTATTTGCGAGAGTGAGAATGGGAGAGAGTACACGAGAGGGGGGAGGGTCAGAGGGAGAAGCAGGCTCCCCGCCGAGCAGGGAGCCCCACGCGGGACTCGATCCCGGGACTCCGGGATCATGACCTGAGCCGAAGGCAGTCGCTCAACCGACTGAGCCACCCAGGCGCCCAATGACGAGCCTTTTAGGAGTCTCAGAGGCTGGTTGGCGGGGAGGGGAACCGTTTTGCAACATGAGCAAAATGGGATCTTTGAAAGCTGCCCTTGGCTTTTTTGAAAACTTGGGAAAGCTCCGCTGAAATGATCAGTTTTACAACTTGATTATGATTTGTCCCTTCCTGAGTGTTTATTGAAAGTGACACATAATGTCTGATTGCTTGCAAGCTCATGGAATGTTCTTTGAGTTTCTAGATGATCCTCTGTCTTGCTCATTTTTTAATCCCTCGCAGCACCTCTGTCCACTACTTTATACATTGTGTGGCTCAGTAAATGTTGGACTGAGTTGGAGTATTCTGTGTTCTCTTTTTTTCCTTCTTATAAATGTAACCCTTCGAAATTTTTCATTTTAAGCACCATGTGCTTTTAAGATCTTAATGAATCACATAATGATCTGTTTTTTCCCAGTCGGTGATAACTAGCTCTTTAGGGCATAAAAATAAGGTTTTAATGGGTTTTTAAGTTACGTTGGCCTTATACAGCTCAACTCAGTAAAGCTTTGTCAAGTAAAAGTAACTAGTGTGCCCATTCCCACGAGCCAATAACAACTCCAGTTTTCACTGGCTTTTAAGGTAAATGCACATTAGATACTAGAATAGTGAACTCCTTCCAGAGTGAAAGGTGGAATTTGCCCTGCATGAATGCTTTTAAAAACAATGTGAGGCTATCAGAAAATGCCAGAACCTCAGGGTAAGTGCATCTGTATTTTCATTTGGTGTTCGTTCTTCCTTTGTAATTCTGTCCCAGAGACTTCCATACCCTCCAGATGCATATTAAATATATGCACTGGCCAACTGGCTTATACCAAATGTGAGTTTTTAGTCTGAGAAAGTGCCCTCCACATTAATTCTTCCTCTAAAAGCCACCACTCACATACTCCCAGTCTCTGAGGTTTGAAAAGATGCATTATGGTTTTTAAACGACAAGATTTTTCACCTAGCTTTAAGAGCCAAATCTTTAGAAGAACAAATTGTTCCGGCATTAAAAATGACACTTCTGTTTTGCGACAAAAATGTTTTTTTTTTTTTGTTTTGCAAAAAGGTCACGCAGGTATTTTTTTTCCTCCATGACTTTTATTTTAATGATCCAAGTGGACCAGAATCAAGCCCTTTCCATCCTTCTCTCCTTCTGCCTTTGGTAATTGTTTATGAGTCTCAGATGTCCAGTTCCTTATGCCAGCCAGCCAGGGAACCCTCTGCCATATGGCTTAGGTTTGGGGAATAACATTAAAATGAGTTCCAACAAGCATGTCTGTGTTTTCTGCACCATCTGGCCTTCCGACACATATGTAGATCTTTCCTGTCTGGACTGGCTGATCTGATTTGAATGATGTAAGCTTATTACCCAGGAGAGACTGTTGTGTAGGTCACACGTCTAGTGGGTAAGTGTGCGGTATTCACTGCAAGGGTCCCCAGGTGGCAGTGGGTGCTTAGGGCTTTCGAATTTCAACCTCAGACTTTGGGGTCTGACCCTGTGGACTGGTCCCAGCTCTGAGGAACGTCCCAGCTCTGCAAGAGTCAGCGGCCCCTTGGCCAACAGGTGATGCGGGGAATGCCGCAAGATCCCTCATGTGGCCCCTTTAATCTTTATCCTCCGTCAGTATTTAGTAATTGGCAGATGGTGGATCCTAACACCTGTGATTCAGAGACATAAGAATTTGATATATGTGATATATGAAGCAGCTCTTAACTATTCGGGGGGTAACTCAGGACACCTTTCTTGTCAAGCACATACTCAGGGGTTTGCACACAAATGGTCTTTTAAAGGCTTTGGGAACATACTGCCAAATGGCCCGGAGAAAAGTCATCCTAATTTACACCCTTGGCTGGCAGTCATTTTGACTGCTCACTTGTTTGAACACTTGCCAACTCTGAGGATTATCATATTTTAAGATTTTTTGCCAACTTGCTCAGCAGACAAAAAAAAAAGCATCTCGTTCTCATTTGTGTTTTCTTTAATTACTTGTGAGATTGAAAAATGTCGCATGTTGATTGATCATCTGTCATTTTTACTTTGGTAAGTGTGTTGCTTACAGGTTTTTAAAAAATTAGTTTTTTTTTTTTTAATAAAGGTCACACATGCTCATAGTTTTGTCGTTAAAGTCAACATTAGAGATTTTTTTTTATTGAAGTGTAATTGACACAGTGTTATATTAACCTCAGGTGTACAACATAGGGATTTGATCACGCTGTATGTTACTTGGTGCTCACCATGGTAAGTGTAGTGACCATCTGTCACCATACGTTATTAGGATATTATTGCCTATGTTTCCTATGTTGTATTTTTCATCTCCATGACTTACTTACCTTATAACTGGAAGTAATAAAATAATATTAATCCTCCTCACCTATTTTGGCCATTCTTACCTCCCCTCTGGCAACCGCTGAAACTGTATCTAAGAATCTGTTTTTGTTTTTGTTTATTCCACATATAAGTAAAATCATATGGTATATGTCTTTCTCCGACTTATTTTACTTAGCATAATACCCTCCAGGTCCATCTGTATTGCCTCAAATGGTAAGATCTCTTTCTTTTTTGTGGATGAGTAATATTCCATTTGATAGATATACCATATATTTGATATATATATATATATATATATATATATATATATATATATACACACACACCACATCTTTATCCATTCATCTATTGATGGGCCCTTGGGCTGCTTCTTGGCTATTGTAAATAATGCTGCAATAAACATAGGGGTGTATATATCTTTTCCAGGTAGTGTTTTCATTTTCTTTGGCTAAGTACCCAGGAGTGTAATTACTAGGTCATATGACATTTCTATTTTAATTGTTTGAGGAACCTCTATACTGTTTTCCACAGTGGTTGCATGAATTTACATTCCCACCAACAGTGCACGAGGGGTCCTGCTTATAGTTTTATATCACTAAGTTCCACTTGCTGAAGTAAGGAACGTCCATATGGTGGGATACCAGGTAGCCCGTAAGATCATGTTTTAAAAATATATTTAATATTAGGGGTGCCTGGGTGGCTTAGTTGGTTAAGCGTCCAGCTGTTGATTTCAGCTCAGCTCATGATCTCAGTCCTGAGATTGAGCCCCTTATCGGGCTCTGCACTCAGCGGGAGTCTACTAGAGATTCTCTCTCTCCCTCTGCCCCTCCCTCCTCAAATAAACAAATAAATAAATAAATAATCTATCTTTAAGAAATGTATATTTAATATTACTGTGAAGTATTCATAATATATTAAGTGAAAGAATATTAGTAAGAGAAATGTGTATCATACTTCCAACTTAATAAAACATCTGAATTACATGAACACGGCATCTATATGTTAAGAGTCACACATTTATACACCGTGCAACTCTGATTGCAAGGAAAAAGTATTTATTTTTGGTGAGTGGCCCCATCATTCTGGTGATCCTCCACTCTGGGAAGGAGGAGAGGACCTTGGAGAGTGTCTTAGTCTATTCTAGCATGTTCTGTTGTTTCTGCCAGGGCCTGATGGTCCTCCTACAATGTGGTCTGGCCTCAGTCTCGTATGGGGTTGCACGTCCCCCGACCCTCGGCCGCATCCCGATCCATTCCCCCTGACTGGCCGCTTTCCCTTGAAGTGTCCTTCCTGAAGCAGTGTCACTCCTATCCTGGTGCTCCCAGCTGTCAGTGTGGCTCCTCCCACTCCTTCCACAGGCAGGCGCTAAGTTCCCTGTCCTTTCCTTGCCACGCAGGGCTTATCTCACCCTCAGTCCTCTCTGCCTTGTACCCTATGGGAAGATTCTGCAGTTACTTCCAAGCTGTGTTCAGGTGGTAAGGAAAATCAGAATTCATTTCTTTTCCCCAAAATACTGAGGTGGCTACTTGCCCCATGGTGGACTCATTTAAATAAGACTGAAAGAATGACCCCTTGGTGATGTCCACAACCTCTTCCTGCCCCCTGTGTGCCTTCCATTGAATCTGTGGATGGTAGCTTTCAGACCACACAATACAGGTTGTGAAACTACACCTAACAGTACTTCACTCAAAACACATAAAACAAAACAAAACAAAACAAACTGGAAGGAAATACACCAACATGTTGATTTTTCTCTGGAATTAATGGGGATATAGATGAGTTTTGTTTCTTCACCCTCTTCTGTATTTTCCAGATTTCCTACTATGTCTATATAATGCTTTTATAATTCTACAAAGCCTCTTTTTAATGGTGTTTTTTTCTTTTATTTACTTAGATGTTGAGAAAAAGGGGAAAATGAGTGATGAGATGTAATATGCTTTTGGGATCATCTATAATTTTTAGTTCTTCCAACTTTCTTCTCCACCTCACCCCAAATTTGCAAAACAAGATCAAACATTCTGTGCCAATCTGTTGCTAGCAGATGGACCTCTGCAAAGGTCTAGGTTGTATTAAGAGCTGAGGGGGCACCTGGGTGGCTCAGTTGGTTAAGCATCTGACTCTTGATCTCAGCTCAGGTCTTGATCTCAGGGTCATCAGTTCAAGTCCCTCACTGGGCTCCACACTGGGCATGGAGCCTACTGAAAAGAAAAAAAAAAGAACTGAGGAAAGTCATTCTTCTGTAATTTCTTTGATGCTCCTTTTGACATTTATTCCAAATTGATCAAAGTTTCCTTCTATTAAATAACATCATGGCAAGTGATCTTTCCAGAGGATAAAACTTGGCACAATAACTTTTGTTATTTTTATGCATGTTGGTGATCTAGAAAAATAATATATGTAGACCTGCCAATGTTAGATTGCTGGCCTCTCTGAAGTCTAGATGTAGACTGATCAACAACTTTAAAATTGATTCCAGAATCATCTTTGTTGGGGAGGAAAAAAAATGTAATAATGTGACAGTAAAAAATAAAGAAAAACCCTATTTTAATGTTTTTGTAACATTTTCTCATCTTTCTCAGTTTGCATAAGTATTTTTTTTTAGATTATTTATTTATTTGAGAGAGACAGAGCACGCATATGATCAGGAGGTGGGGGGGGAGAGGCAGAGGGAGAAGGAGAGGGAGAAGCAGACTCCCTGCTGAGCAGGGAGCCCAACGTGGGGCTTGATCCCAGGACCCTGAGATCGTGACCTGAGCTGAAGGTAGATGCTTAACTGACTAAGCCACCCAGGTGCACCTGTCAGTTTGCCTAAATATTGTTTATGCACATATTACCCTTGTGGCCAGAAAACTTAGTCTGTTTCACTTAATATACTTTTCTATTTATAGTGTACTTATATATTTTATTTTTTTTTAAGATTTATTCATTTTAGAGAGAGAGAACGAGCAGGGGGAGGGGCAGAGGGAGAGGGATAGAATCTGAAGCGACTCCCCACTGAGCACAGAGCCTGATGTGGGGCTCGATCTCACGACCCTGACATCATGACCTGAGCCAAATCAAAGAGTTGGATGCTTAACCGACTGAGTCACCCAGGTGCCCCTATATTTTAAAGATTCTATTTATATATTTACTTAAAAATATCAAAATTTCCTATAATTTAAACAGTACTTACTATCTTGTTGGATGTTTAGGCTGTTTGGCATTTTAAATCTTCATTTTGGAAATTATTTTAATACAGTGCATGGATAGCATGCATATGTAGACCTGCCAATGTTAGATTGCTGGCCTCTCTGAAGTCTAGATGTAGACTGATCAACAACTTTAAAATTGATTCCAGAATCATCTTTGTTGGGGAGGAAAAAAATGTAATAATGTGACAGTAAAAAATAAAGAAAAACCCTATTGGACAGGGTTTTTCCTGTCCAAGGACATACACTATTAATATATCATCTTTCAAATCTATTATATATGGTTAAAGGAACCAGACTTACTATAGCTAAATCAAACCAGAAATAGTCCTAAAGCCTTATTTTAGCCTCCATCAAATCCCTTTTTTTATGGCTTCAAAAGAAAGAAAATCGACAAGTTGAGTTCCCTGTGATATTTGTACATTCTTCGATATGCAGTAAATTACTCAAAAAGGCAAATAGACTAAAGGAAATGAACTAAGAAGGAGGCAACCAACCCTATCTTGACCACCTATTCTATGATGGGTATTGTACAAAATGCCTTTTCATAGTTGCCTCATTTAATCCCAGACAAACGTGGCAAACAGATAGTGTCATCTCTGTCTTATGGAGGAGGCAGTTGAGCACTGGATGGGTTTAAATCCTTTGCCTCAAGTCTCAGCTAATCAGGAGGTAAGCTGGTTCGTATCTGTGTCTGTTTAATCTCAGAAACTTCTGCCATTGGTCTGGCCCCTGACGCTCACATCTGGAATACTCTAGCTGGCAGTAACTAGGAGTTACCTGAGAGGTGTGCCATGATGCATTTTATTTTATTATTATTAGTTACTAGGTTACTGTTTTTTTTTTTTTTTTAAGATTTTATTTATTTGAGAGAGAGAGAGCATGAGTGGGTGGGGGGTAGAGGGAGAAGCAGACTCCCCACTGAGCAGGGAGCCCAATGCCTGGGCTCGATCCCAGGACCCTGAGATCATGACCTGAGCCAAAAGCAGATGCTTAACGGACTGAGCCACCCAGGCACCCTTCTTGCTTCCATCCTTATCTGGTCGGACCAAGCTTCTGATTCCGAAGCCAAGTTTGGGCCCTCCAACTTGTTAGCAAGTTACCTCTACCTACAGTGATTAACAGTTTAGGTGGAGCCCTTCTGAATCACAGTCTAGGAATCTTAACTTATGGCTCTATTATGTCCAGAAGCTTTAGCCACCATCCCAAAGCCACACTAAGAGTATAGTTCTCCCTAGCAGCAATGTCCACAATAGCCAAACTGTGAAAAGAGCCAAGATGTCCATCGACAGATGAATGGATAAAGAAGATGTGGTATATATATACAATGGAATATTATGCAACCATCAGAAGGAATGAGATCTTGCCATTTGCAACGACATGGATGGAACTGGAGGGTGTTATGCTGAGTGAAATAAGTCAATCAGAGAAAGACATGTATCATATGACCTCACTGATATGAGGAATTCTTAATCTCAGGAAACAAACTGAGGGTTGCTGGAGTGGTGGGGGGTGGGAGGGATGGGGTGGCTGGGTGATAGACACTGGGGAGGGTATGTGCTATGGTGAGCGCTGTGAATTGTGCAAGACTGTTGAATCATAGATCTGTACCTCTGAAACAAATAATACATTATATGTTAAAAAAAAAAAAAAAGATAGCAGGAGGGGAAGAATGAAGAGGGGGAAATCGGAGGGGGAGATGAACCATGAGAGACGATGGACTCTGAAAAACAAACAGGGTTCTAGAGGGGAGGGGAGTGGGAGGATGGGTTAGCCTGGTGATGGGTATTAAAGAGGACGCGTTCTGCATGGAGCACTGGGTGTTATGCACAAACAATGAATCTTGGAACACTACATCAAAAACTAATGACGTAATGTATGATGACTAACATAACAATAAAAAATTAAAAAAACTAATGGTAAAAATCTAGGAGAGGGGTATACACATGTTTGCTGTGTGATGTTTTGAGTATTTATGTTTAAAACTTTATGTAATAATAATAAATGAATGAGCAAGTAGGTTAAAAAAAAAAGTATAATTCTCCCAAGTTCATAAAGCAAATTATTGAGGGAGGGACAAGACTTTATATGGGAATGGTTGTCTGTCAATGAACAAGAATTATCCAGCCTCTCCCAGTGCTTAAGGGACAAGCCTTATGAAGAAATCCCAGAATGGATGATTTTTAAGACTGAGAGACATGTTGGGCTTAATTTAGTTCAACCTCTTCATTTCATAGATGAAAAAAGCACGGTTCAGAGAGGTCGGTGATTTGTTGAGTCCCACACAATGTTAATGATTGAGGTGAACTCTTAATTGCCATTCCCAAACTCCCTCCTTGGCTTTGTGCTTACAAGGGCGATTGGGCCTAATGAAACAGCTGTAAGATCAATGGATTCATGTCTGGAAATTTCTTCACTGAAATGATTTCTTTAGCAATTGCCTGGCCAGACCTGAGTTTTATCTTGATTCCTTTCCTGTCTTTCATTCTCTCTCCTACAAATTCCAATCAGATGCCTACCATGTGCCATATACTGTTACAGAGAAAAGGACTTTAGCACTTTCTATATAGTCTACTAATTTGAATCAAATACTCTTTTTTTTAATTAATTTTTTTTTTTTTGAGAGAGGAGGGGAGGGGCAGAGGGGCAAAGGGAGAGGGAGAGAATCTTAAACAGGTTTCATGCTCAGCTCAGAGCCCCATGGGGGGCTCGATCTCAGGACCCTGAGATCATGACCTGAGCTGAAATCAAGAGTGGGATGCTTAACTGACTGAGCCACCCAGGCGCCCCTTGAATCAAATACTCTTAAGTGACCACCAGGCTAGTGGGACAGTAACAGGTCACTCACTCATCTCAAAAAGAGTGGAACATTTCTCTGTAAATAAAAAAAAAAACGGGGTTTTAAAAATAATTTAAATCACTGTGTTCTAATAACTAATTGGACAGAAAATGCTGAGCTTTGCCATCAATGCTGGAAGTTTCCTGTGATCCAGAAAAGATGAGCCACAGTGTGGACCTGAGATGCTGTTCAGAACTGGAAGAGACCCTTCACAGTTTGGTCCTTAGTTGAAAGTTTTCAGAAGGCTTTGGGTGTTGAGAAAACCTAGTCTAGTGGCATCTTGCTCCTAAATCTTGGTGTTCTTTGTTATTCATTGATTTAAACACTAACCTTTCTTTAATGTTTATTTTTAGTTCAGTATTGAGGCTAGTCTGATCTTGAGACGGGTAAATTATTACTTAATTTTTTTTCTCTTAACAGTTTATTTTTTAGGGGCGCCTGGCTGGCTCAGTTGGTTAAGCTTCTGACTTTGGCTCAGGTCATAATCTCAGTGTCCTGGGATCCAGCCCTGCATCTTCTCCTACTCCCTTTTCCCCTCCCCCACCCATTCGTGCTCTTGCTCGCTCGCTTGCTTGTGCGCACTCTCTCTCAAATAAATTTAAAAAAATCTTTAAAAAATTATTTTTTAGTTTAAGTGGAAGTATCATAACATTAACCATTTAAACATGAACAGTTCAGTGACCTTTAGTGTAGTCACAAAGTTGTGCAACCAACCCCTCTACCCAGTTCTAAAATGTTTTCATTACCCCAAGAAGAAATCCCATACCCATTAAGCGGTCAGTTCCCATTATCCCTTCCGCCTCGCCCCTGGCAGCCACCCATTGTGGTTCTGTGGATTTATCTCCTTCATATCTCATATAAATGGCGTCCTATAATGTGAGCTTCTGTGTCTGGCTTCTTTCACGTAGCATAGTCTTAGAAGTTCATCCACACTGTGTTAGTACTTCTTCACTCCTTTTTATGGCTGAATAATAGCCCATTGTATGGTTCTACCACAATCTGTCCATTCATCTGTTAATGCACATTCGAATTGTCTCCACCTTTTGGCTATTGTGAAGAGTGCTGCGCTGAACAGGCATGCCCAAGTGTTTTTTTTTTTTTTGAGTACCAGTGTTCAGTTATTTGGAGCATATACCCAGGAGTGGAATTTCTGGGTCCTATGGTAATTCTGTGTTAGACTTTTTGAGGAATTGCCAGTGACTGTACCACTTTCCTTTCTCACGAATAGTGTCTACTTTTCTCCACATCCTCACCAACACTTATTATTTTGTACTGTTTCGATTATAGCCATCCCAGTGGGTGGGAAGTGGTATCTCACTCTGGTTTTGCTTTGCGCTTTTCTTTTTCTTTTTCTTTCTTTCTTTTTTTTTTTTGAGAGCTTGTTTGGAGGTTCTGGCAGGGGAGCGCAGCTACTCGTATACCCTTGACTGAAGAACGGTCCTCCTCTATCAGGGAAGGTCGTCCTCTTCGACCGAGCGCGCAGCTTCGGGAGGGATGCACATGGAGCGGTGAGGGAGGAAGGGGACACCCGCCTAGCCAGCCAGATCAGCCGAATCAACCCTGGCGATCAATGGGGTGACAGATGTCGCAGCCAGATCGCCCTCACATCCTGCACTTTTCTTTAAGACTAATGATGTTGAAGATTTTTTGACATGCTTCTTGGATAATTGCTTAACTTCTATGTATCATTAATTTCCACTGAAGTCCTAACACTCTATTTTCCCACGCCTCTCTGCTTGAGACCATTGAGTCTAATCCTGTCATGCCCATGAACCCACAAGGTGGCAGCCATCACAAAAGACCCAGGACTTCACATCAAGCCGGCCTCCTGACTTGCATCCTGATGTGGCCCCATATCTCCTCTTCTGACTCTATTCCTCAACTCCTGAAATCCCTTCATGTGCTGCTTGGGATTCATGTTCCATCATCAAACATAATCCTCTACATCCTCAACCTGTTCTCAAAATGACAATTCCTTCACCTTTCTTTATCTGGAACATGGTTCTCCCCTGTAGCTCTCCCACGTGGTGGTGCTTCTTTTCTGCTCCTCCCAGGACATGGAGGTGGGGTAAGTGACCTCCTTGTTTCTCTGTGCCACTTCTAGAGCATTCTCTCTTTCTTCCCTAAAAGCACCCACCTCTGAATCTCATGTTCTTGTCACACCATATCCCTCCCGTCCCTCCCTCATCCCTTCATGGTTTGAGATTGTGAATCGCCATCACTCTCTCCAGCATCTTCCTCCTTAATCTGCCTGTCAGTGTAAGTGACCCCTGCAAACTCCCTTCCATTGCTTTACCTTTCTCACCTGGCTGTACTCACCTTGGCCAAACCCAAACCCTAGTTCAATCTCGAATCTCCAGCACTTCCTTCCCCATCTTCACTTTTAAGTGGTGATCCCAGGTCTGTGTCACTGAGAAGAGAAAAGCAACCAAAAGAGAATCTCCGTCAATTTCCTCAGCACCACTTCCTGCCCACCTGCCTCTGCTCCCCAACATTCTACCTTCATCTGCTCTAGGCCAATCCCTGCACTCATCCCACCTCTCGCCTGCTTGAGGACATTGTTCTGGAGATTCTCCCTTCTCTCTCCTGTCAATCTATTGGACTATTCCTATAAGAGAGAAAAAGCTTGGCTTTTTTATCCTCCTAAATTCTCTGGCAGGAGCCCTATAAATTAGATGGGTTTTTTCTTGTTAATCCATCTTTTGTCAAAAAAATTAGATTAAGGCCTGCGTTTTGCATACACACTGGAGTCCTCATGAAAGGAGTGGCTAGAACTGGGGCTTGTATAGCATCCTAACGAAAGAAGAATAAATTTTGTAGTGAGGTGACAGAGGAAAAGGACTTTGAGCTTCTAAGGGCTGCAGCTTGGGGAAAGATAACATATGGGGGAAGTTAAGAGATGACAAGGATAATTAGTAAGGTTTGTTAGGTTTGGTTGATGGTTATTCCTCCAGTGCCATCTCTGGCTGATAAGAGTCTAGAATGTCAGGCGATGAAGAACCATCTTGCCCTTCCTGGTAGACAGAAAGAAGAGAGTTTTTCTTGTCTGCTTCTTCTCACCTGCCCTTGGCTTGAAAGAGTCCCTATGTCAAAGTGACCTATTTTGTGGGGGCATATTCTGCTGTGCTTCATTCCCATCAGTGTACAAAGAGACCTTCACTTAAAAAAATCCCTCTCTTGACTGCATGCTCTCTCTCAAGGGTCATTTTTCTGCTCTCCTTGAAGGGAGTCCCCTCAAGGACTGTCTATGGTATTTCTGGTCTTTCTTAAACCCATCCTATGATAGCCCTTTTCTCCACGATTTCCACTGAAACTTGTTCTCATCAAGATCACCTGGGTGATCTCCAGGTGGGGTAAATGGAGTGGGTGGTCCACTGTCCTAGTCCTCATGCCATTGGCCTGTCGGTGGTGCTGGATCCTACAGCCACTTCCTTCCTGAAACACTGTCCTGGACACAGGACACCGTGCTTTCCTGGTCTGCTCCCACCTCACAGGCCATCACTCCTCTTAGCTTTTGTTGCTGTTTCCTCCTTGTGTCTCCAGAATTCCTCTCTCCTCTAGTTTTAGTCGTTCCCTTGGTGACCTTTTCTGGAGTTGTGGTTATAAAGACAGTCTGGGTATTGACCATGCCCATGCTCATGTATCCAGCTGCCTTGTTATATCTCCACTTGGGTGTCTCAAAGTAACTCCATTCATGTAGCCAAAATGGAATTTTGAACTTCTCCACATCCCTTTCTCTTGCCCCGCAAACAACACGGAAAACTTGCTCCTCTGTCTTCCCGTGTTAATAAAAGTTGCTCAGACTCCAAATCTCAAGGTCATTCCTTGTCATTTATTCCTTTTTTTTCTAGTACTCCACATTAGAATTGTAAGAATATACCATTGTCTCTTCCATCAAAATATAATCAGAATCTGACCCCTATGATGACGGCCACTGTTACCAGCTTCTTGCCTGGATGCCTATAGAAGAGCCTTGTTACTGGTCTCCTTGCTTCTGACCTCACTTAAAACAACATTCTCAATCCAGCAGCTGGAGTGATTCTTTTTAAAAGTCAGGTAATGTCTTTCCTTTATTCAAAACCTGCCAACAGTGAGATGGTTGATTCAGGCTAGAAGAGGGAAAGTATAAGCCTGGGACATTATAAGGCACCTGAAAAGGAAGTGCTCAGAGGCTCATGGGTGTGTGTCAAAAGATAATAGTGGTAATAGTTTAGAACATTTGGGAAAAAAAAGATAATCCACGAAGCTGTGGTGAGAGCGAAAATGAAAGTGGCAGGTGGTGGGAAGGAAGAATGCCAACTAACGCTTTTGGCAATTCCCGAAGAAATCACTGATTTAGGAAAAGAGCATTAAGGAATGCCAAAACCGTTAGGTACAGGTTGTTGGGGAATGGGATATTTGGAAGGCATATGTGTGATTTTCGTTTGTGTGTTTGTAAGATGCCAAGGAGTACTTAGGAATTATGAAGGTGAAAATGTAACTTTCAAGGGGCGCTTCATCGGGTCAGTCAGTAGAGCACACGACTCTTGATCTTGGGGTTTTAAGTTCGAGTCCCACATTGGATCTAGAGATGTTTTAAAAATAAAGTCTTTAAAAAGTAACTTTCAAGGAAGGTAGCTGACAGTTCCTACTTGGAGTGTTCATTTAGCCTCACTTATGGTGGCATGCCTTGACGTGGGGTGCCTGCTGACATGGTGTAACATGATGTTCTTGGCAAGCTTAGAATCTAATCCGACCTGTAGACCTGCCTTATGGTTTATAGAAAATACAGGGGATAGAGAAGCAGGTTAAATACCACCGTGAGAAACAATCAGACAAATCTAAAATGTGGGATCTCCATAAAACCACAAGCCTTTTCTCTTCAAATAGGAAAAATGGACAGAGACTCCAGTGAATAGCAACCCAAATTCTGTATATGGACCTTAGTGTTTTGGACCTTGGGGGACATCTGGAATATGGACTATGTACTAGATCATTTAATGGATTTATTTTGAATTTTATGAAGTGAGATGGTGGAATTGTGGAGAAGCAGAAGAATGTCCTGGCTTTTGGGGGACACATGCTGAAATATTGTGGGGTGTGATATCAAGATATCTGTAACTTAATTTCAAATGTTTCCAGAAAGACAAAAAGCAAATGTGGCAAAATGTTAACAGTTGTTGAATCTTGCTGGCAGGTGTGTAGGTTTCTATTCTTTGGAGTTTTCTGAACATTGAAACTTTAAAAG
Source organism: Neomonachus schauinslandi (assembly GCF_002201575.2). Lineage (NCBI taxonomy): Eukaryota > Metazoa > Chordata > Mammalia > Carnivora > Phocidae > Neomonachus > Neomonachus schauinslandi. The sequence goes on along the minus strand of NC_058403.1, from coordinate 143,490,799 downwards.
ACCCCACCTGAAACAAACCTTCTAATGTGCCCCTCCTCACCAGAGTGAAGCCTGGGCTTTACAAACAGTTTGAAAGGCTCTCACTTGCAGCCGCCTGCTTGCCTCTCTGAGGCCTTCTCCATCTCTTCTTCCTCTCCGACTCCAGTCTCACTGGCGCTGATGTTTGTTGGCCACACCAGGCTTGCTCCCACCTCAGGGTCTTTGCTCTCCTGTCACCCTTTCCTTCCTAGAACATCCTTCCTTTGGCTCTGTGTAGGGCTTCTTACTTCCTTGAGGTATTTACTCTAAGGTCTTAGCAAGGATTTCCTAGATTACCCATCTATTTAAAATGGCAGACCCTTTGCCCTCTACCGCCCATTTTTTTGCTCTTTCCCTGCCTGATTTTTCCCCAGAATACTCATCACATCTGACATTGGACACTTGCTTGTCTATGTAGTCTATCTTCCTCTATTAGAACATCCATTCCTGTGCGCAGGGATTTTCGTTGGTTCATTCACTGCTGTCCCCTTGCCTAGGAGAGTGCCCCGTTCAAACCTGCCAAGGCTCAAGATGAATCCCATTTTTCTTCCCAGAAACTTTAGCCTTAAAAAAAAAATTGCCTCTGTAAACTTGTAGAGAAAATGACACCACTTAAAGGTAGCAGAACGGAATCCATAGGTGAACATCATTTAGCAACTAAAATGATGGTTTGAACTGTGAAATCCAATAAAATTTGTTGTATAAAGGCTGCCTGGAGAATGATTTTACACTCCCCCCCCCCAAAAAAAAGTTATTTGAGAAGCTTTATTCTACATCAAAATCAATACCTTTAAAGCTTTAGGGGCATGTCTTTGAGTGTATTTTTCTGAACTTGAATAACTGCAGTGGTGGAGACTGTCCCACTTTACTATTCATCACAGAACTTTAAAATAATTGAATGAAGTTAAGCTGCCCGTTTTGAAGCAGAGATAGCGGTGAATATGAAATGTCTCTCTTCTCTCGGTGATCAGAAGCCTGGAACTGCATGAAAAGAGAATAGCGAGGAATGGTCTCTTGTCACCATGCAGGTAGGTGCACACATGCAATCTCCTGTATTTCTGGTTTGATTTCGAGTTTGTTTGTGTTAGTTTCATAGCCCTAGGCTTTAAACATATTTTACTTTAAAAATATCTAGTTGATCCTCATTTTTCAGGGATTCTGTATCTGCACATTTGCCTCCCTGTTACAATTTATCTGTAACTCTAGAATAAGTGCTCGAGATACTTTCCTGGCTGTTCACTGATGCAGGGAGAGCTGCAGAAAAATTTTGACTCCTTCCGGCGGAGGGCGAACAAGATGACGCTCTGCCTTCTTGCTTCAGCGCTCCTATTAAACGAGTTCCCTTTCCATAGCCTGTTTAGTGCCACTTTTTTTTTTTTTTTTTGCATGTTTGTACTTTTTGTTGGTGATTGCTGTTTTAAGTGGGCCCCAAGTATAGACCTGGAATGCCGCATGTCATGTGTCAAGTGCATGAAGGCTGGGTTTTGCCTGATGGAGAAAATATGTGTTAGATGAGCTTTGTTCAGGTATGAGTTCCAGCGCTGTTGGCTGTGAGTTCAATGTTAATGAAGCAAAATACGGTGCATCTGGGGAAAAAGGAAGAGGAAATTCGCTTATCTGTATGTGAAGCTACTCTGGAGAAATTATTTTTTTTTCACCCCTCTCTGGAAAATTCTAAAGTAACATCTGTAGTGTGTGATGAAACTGTGGAAAAGATGGAAAGGCAGCTAAATTTTTGGATTCATGAGATGACAACCGGTTAAAAAAAAGCATACATGGACAGCATTGCTGTAGGGCTGAAAGTCAAAGATTCGGGCATGTTACCCAGGGTCAGGAAAATGTTAAGCCCTTCTCAGCTAAGTGCTGGCTGGTTCGCACATTTCAAAACTCAGTTCAGCATGAAACACGTTAAATTTGCAGGTGAGACGCGTTCTGAAGATCAAGAGACTAATGAAGAATTAAGAAAATCCAGTCTATGTTGAATCTCAGATCTGTACCTCTGAAACAAATAACGCAATATATGTTAAGAAAAAAAAAAAAAGAAGAAGAAGAAGAAGGTAGCGGGAGGGGAAGAATGAAGCGGGGGAAATCGGAGGGGTAGACGAACCATGAGAGACGATGGACTCTG
>NC_058403.1:143416319-143488553 GCF_002201575.2 Neomonachus schauinslandi | reverse complement strand
AAAAAAAAAAAAAAAAAAAAAAAAAAAAAAAAAAAAAATTTAAACAAGAAAAAAAAAAAAAAAAAAAAAAAAAAAAAAAGAAAATCCAGTCTATCCTCAATATTCACGGATTCTGTTTTTGCAGATTCTCCTACTTGCTACAATTAATTTTAAGCCCCAAATTGATACTCGAGGCGTTTGTGGTCATTTGCAGACTTGTAAAACATCCCAAAACGTGTCACCCGGTGCACACATTCCTAGCTGGAAGTCAGACAAAGCGATGTTCTGCCTTTTGCTTCTGCTTTCATACAGAGGTGAGCAGGAAGCTCTGCATCCGGGGCCAGCTGGATGGGGTTTGAATGCCAACTCTGGCACATGTGAGTGGGGCGGCCCCAGGCAAGTGACTTAAGAGTTCTGAACCCCATTTTCTCTTTGGTAAAATAAAGAAAATAGAATCTACCAGGATGAGTCGTTTTTAGTATTTAAGGTTATAATCTATGGTATATATGCATATGCGTGTGCATGCATGTTACCAAACCCAAGGTTGGCAGGGTGTCGCAGGAAGGATCATCGCTCAAGAGACAAGTGTTGATTGGAAAGGAATCTGAGCTTTATTTAGGAGGCTGGCAACCCAAGGAGAAGGTAGACTCTTGTCCAAAAGCCCACTCCGAGGTTTCTGCCTGGCCCCGGGGGGCTTAAAGGGGCTTAGGGTAGTTAATCGGCAAAGAGCGGGCAGTGGCCTGTAGCATTTCTTGATCACATGCAGATCTGAGGCCAGCTAGAAACATTTTCAGTGCTGGGGTTGTGCGTGGGGGTCCTGTTCTTGTGTCCTGATGTGCCCGAGTACTCCCTTCTTTCTGGAAAGCAGGGCAAGGTCTACAGATACACAAAGGGAGGTTAGTAAAATCATTAGTGTAACCTAAAAAAGAATATTTTGCTAAAAAAAAATTGCTGGACTGATCAGAAAGCTGAGATGGCTTCAAACAGACTTGCTGGCCTCTGGGGCATGGGAAGGTTCTGGTTCTTCACTTCTCAAGGCCAATCGTCTGCAAATCTCGAAGTAAATTAGTTCTGTTACAGACCTAGGGCCTTAGATCAGCAAGTAAGGAGTGTTAACTTGAAGCGAGTTAACCCTTAAGACCTGCTGGAGTGTTGTTACACACACACACACACACACACGCACACACTACTGACTAGTTGGTTCAGTATTTGCTAATTCACTGTTCATGGTGACTTTATAGAACATGATTACTATGAATAACAAGAATTTGCTATACCTCCTAAGTGTTATACAGGAGAAGGATGATATGGAAAAGCCAGTTTTCAATGCTAATGACGCTAGCTTCTGGCAAACAGACCTTTATAACGCAAATGGTATTTCGTTGATGAAAATGTCACTCGAGGCTCACAGGAACATCCCCTTGTATTTCCCTTAAGAGTGATCGTTCAATATTTGTGAGTTCAGTGTTTTCATGGTGACTGTGGAACCTGAGTACTGTGAATAAGGAGAATCAACCACAATTGATTTGGTGAAGTTATTTTTAAAAATAGATAAATCAATTGGGACACCTGGCTGGCTCAGTGGAGCATGCAACTCTTGATCTTGGGGTCATCAGTTTCAGCCCCATGTTGGGCGTGGAGCCTACTTAAAAAATTAAAAAAATAAATCAATAAATCAACGATTTGCTTTTTACAACAGAGAAGGCAAATGATTCCACAAGAAAAGTGTAATATGGCTTCCATGGGCTATGTTGTTTCTTAAATACACTGGTGTTATGATGCCCGGCTAGAATAACAGGATAGAAATTCCCTATCTGTTCCTATCTGCTCACTTTTCCCCTGGTGTTCATCATCACCATGGTTCATGTTTATTGAGCATTTCCAACATGCCTGTTGCTATTTTAAGTTCTTTACACACAGTCTTATTTAATCTTCGCCATAATAATTATGGTGGTAGTGGCCGTAGGGGGAACCCCAGCAGCTGCAAACACTTACGTGACACTTGTTGTGTATTAGGACCATTTCCAAGTGGTTCACAATGATTGACTAATTCATTCCTCACAACATGCCTATGCAATAAGCACTGTTAGGAGTCCCATTTTACAGATAAGGACATCGAGGTCCAGAAATATTGAACAACATGCCCAAGGTTATGCTTCTTGGTCCTGAGCCTGAGCACTCAGACCCTGAACTCTGCTGCTCCTCCAAGTTGGGGAGGTGGGGGGGGGGGAGTGGAGAAGACGCTCCCCCCACTAATAAGCCGATTCACTAGGAAATTTTACATGCTTTCCACTTTTTCTTTATGTATTAATTTTCCATGAAGCCAAGCTCAGATTAGTGCATGCAGGTACTTTAGCTGATCAGTTGTTATGGATTGTAACATAGCAAGTGTGGGACAAAAAAACATCTGTTTCACGAACCGACTTTGCAAATAGAGACTGACTTGTTTGTCAAGGAGAACTGCCCACACAGGATAAATGGTTAAGGATTATGACCTGTTGGAGTTACCTTTTCTTTATCTTTAAAACTGTTAATGGGATGTGACATGTGGTGGTAAAGTATGGTGGAGTTTGTACAGAGAAGAAGAGGAGATATTTGTTCTTCGGGTGAAACTTTCACGGGGACATCTCAGGACAGGAATGGGCGAACATGGCGTCTCCCCCAGAGGTGCTCTCTGCATCCTTTCTCCTCATCTGTACCAGGAGTTCCTACCTAGCCTGGCATCCCTAGGCCTAGAGATCTTAATTTTGTTTATTGATTAATTTATTATTGGCCACAGCCCCTTTGAGAAGCTAATGAAAGCCAATGACTCTTCACTCTGAGGAAAATCTTCCCAGGCACATACCCTGTCATTGAATACATTTTGTGGGTGTTCTCAGACCTCCTGAGAAGCCCATTAAGAACGAATCTTAGGGTTCATGGATTCTGATGTGGGGCTGCTGAGTGAATGGTCAAGAAAGTTCTTGAGATGTTTTTGGTGCAAAAAGGTGATTTTATTACCCGGGGACAGGACCCCTGGGCAGAAAGAACTGCACTGGGATTGTGAGGAGACATTGATTATATACTTTTAAGTTGGAGGGGGGGTAGAGATAAAGGCAGTCTCTAAAGGGATTTCCATATGTTAAAGAAGACTTACAGGATGCTGGAGGTCTGGCTCTTGTCAAGCTAAGGTTGCTTTTAATCTTTAGCCAAACATCAGCATTAAAGGGGCCATCGAGCTCCTTGAGGAATGTCACACTCTTGTGTTTCTCAGGTATTTATCAGTGGGCTGTAAGGTGTAAGGAAATTTAATTTCATCTCCATTTCTCTTGCCTTTGGTCTCATCAGATTCTAGAACCTTCGCTCTTAGGGGGTCGATGAGCTGCTTTCACCCTTTAAAAATACCTGACTGCAGTCAAGCAGTTATCTATGTTTCTTTGCTTTTGTCTGGAATTAGATGAATGTTTGCTGGGTACTTTGGTTTTATTATGTTGATAAATTATGGAAAGCAAGAAGTCCGTGCTGACTAAGGTAGGGCTCCTTAGTGGTATAAAGGTTGGGAACCACTAACATATATGGGGCCTCTGTCTTCATTGGTCTTGCCCTTCCCAAAATCCTGTCAGTCTGGACAGCCATTACTCTATAACTTTAACAGTATAATTTTATACTGCTTTTGGATGATTTCATATGTAAATGCTTTGTCTCTTCTGTTCATTCTTTTTAAAAATTTTTTTAAATTTAATTTTATTATGTTATGTTAATCATATACATTACATCCTTAGTTTTTGATGTAGTGTTCCATGATTCACTGTTTGCCTTTAGGGCACCATATCTATTTGCCCTTTCTTATTCTCCATTGGGTTTGATACCCGTTAGGCCAGTGGGCGAATGTGTCTATAGCTGCCCTTGTCCCAGGAGAGGACAGTGTCTGGCAAAGGTGTCCATCCTTTTGTCAGCAGGGGGCAGCAATGGAGTGGGTAAAAATGGTCATTGTTCTTCAGCCTAACCAGGCTTTTCAGAGCTGTAGAGCCTTTAAGAGAATATCTACCCAATGGGCAAGCTGAGGAAGTCGTTCCTAAAATAAATACAGGTCTATTAAAATCTAGCATATTTTTCAGTTTGAAGTAATATTTAAAAATTTTTCTTTTTTTTTTCCTACTAAAGGAATTGCATTTTGAAGAAGATATTATTTTTTGGTTTTCGAAGCGTTGGGGTGGGGCGGAAGGTAACATAGAATCTTCTGAGGGAGCCAGCGAACAGCATTTCCTCATGCTGAGCATTACCTTTTATTGCTACTAAATTTACATGAAAATAAACCCAATTTATCCCAAGAGTGAAATACGTATTTACATTTTAGTTATGGAAGGAATTACAGCATGTGTTTATTTTACAGTGGGGAATCCTGAGAAGGTATCAGGAAGAGGAGCTTAATATTACACATTTTCTAAAAGGTTAGTTTAAAGATGGTGAATTAACAGTACCCAGTTAAGTCTAAAGGGAGATAGTCATTTCTAAGTATTTTCTGGACGGAAGGAGAAAAATGCATTTTCCTTCTGTAAATGTTCAGATTAGCCAAAATTAGGCAGCCCTAGCTCTGCCACAAATAGAACAACTGAAATATAGAACATTTTCACCGGAAGAAAACAAACCTGAAAACTTGAAGCAATGGCGCAAAGCCTGAAGGATGCATTTAGTGGATCGTTGAAAACTTAATCAACATCTCTCTATACTAGCTAGGTGCAGGGAACTTGGGGCTGTCCCCCACACCTCAAGAACTTCAAGGAAGAGAGGCAGGTGCTCATGGGAGGGCTTTGGAAAGATTGGGGGTGTAGTGACTGGTAACTTCTCCGTGGGGAAATGCACGCTTCATGGAGAGGCACTGCCTTGATCCAGGCACTGTAAACCTAGTAGGATTTTGACAGTGAAGGATGAGGAGGAAAGGATTTCTAGGCAAGATGTCACCTGAGAGAAAGTCAGGAGGGGCCAAGTTGCCCAAGTGGGTACTGTGTTCATGAGAAGGTAGGGACAAGGTATACAAACCACCTTTTTTGAGAATCACACATAATTCTGTTTTGAGGTCCTATACTTTCCAGGGCATTGTCAGGACCGGACATTTTCTTTTTTTGTCTCCAGTTTGGTGATGGTCATGGGAAGAGAAAAATTTCTGTGAAGAACAGAACTGTTTTAATCATAGCTGCATAGGGAAAACTACAGAGGGCTCTTGAGGGAGAGTTGGCCAATGTAGCAAAATCCATTTCCACAAAGTTAATAGATGTGTTAGACCCGTGAACCTGATATGAGAAAAGAGGTAACACAGCTAACTGGGTTGTTTTCCAGACTTTGGAAATCATCAGAAAAGGTATAAACTGAGAGAGGACTGTGGATTGAGCCCTTGTCTCTTCTTAAACTCCTTTTAGACTGGTGGGCTTTGCATTATTACGTGGTAATGATGTGGGAAACAAAGGCAGAAGAAAAATTAAATTTCCTTACTACTTAGAGCCCACTGACCAGTTCTTGAAGCAGGCAGAGTGACCTTCCTCTGGGAGCTCAGCTGCCTCCATGTTAATACTTTTGCTAAGGGCAAAAGGCAATGTTCACTTAATATTATACCAACACCCCAGGATCCTGGAAGTCTTCTTTAACGTATAAAAATTCCTTTGGAAAATTCCTTTATCTCTACTTTGAAAGATACATGTTAGCAATCACCCTCCAAGCATATGGTCCACTGATATACATCTGAAGGGTCTCAAGACTGAGTTTTTACTAAACAGTAATAATTGACCTTTTCCTAACAATAGCTAACCCGTCAGGATCCTGGAAACCTTGTTTGCAAAACACCTTGGAGGCTTGTGCTGTCCCTATCCCCCTCTCAACTTGAGAGTATATAATCAGTCACCCATTACAACCCCAGGGCAACATCTCTTTCTGCCCACAGGTCCTGTCCCTGTGCTTTAATAAAACCACCTTTTTGCGCCAAAGATGTCTCAAGAATTCTTTCTTGGCCATCAGCTCTGAACCCCAACAGTTCCTACATCATCAGTACTATCACTAAAAGAGGTGGGATAGTCTGGCCTTATTTGGAGCTGGATGTTTATCATAAGCATTTTTAAGAAGTTAGTATACATCTAGAACCCACTGACAGGAAGCTGTGTAACTTTGGTGTTCATGTCATACCAGCATTAAGTTTAGGGAAATGCCTCATTATTTGACAAGTTTTTATGGATGAAAGCATTGACTGATGTCCCATTGGATATATGAATTTTCTTGTAAAGTGAGTTTTAAAAATATTTGCAAATAGTATATATCCTTATATCTCATGAATGTCACAATCCTAGATTAGGTTAAATATTACAAGAGAAGTGGTGAGGAGGAGCCCACATAGTGAAGGGGTAGGTCAGGTGTTGGCTGACTGGACCAGCCTAGGCATCTGAACTATGGCCAGCCAATCACATTCACTTTCTCTCAACTCTGAATTTAGAGAGAAAGGAAGCCAGACCTATGAAATTGGGTAGATTTGGCTCCGCCATGGCTCTGCTGGGATTTGGACAGGTTGGGGAAGTTTTCAATTGAGCAAGAGGAGAGAGAGTGAGAAGGTGGGAAAGCCAGAGACTATAGAGATAAGAGATTAGGATATCTCTGAAGGGCAGAGGGAGCAGCCCTTTCTAGTAGATTCTGGGTACCCCCTTCCTATATCCATGCAACAGATCCCCTTCTTGAACTAGCATGGGTGGATTTCTGTTCTTCACTACTGAACACTCTTTGATGGTGATCAACTAGACCTGGGGAGAAATGCAGGAAAAGTATGAAACCTTGTCCTGTGATTACTGAAGTTCTCTGTCTTGATATAAGAAGAAAAAAATCAACCCGTTCAGAGCTGGTATTGGACTACTTTCACTTGTCAATTTTTAAAGGCCCGGTGGTTGACATTTAGATGTAATTTGGGTATGTTTGTTCATCTGGATGCATCTCTTAGTAGCATTCAGATCTTCATATCTTCTTTCATGCCAGGAAGTGGAGAAAATTGTCAGTTCCTAAAGGAGATGTCTCGGTGCTTTTTCTCATATATTCATTTACTCTTTTTTTAACTAATATTTTTTGTCTACAGTTTGCCAGGCCCTGTCCTAGGTGCTAGGAAAACAACAGTGAATAAAAGAGACAAGGTCCTTAGGGTGCCTGGGTGGCTCAGTCCGTTAAGTGTCCGACTCTTGCTTTTAGCTCAAGTCATGATCAGGGTGCTGAGATGGAGCCCTATGTCGGGCACCGTGCTAGGGGTGGAGCCTGCTTAAGTTTCTCTCTCTCTCCTTATCCACCTCTTTAAAAAAAAGAGAGAGAGAGATTGAGAGACAAGGTCCTCATCCTCATGTAGCTCAGAGCCTGATAAGGGTGGGACAGATTAACCAATGAATAACATAACACATGACTTAACTACAACCATGATGGGTTCTGTGGGTGATGGCAACCATGACCTTTTGGGATGATGGTGGAAAGCTACCTGGTGAAAGCAACCTATAAGGTGAGGTCTGAAGAAAGAGTAAGAATTAACCAGGAGAAAGGCATTCCATGGACTGCTTGGAAGTTGAGCCCGGAACCCATTCAGGTGGGGCCTTGTTTTTCCAGTATCATATAGATTATTTTAGAGACTGAAAGGAACTTGGGACTGTTGTGTGCCCAGAGACATCTAATGTGCAGTTAAAATGTCCTATTCCCTCTGGGAGATTGGTACTGGAGGAGACTCACAATTAAGGCTAAAGTTCCAAGGTCTTATGACAAAAGGGAAAATATCCATTATTCTTCGAGTGGAAGTAGTAACACCAGACTTGGGCCATTGGAAAGGTTTTTTTGGATTTGCTGGAGAACCATGCCAGCTTATTAAAACTTCTTGGAACCTTGGAGCTCTGTCCTCCTTCTCTCTTCATTCTTCCCTTCTTTCCTCTTCTGCCATCTTTCTCCCTCATCTCCCTTCCTTCATTCCCCCTTCCTTTCTCTTGCCTTCTCTTTTCCTTCCTCCCTTCTTCTCTCTACTCATCTACCCAACATACATTTGTCAGGCATCTCCCGTGAATAAGGTCCTGTGGTCCCATCCTACAATATGGCGGTGGATGAATGGATTGATTCAGTCAGTAGGCTGGGTCCTGGAGTTAGACATTATGGAACTAACTATAATTTAATAAGTTCTTTTTGTGCATTTATTTATATGAATAGTGACCATGCTTTACACACTCTTACACTTAACTTTCTTGAAAAGTGTACATCAGAGTCATGAGGAAGTGAGGAAGAGTGGGGATGGATCCATGCCAGTTCATTCCATCACTGGAAAGCAGTTTCCAATGCACACATCTGCAAGGGGTGGTTCGCTTTTTGGTAAAGCACAGTGTATTCTATATCATTATTCAGTCTCCTATTTGAGCACCTTGAGGATTACATTGTAAGCAGTTTGCATGCAGGAATTGTGTTCTCTCTTCTGTAAAATGGTGACTGCAGTATCTTTTACTCAGTGGAGCTACAATAAATATTAATTACTGGTGGCTTATCCCTTAACATAATTTTCCTTGTCAGATTAATGAAGCAGATTCCTGATAAATGCATTTGTCTCTCCAGAGTTTCATTTGCCAAGGCTCAAATGCTATAAAGGATTTGCCTGGAGGCATAAAGTTCTTGTCCAATTTTCCCCCCCTTTTTAAGTGCCCTTTGGAGATGCATTTCTTTCCTGAAAATAATTGGCACTAGTGAAATTAATTTTAGCTGGAAAAGAGAACTGAGTTGTTATATCCTTGTCTGCTACTCTGGATAGATATTTGAACTAAAAACAATAAGTTGTGAAAGAAAGTAGCAGGCATTTAATAGGTAGAGCCAACAAGGCTTGGTTTGAGATAAATCTGTGCTACCAAGCTGAAGTTAGAATATAGATGTCTATTGGCCTGTTTTCTTTAGGAATTCTTAAAAACAGCCTTCTCTCTCTGCAAAATAAAAGGATTTCCCAAAATGGAGATTAAATATCCAGACACTTAGAAGTTCTTTGAGAAAGGCTGAGCCGCATATGTGGAATATGAGTGAACAAAGATAAAGTGGGCTCAAGAAAATGGTTTAATTTCAAGAAAATGGTTTAATTTCATACTTGCTGATCTTTGGTTTCTGAAGTTACATTCTCCAAGAGATAAAAAACTAACATACTGGCTAGCGTTTGCTGAGAACTGGCAGATCAACCAGACTTCTGAAGACCTCAATAAAACCGCCTTTTAGTTTCCACCTTTTATGTGACTTATGTTGAGTAGTTTCTGATTTGGGAACATCTAAGAGGAACTTAAACACTTGAGTGAAGCTTCCACGCCTTTTGCAGGACAAATCCTTACCTTGATTTTACAGTTTCTGTTTATAGATCACATTTTTTTTTCCCCCATGGGGATTTTACCCAGAGCTTGTGGTCTAACCTATTCTTGTTCAGTTCATGGTGAGTTGGCCTGTGGATCAGCCAGCTTGCTCCCCAAGCATCTACTCCCTCTTAGGTAGAAATCTGTGCTGGCTGGGCATCAAACCCTGTGCGTGCACATGCACATGCGCAGTGGTGTTCTCATGTCCCCTGGGAAGGAGGCAGAGGGCGGAGAAGTTTGGTTCCAGGACACTGGACTTTAGTCATGACCTCTGCATTTCTATGGATTATGATTTGGGCCCCTGCGTTGTGTAAAAGGAGAATCCCAATAACCAGCTCTGCTCCTGTGGCCAGGGCAGAGCTGGGAGGATAGGAGATTATGAGTGTGAAAGCATTTTTGTACACTGTAGAGCTCTCCTTCCCCCTGATTTGAAATGGCCCTGCTTCTCTTATTCACGATGCGGCTGTTACTGTGACTTTTATACAGGGGTCAAGGAAGAGCATGAGAAGAGAAGGGGAAATGTGGGGAAAGCAAAGGACACCTTTCTGCTTTACTCTTCAGCTTCAGTGTTGGGATCAGTTCAGACGCAGGGCCTTGGGCCGGCTCGGGGAAGGGGGACAGATGCCCTTCTCTTGTCTGGTGGGTTCTGGGGACGAAATAACGAAGCAGTTGGACAAGGTTTAAGCAGTTAACTCTCTCTGGCACCGTGAGGGTTTGGGGCCCTCTGTAATGGTTTCGCATTGTACCATTGTGCCTGGGACCTTTTAGGAGAGAAATTTGGTGTCTTCCAGAGCTTTCTGGATCCACGTGATTCCTCAGTAGTCCTTCTGCTCCCTTTCCTTGAGCTTTCCCTCCCACTGGTGGGGACCACCCTGCCATCCTCATTGCTGCTTCCACCCTGAGGAAGGGGACACTCCTGGACTCCCATTAGTCTTACTTGCTTAAATTTTCTTTACTGAGGAGGGAAACTTCTTTTTTATCGAACGTACTTGACATATAACATTGTGTAAACATAAGGTATACAACATGTTAATTTCATACATTTCTGTATTGTAATATGATTGCCGTTGTAACGATATTTAGCACCTCTATCACATTATGTAATTATCCTCCCTTTTTAATGGTTGGAATAATTAAGGTCTAGTCTGTCAACAAGTTTGATGATTATGGTACCATATTCTTGTCTATATTCACCATACTGTGTAGTAACGTGCAGTAGCTCTTGAGGGCTTATTTACTATTTGTTGCTGGATATGGAAACTTCTTCACCTTTCTTTACCTCATGTGATAGAGGGACATGTACAATGAATTAAAACAATGAGATACTGGTTTTTGGGGTGCGGTGGGGTGGGGGAGGGTTGTCGATGAAATTGGTCAAGAGAAAAAGATTGTAGAGAGGGAGAAGGAGGACAGCTCTCACACTGCTGAGGGAATACAAACTGATATGGTTTTTTTTCAAGGGTGAGCCGGCGGTATTTATTAAAAATTTAAAATTAATGTTGAGTACTGTTAAATCCAGCAATTCCTCTTCTAGGAGTTTATTTTAAGAAAATCACTATAAATTTATGCTGAGATTTAGCCTTACAGAAGTTTGTTGAATTATAATTTGTCACAGAGAAGAAATGGTCTCTTCATAATGTCCAGCAGCAGGGAATTGGGGAATAATTTGTGCCGCCTTTGTGCGATGGATTAGTCTGCAGTCTTTTAAATAGTATTGTCAAAATTTATTGTGCCTGGGTGGCTCAGTCAGTTGAGCATCTGCCTTCGGCTCAGGTCATGATCCCAGGGGCCTGGGATCGAGTCCCGCGTTGGGTTCCTTGCTCAGTGGGGAGTCTGCTTCTCCCTCTGCCTCTCCCCCTGCTTGTGCTCTCTCTCTCTCAAAAATTTATTGACATGGTATATGGAATAAAAAGGGTTCCAGGCAGTATTATGATGTGCAACCATTTTCATAAAAAGTAAAATTCACGGATGCATGCATAAAAAGGATGTAAGTATACATGCCAAGATTTTAACATATGTTTTCTCTGGTTTTGGATGTGTTATGGTATTGTTTCTTTTGGTTATTTTTTCTGTGATAAGTATTACTTCTGTACAAGAAAAAAAAAAAGGGGAGGAAAGATGTTTTCAGGGAAAACAAAGCGGACGGAGTAGGGAGTCGCCTGCAGAGCTACTCTGAGCTACTCAGAAGCCCTGTTTATGGGTGTTGTGCCAGGGAGGCCAATCTTGTCTCCAGGGAGAGTGAGGACTCCTTCATCTGGGTTCAGCAGTGGATTACAGTTCACTCTGATGACCTCATTTTAACTTGAATTTCCTCTGTAAAGAGCCAGTCTCCAGATAAGGTGACATTTGAGGTACTGGGGGTTAGGACATCATCATATGGATTTGGGGTGGGGGAAGACACAATTCAACCCATAAGAACACACCACATCAAAAACTAATGATGTATTGTATGGTGACTAACGTAACGTAAAAAAAAAAAAAAAAAAAGAACGTATTTTCCCCCTATTTAAAAAAAACATGACAATAGGAGAAATCTCAAACATAAAGCATCAGCGAAGGTAATATTGAACCTCCATGTCCTCATCAATAGCTTCAGCACCCCAAAGCCCATATTGTTTCATCCTTACTTCTCCCCACCCACCCCCCCAAAACCTGGATTATTTTGAACTCAATCCCAGGCATTACAGGTGATGCATTCTATGTGATAAAAAGTTACACAATTGTTTATAAGGGATGAGCCTTTTAAAATAAAATAACGTGTGTGTGCGCATAAGTTAGAAGAGTCAGAATAATACCAGAATGTTAACATTGCTTTTTTATTTCTAGGAAGTGGGATTGCAGGTAATTTTTACTTCCTTCTCTGTAACTATTTTCATTGACTAATTTTGTTGGGATGGTGATGGAGTGAGCCAGCCTTTTGCAATCAGAAAACAAAACAAAACAAAACAAAATAACAAAAAAACCCAAGTTGTTTCCAGATGGCGAAAAAGGGTGGAGTAAGGAAGAAACCATGGAAGAGAATTTGTCATAGTTGTTTTCTGAGGCAGGAGGTAGTATTTTACTTCCAGAATCTGAGAAAGGAAAAGGAGGAAGTACACAGGATCGTGTCCTCTAGTGTAGAGGGCACTGGAGTGTGGGGACTGCCGTGACAGGCAACCTCTGCCAGGACACCTGGCCTCTGTGACTAGAGATTTCCCACTGGGCAAATGAAAGCGAGGGACCAACAGAACCCTGAGATTTCTTTGGCTGTGAATGCTGTTATCTCTGATTTCTTGAACATGGCAGGATTGGTTTGCTTTTTAAGAATCAGTCAAGATAAAATTTACATTTCATATGTGTACAGTGTGGAGTTATTATTGGGGCAGGTGAGGAAATAATTGTAGAAAAGCCAAAGGTGAAGATAGGACAGAAAGGAATCTGTTTTTAAGAAATAGAGCAGACTCGGGGCACCTGGGTGGCTCAGTTGGCTAAGTGTCCGACTCTTGATTTCGGCTCCAGTCATGATCTCAGGTCCTGAGATTGAGCCCCATGTCATGCTCTGCACTGGGCATGGAGCCTGCTTAGGAGTCTCTCTCTGCCTCCTCCCTCATCCCCTCCCCCCTCTTAAAAATAAAGCAGACTCCTCCCACATCTTCAGGAAGTGTTTTTTTTGAGTGAGTGTGTGCACATTTCAGAATTTTGCCTTTGCCTTCTGCTCTTGCCAGCATGGGCTCATTTATGAGCAGCACCGAAACTTCTTGATAGCGGTCACCTACTGAAGCTATGGAGGGACCAGAACAGACTTTGGATCACCTTCATCTCTGGATTGGTCTTACAACCACTCTTGTCTTTGGTTTCTATCTCCCTCATCTCATATGAGAAAGGCCAGGTGTCAAAGTGTTGAGGTTAAAAATGCCATTAGCCTGTCCTGCCTCCCAGGGATGGAGTGGATGGAGAAATCTGGAGCCATAGCTTCCGTTATTTAGTGATGGTCACCCTCCATATTGACACCAGGAAGCCCAAAGCAAAGTGGGTATGCATCTAGAAAGTGGGCAAAAATCTAGAAATGATGAATGCTTCTCTGTCAATTTTCTAAAAGGAATACTTGCTTCTGTTACCAAGAAGATGAATGGATGGTGCTCAGCAACCTTCCATTTGGCCAGTTAGATCTGCTTATGAAGCAGTCTTCAACTTGGACGTAGAAATAGGATGTCTGCACTTAACATACCTTTAAAAAGAAAGCAGACTTTTATGTCCAAGGCCATAACAATGACTTTAGGCCGGATTCTCCCCTCCACCACCCAGAGCTGAGGGCAAGGGGGGATGCTGCATAGACAAGCACTCGTGGAGAAAGCTGAAGATGCTCTCTCTTCCCTGGAGGCACCAGCACTGGCGAGCCTCCTTCTGTCCTCAGCCCCAGCAGGGGCCAGTGGAGGCCCTTGAGGCAGGAGATAAACCAAGCAGATCAAGATAGCACCCCAGGGGCTCTGAAAGTAGGTCATTATTGAAACCACAGGCCATAAAAGTAGGCTAGGGGCCTGTGTGCTAAACGTAATAAATTCGGTAGCCTGCTAAGAAAAAAAATTCAAATCAGACCTAAAATCTCCAAATGTGATATAGCCAGAATGTCCAGGGTACAGTAGAAAATCCCATCATACCAAGAACCAGTAAAATCACAACTTGAAGGAGAAAAATAATTATCTGATGTCAAAACTGAGAGGTGTCAGATGTTAGTTTTATGGGAGCAACTGGTCACACTCCTCTGTGTACCTGTGGTCTGACTGCTTTCAAGCCCTAGTGACCGAGTTGAGTGGTCGCCATAGAGACCCAATGGCTCAAAACCCCTTAAATATTGATCGTCTGGCCTTTTACAGAAGTTTGCTGACCCCTGCAGTAAGACCATCAAAGACATAAAGGTCAATTTTTTGGAGATATTTTCTCCCCCCCCCGCCTTTTCTTTGTTTCCTTTGGTTTATATTATAGAGCATTAGGTTCCTTATCTCGGTGTCTCCATTCTCGTCCTGTGTTTTTAAACTTTCTTCTTTGTTTGTAACCTCATTGTGTGGCAAGCAGCCTCCCACCTTGGGAGATGGACCCCATTTCCTCCACTCATCTTTGTCCCTTATGGCCACTGTCCGCTCTCTTAACCCTACTGGGAGATGTAGATTTGGTAAGATCTGTCCATTAGATGGGGTTTTTTCTCTCTGCTCACATAATAAGACTTGAGAGAGTTGGGGGAGTCCATAAGGTATTTAGGACTGTGTTTGGACATATAGCGGTGTCCCAGGAGGGCCCAGAACCCTGCCCTAATAAGGGAGACTCTTGGTAGATTATCATTCCAGGTAGGTGCTGTGCCAAGAGGGAAGAAGAGACACAGCTCAGGGAGGACAGGTGGAAGGTTGGATGTCAGGTAGGAAAGTCAGCAAGAAGAAGAGATTGTTCAGGTATGAAGCGAAGACTTTCTGTGCTCCAACACTTGGGGATTTGGAGGAAGTCATTGGAGACTGGAATGCCAACTCTCCAAATATCAACAGCACAGTCTGTTGATCAGGCAAAATGGCTTTATTACTTACCACTGGGGCCTTGTCCATGTCTCCGAGGGGGGAGAGCAAATTCCGAATTTGAGAATTTGAAGTTCGGTTTACAATACAGGGGCTTGATTAGGGTTAGGTACAGATCAAGATCCAACAGTTCAGGATTGGTGTAAACAACTAGGCAAGGATTTTGAGGCAAGGCATTCAAAGGATTGTAGGGTACAAATTGTTGATGGTTTCCATTACAGAGTTAATGGATATTTCAGGAAGTTGCTTTAAAGAGCTGTCAAACCATTTGGGGGGTGGCAGGCTCTTGGAATATTAAAGTAATGCTAACGAGGGCAGCGGAATAGTAAATCTGTGTTAAGGGAGGCAGTAAGAGGTGTGTGTGTGTGTGTGTGTGTGTGTGTGTGTGTGTGTGTGTGTTGCTTCTAAAGATCCTTGAAGCACGGCTTTTAAGCTTAGCTGAGGACTTTGGCCAAGTGAAGTGCCTAAATCAGCCAAGGACTGACCCCTGACCCAGAGGGGAGACTTAAAAGGAGCTTCTGGAAATGCTAAACCAAGGCCACCTTGATGCTGGCATCACATTGTTCGGTCTACTTGAAGCCTGACCGATTGAGCTACCGAAGGTGCCAGGAATCTGTGAGCCCAGGAGGCTCTGCCAACCAAGCAAGCTGCCCCAGTAACTTGAGGATAAGGAGTCCATGTCAGGAGGTGCCTGATGCTGATCCTTTGATTACTAGTGGATGAACTGGTATTCATTGATATCTGGCCTGTGAGGGACTGGACCTTTCAGGCGTCTCTCAAAATCTGCTCCGAGGTTTGCAGCTCTGAGAAGTCTGAAACAATCAGATGCAGGAAGCCCCTGGGCCCCTGCTTCCCCCTTCAGGTCTCTCCTTAGCCAGATCTGAGCTCATTGAGCTGGATGACGTTAGGTTTTAGTCTCTTTATCATGGTTTCTGTTGTTGACCAAGAAAGAATTCATGAAAATCATGAAAAATGTAAGCCAATGGGCATTTATTTGGGCAATGAGAATTGCAACTGTGGGAGACAGTTCAGGTAGAAACCTGATTCTTGTTCAGGGGAGTTATAAAGGCAGAGGAATAATGTGCTGTTCTCTTTCAGATCCTCTAAGCAAAACAGGGATTGAAGCTAGGTTAACTGGGATTGCTTGGGTTAGTGTACAGATGAAGGGTTGAAACTTGTCAAATCCATTGGCTCCTTTCAAAGTGAAGAACACCAGTGATTCAGGTCTCATCATGAGGAGAGAGTTAAGTCCAGGCTGAGGGCTTGCAACTGGCAAAAAGTTCATGGTTCCTAGGATGCACATAAATTCCTCCCCCATGATGGCCTCCTGAGCCTATTTTAGAAGAGACTTTCTTCGCTAGCCTTGCTTACTCCTTTTTGAAATCTCCTTTTACACCGCTTTATTGAAATAAAGCAATAAAATGTGCTGCCACTGGTTTTATTAGCATTCACTCCTGTGATTTGATTTTGTAGTACATACACCATTCATTATTTGTACTATGAAATATGGGCCGTAGGGTTTTTTTTTTCCCTCCCTGTGACATTTGCTTATCTGTGAAGTTCAATGTGACCTACATATGGTTGATTTTATAACCTCAGAGTTGACATTTTCAGGGGTGGATCTCTGAAATTTCATTTGGGGTCCCATTTTGTACCTGTGCTATAAGATGGTGATGCCCCTGATTCTGGAATGCCAGGAAGAAATGAAACTTGGGCATTTTGTTCCTAAAGACCACAAATGATTGATGTTGATGTGCTTCAGAAAAAAGTTTTAAAGGCTCAGATGTGAAACTTACATAATTAAAGTAAGTGGTTCAACTTTTTCAAAGGCTGGTAGCAGTAGGTGAGCCTACTCGTTGATGCTTGTGCTTTGCTCTTCTCTTGCTAAGCCCATAGGAACCTCAAAGGAGGGGCACCTACCTGGGTGGCTCAGTGGGTTAAGCATCCAACTCTTGATCTCAGCTCAGGTCTTGATCTCAGGGTCATGAGTTCAAGCCCCGCCTTGGGCTCCGTGTTGGGTTCCACACTGGGCATGGAGCCTACTTAAAAAAAGAAAGAAAGAAAGAAAGAACCTTGAAAGGGAGAGAGAATGCTTTAAGGATTTGCTGTTGGTATTGTTGCATACAGCTTTTCAGTGCCATATTCATCTTTTCATAGGTGCTCTTAATTAAAATTAGTTGCGGAAGAAGCTAAAACGTGTTATTCCGAAGTCTGATGAAGACTCCTCATCTGTGCCTCCCAGTCTTAGAACTTTTGGAGCAGTAGTAACTGTGACATACAGCTCCAAGGCTAGGAATCCTTCATCTCTTTGAGGGTTCCTTCAATTTCTTTTGGAGCTTGATGAAACTAATACGAAGTGAAGATGACATCAGTTGTGTTATTAAAGGCAGTAGTTCGGTTTTGTATCACATGGAAAAGGGGGAGAAAATGAATCTTTAGGGCATGTCTACTGTGTGTCAAGCCCTGTGCTAGACTCAGTTTACCCAGAAAGATGTTGGAATCCATCAGGTTCCTGGTTATCGATAAAACTCTAGCACAGAGTTACTTAATGGGGTGGTATTGGCATTTTGAGCAGTGGGGGACATGTTTTAGGAGGACTGTGCCCTGGCCTGTGAGGCATTTAGCATGCCCCCCCCCCCCCCCCGCCACCACTCAGTGTCAAAGCATTGTAACTGTCAAATCTCCCCCACTGCCGGTTCAGGTGCTCCCCTACGCCCACCCCCAAGCAGGCCGTCCTGCCTCTGGCACTGGTGAGAGGCTCTCAATTAACATTGAATACTTTTCAGAGAGCAGATATGTGGATTCCATTTCTGGGCATGCGTCTCTGTTGTAATGGAGTAGAAAATTCTGTAAGTCAATTCTGTGTTTTTATTACCTGAGATTTACATAATATTTTATGCTTGTGAAATAATGAGTATTTATTCTATACTATATAATTGGAATATAGTTCTTTTTATTGATTAAAAACAAGTGTATCCCATATGGTTAACGGCTTGATTTTACTCACCTTTTCTCTTAAGCATTATGGTATCACCCATAATTCTCAAGAACAATGTATTACCTGTTTCTTCATTATGTTTTCTTCTTCCCTTTCAACACCTCATGTTTCTAAGACAAGATTTTATGGTGGGAATTTACAGAAATGTTGACTATGACAAATAGCTCAAAACCCACTTCTCTCTGTCAGTTCTATATATAGAACTGTCAAAGAACACACAAACATTTTGTCTTGTGCAAAGTTAAATTTAACCAGTTGGCAGTTTCTTGGTAAACCTAAACTGGTAATAGAGGTATTATCCTTTACTAAATCTGCAGCCATATTATGCTAATCGAGTATAATGATTTCTGTATACTTTGTGTCAAAAAATCAGTTCCTTTGCACCTCAGAGAAGAATGAGACTGGGGATTCATTTATTCATTCCACAGATATTTTTACTGTACTTGGGATATATCAGTGAACAGGATCCCTGCTTTCACACTAGCCCAGATGAACACAATAAGTAAATGACAAGTTAGGTTAGAAGGTGGTAAGTGCTATGCAGAAAAATTAGTAGGGAGGGTGGGGGGGGGGTGCCAAGGGTTGGGCTGGGGATACAGGTTTTTTTTTTTTTTTTTTAAGGATTTATTTTTTTTAAGTGATCTCTACACCTAAGGTGGGGCTCGAACTCACCACCCCGAGATCAAGAGTCGCACGCTCTACCGACAAAGCCAGCCAGCCGCCCCTGGAAATACAGTTTTAATTAATGTAGCTCAGGAAGCTTTGCTGAGAAGATGACTTTTAAGCAAAGACCTGAAGGCAGAAATGAATACTTATTGAGCCCCTGTTGTGCCCCCAGGTACTTTTTTAGGAGCCAGAAGAACCAGGTATAACCTTTATAATCTGCAAAAAATAATTTACATGGCCAAAGGATCAATGTGCACATTGAAGTGACAACTCCAAGCCATGTCGGTGCAATAGGCTTAACAGTGATTTTAAAAAATTCCTTTTTGAAGTAACAGCACCTATTTTGATAAGTAGGATTGCAATGGATGAGCTTTTTTTTTTTTAAAGCTGGTAACTACACAGAATGATAGAAAATAGCAGGTATCTGTTTTCAAAGAGAAATAGAAAAATAAGGCTGAGCATGGAATGAGTTTTGTGGCCCAAGTCCAGGGGTCCTTACGGAATTATTGCTTCTTCCCACCTGGTGACATTGTGAGGATAACAAGGATCTTCTGGGGAAGACAGGGACAAAGTCATAGTTATGGCCTTAAATTAAGGATGGCTTTCATGTGGGCAGCTGAAAGAACAGTGGACCAGAGTCTAGAAACCAAGAGTTGGCTGCAGCCTCTGATGCTGAGCAGCCCTGGGACCTCGGCAGGTTGCTTGGCCTCCTCCCCTTTCCCGGAATGACTGTTTTTTTGCTAGGCATGCACTTCATGTGCACGATCTTGTTTAGAAAGTTGTGGAACACGAGGGAGATCAAACTCACAAGCTAACCAGTCAAGTTCTTTTCTAGTTCTTGACTTCCTCTCTCCTTGATTTGTCAGTTCCAAGATGTGAG
This sequence comes from Neomonachus schauinslandi, assembly GCF_002201575.2. NCBI lineage: Eukaryota > Metazoa > Chordata > Mammalia > Carnivora > Phocidae > Neomonachus > Neomonachus schauinslandi. The sequence continues at coordinate 143,469,143 of NC_058403.1, read as the reverse complement.
TAGACTGTGGCTTATCTGCAGCTTATGGATTGAGTCCAGGACACAAAATATGGTTCTTTGGGGCCATCAGAGCTTCAACTGTGGCGCAGGGCTGACTCTAGAGTTTCCGGGTTTTCTCTTCCTCCTGGCATCTTACATGGTGTTCAAGTCACAGCCGATTTAGCATTTTTAGGGTGGAATGGAATGGTTCATGGCTGGCTTCACTATGATCTCACTCATGCAAATGCCAGCCTGAAATTTCACTTCTGTTTCTTGAGCTTCAAAAAGACTGCCAAGGAGCTAGGCATTGGGGCTGGAGGAAAAGCAGGGAATTAGCCTTGCTCTGAGGCCAAGCCACAGTTCGTCCACTGTCTCCGATAACCTTTCAGAGTGAAAGAACCTTAACAACGGTCCCAAAGACTTCTACCTTTAACATATATATCATTGACTTGCCTTCAGAAGATCAGTAAAATGATACATGCAGATGGCCCTAATGGGCCCTTTTAACTCAGGGGCTTCTAAAATGCTCTTGTGATCAGAGCTGCACCTGTGCGCCTCTGGAGAGATTTACTTAGATGTCACCCAGGCCTGCACTGTCAAAGCGCTAACGTGTACCGAACACCCTCTGAGTGGACTCTCGCGCCACCTGTAGCCTGGGGGTAATGCTTCCTCTCCCCACTTTCCTCTCTTGTTGGGCCCCCCCGGGTGTCAGAGCTGCTCTGCAGCCTACTGAATGGAGGACTTTCCTCTCTCACCCCCTTGCTGTCTTCCCATTTTATAGATGATGAACCAGGTGGAAGGACAGCAGAAGAACCTCGTGCACGCCATCGAGTCTCTGCCGGGTTCTGGCCCCCTCACTGCCTTGGACCAGGATCTGCTCCTCCTGAAAGCTACCTCCGCTGCCACCCTCAGCTGCCTCGGGGAGTGCCTCCATTTGCTGCAGCAGAGTGTGCAGCAGGTGGGCCAGCCCGGCCACAAGCCGGGGGCCTCAGGTAAGACCGCCTGGCGGGCGGGTTTGCCCATGAGTATCTGGGGTGCATGTCTGTGTGTCTGTGTGGATCTCCCCCGTGGCCTTCCTCCTTTAAATCCACTATATCCACCTTCCACCTGTCTCTCCATTTATTCCATCTGTTTCTCCATTTGTCCCTCCCTCCTTCTCCACCCAGTTTGGGATATCTTTTTCTTTGACTGATTAGAACTATAACATCCCGTGAAAGATTTAACTGATGTGTTTACATGAGTACTTTGGAACTCCTTTCAGGCTTGCTGGCATCTTGTTCTATATCTCATTCCACTTGTGACTTGGCACTCTGTGCTGTGTTTCTGAGATACATTGCCATGCCATCCATTTTCCAACTGCGCCTTGATGTGCGTCCACCATGATGCGTCACCACACTGTGGTGAAGGATTCCCACATTGCTTCCCGTGCTTGGTCCTGCTCTCATGGCTCAGGGAGCATGCTCCTGCATGCCTCTTCCTGGACCTATGTGAGCCTTTCTCTTCAATACATGCCAGGAGTATTTCTAGCTCTTTATCAAGTAGCTAGAGATAATAATACACTCCCTGAAGATGCCTCAGTCCTTTTGCAGGAGGGCTTAATAAGCAGATACAAAGATATTAGAGAAGATTAAATTCAGCGATGAAGGTGAACTTAGCTTGAGGTTGGCCATGTCGTATATAATTACAAAGGATTAGAATGAAGAGACCAACAGAAGCCTCCTTGAGCTTTGTTGCCCGGGGTTCACTTATTGAGGAAACGAGACAACTTGGGTAATGAAAGCAAAGCTAGCTTATGAGTGACGGTCTGTATTTCATGCTTTTCTCAAGTCCTCTTTGCCCTCTGTTGCACTGAGTTTAAGAGGAATGTTGGTTTTCCAGAGAAGTTTCTTTTTGTCCTACCCACTCTCATTTACTGAGCTCCGATCCTGCCAGAGTTTGGCCTTTGCTACACCTTTTCTGAAACCTTCACAGACTAGATGATATTATGCCCTTCATTCAGATGAGATGCTGAGGCTCATAGTGGGTAAATGACTCGCCCGAGGCCACCCAGCCAAGTAGCCGAGCTGAGGCCAAAGACGGGTGCTTCCTGGTGTGGCAGACGCCTTCCTCTGCCTGGGGTTCCTTGTTAATCCAGAACAGACCACCAGTCGGCTCTGGGGACCCTTCACGGGGGCCAGTGACGCTGTCTTGCTCACATCACAACTGTCTCACTGGCAGGTATTTATTTTCTTTACTTTTCTCCTTATTTTAAGAATTTCAGACTTCCAGAAGAGTTACAAGAATACTATGAAAAATTCTCGTATCTCCATCTCCAAATTCCTCCAGTGGTAACATTTTATGACATTTGCTTCATCATCTCCCTTCTCTCTCTCTCTCTCTGTCTCTCTAAGCATATTATAACTTTCTAACCACCTCAGAGTAAATTGCAGACATGCTATATCTTAACTCTTATATGCTTCAGTATGTATTTCCTTAAAAAGAAAAAGGACACTATATATAATGTCCTTTATATAATGTCTCCTATATAATGACTGCCCAGTCGTCAAAATCAGTAAATGAACATGAGTACAATCCTATTCCCTAATCTGTAGACCTCACTAAATTTTGCCAATTATTCTCTTAATGTCCTTCATAACAAAAGAAAAAGGTTTTGGTGCAGGATCCAGCCTAGGGGATGTGTGCGTGTGTATTCAGGCACAAAGTGAAGGTGCCCAAACCTGCTTTTCTATCTTTCCTCTTCCTTCTCAGCTTGAAAAGTGAAACTGTAATGTTGCAGCCCCCCGTGGGACTCCTTGATATTTTCAGATCTGGACTGAGTCTCAATGACCCCGTTGGGGCTTGAGCACAGATTCTGAGTTACAGTGGGGAGCTGTTCAAGGCGTCCGTGATCTCTCCCACGGAATATCATAACTTCCAGCCTCTGCAACCTAATGGGTGCATTCAGGAATGTTTCACTGGTAAATATACACTTGAACCATTTTGTTATTCCTAAAATGACTCCCTTACATCTTTCTGCAGGGCTGGTTTCTAGCAGCTTTCTAATTTTTTCCCTGATTTTCATTGGGAAAAAAATGGTGTTTTTAAGAGCTTGGAAGGACAAAGCTCAAGGTAGAATTTCAGATGTTGATGACAGGTTGAAATGGAAGTTATCTGGGAGGACCAAGCAATATCCCTGAAACTGTGTGTACAGCGTTACCTCCTGTATCTCCCCTGCCCCTTCCTACACCCCTGCCCCATTTGACTGTCCTTCCTCCCTTGCTTTTAGTCACTTTTGTTGTTGTTTTTATACTATATTTACTATATTCAAATTAAAAACCTATTCATCCAGTGACAGCAAACTTATGAATCACTATTGTTTGCCACTTCTTTGGTCATTTTTATTTTTCACGGAAGTATAGTTAACCTGTAATAAATTAGTTTCAGGGGTCCAACATAGTGATTCAGCAATTATATATATATTACGAAATGCTCACCACAGGAGGTGTATTATAATATTATTTTTAAAAAAGATTTACTTATTTATTTGAGAAAGAGCAACAGAGAGCACGAGCAGGAGAGGCAGAGGGAGAGAGAGAGAGAATCTCAAGCAGACTCTGTGCTGAGTGCTGAGCTCGATGCAGGGCTTGATCTCATAACCCTGAGATCATGACCTGAGCCAAAACCAAGAGTTGGAAGCTCAACTGACTGCCCCTAAGTGTATTATAATATTACTGACTGTATTCCCTGGGCTATACTTTTCATCCCTGTGACTTATTTATTTATTTATTTATTTTTGTGACTTATTTATTTTTTAACTGGAAGTTTGTACCTCTTCATCCCCTTCACCTACTTCACCCACTCCCCAGCCCCTCCCCTCCTTTTAACCATTTTTATCAAGGAACTTGGCTGAAGGTTGGAGGATAGAAGGTGCATCACAAAGGTTATTTTGTTTTCTTGTCTTCTTTTAACTTTTAACCCTCCTAAAAAATTTCATATAACAGCCCCTTAAGTTTTAAAACATTGTGCAGGTTCTTTTCAATCTCTGGCACACATTGGGGGAAGCAATTGAATTACTTCCTGCATCCAAAACATCATACTTGCCTGCAGTTAAAATGGAATTCCGGAATCTCAAGCTAATGGAAGAAGAAAATGTGGCAACCTGGGGAGTGTCAGCACAAAATATCTTTGTTTGGAATCTCAGGGCTCTTGAACTTGACAATAGTTACAGCAGCCTGACTCCCACGGATAAAAGCATAATGCTTGTATCTAAGGAGTGCCATCCTGGTTTGATGGAAATCAAAATCTCATTACAGCGAAACTCTATCAGGGTTTCCTTTAAATGTTCGATGGGCAGGGAGGCACAGATTGCTTACAGCATACTAAATATCCACATGCATTGTTCTTGATTCTGGCTTCTTTGCTTTCTGACCCTCCCACTGTTGTATTTCTTCCTAAAGAAATTTTCTGAATCAGAAATTAATTTGTGGGCTTGTAGCATTTCATCTTCCATAGCATTTCATTGTATCTTCTGGGGAACCAGTTGGCTTTGGAGCCTTTGTCTGTAAATGTTGCTCCTTAACGCTCATTTCATCTCAAGCACACGAGCAACTGACCTGAAATCCAAAAATGCTTCAGTATTCGTCTGCCCACCATTTATGCGTTTTGGGCTCCTAGACCTGTCTCTGATCTTATCTCTAAGATACAGTAGCCTGAAATGTTTCATTTAATTTCCATTTATGGAGAAGTTTGTAATTCATATTAATCAAGTAACTTGCCCTTTAGGCCACAGCTCCTGTAGTTCTGTTCCTGGGAACTACTAAATATACTTGAATAGCTTGATGGAGGCAAATGATGGATGGGGGCCGGTAGGCAGGCATCCGTTCTCCTCAGTCTAGATGCGTGCCTCCGTCTCTACTTGGAAAGGTGGGTAGGACTTCACTCACAGTTAGAAAAAGCTGAGAGCTACTTGAGGGTCTGGGCTTTGGGTGGGTTGCCAGTGTGGGAGAGAAACTAGACCTTTGGAGTGGTTTGGAGTGCAGAGTCCTCTCTTGGCATTGCTTCTGGTTAATTCCTTGCTTGCAGGTCTTGATCTGGGGAGCATGGTTCAGGAGTCAGAGCAGACACCTGTAACCAGACAAATACATTCTAGTGCCAGGTAAGAGCTGGATGCTGACAGTGTGGTCGGTGCAAGGCATGTTGGGAAAAATGCTGAAGTCAGAACTGCCGGAGCAAGTGACAGCAGGGTGTTGGGGAATTGCAGCAGGTGACCCACGTGCCCTTGGACATAAATCAGGACAAGAGATCAAGAGATGTGTCATCGAAGAGGGGAGAACCAGAGCAGAGTTTAATGTGCTTTTCTTAACTTGTCCTTCCAATAACTTTTTCATTCTCTTATAAGGTTTGTGGGGCTTGTCAGTTAGAAGAAGCCAGTTGCGTTGGCCTTTCCGTTTGGGGGTTTGGCAAAAAGGGTGAATAAGTGAGCCTCTCATAAGGCCTTTGTGGCCTCTCTGGCTGGGTGGCCTTCTTCCTTCTGCTGTGCTTCTCTTTTTTCCAGAGACGTCTTCAGACTGCCGGTGTTCCTCTCTTTCCACTTTGTTGTCTCTGTCTCTTACACCTTCTTTCTGGACACCTTCCGCTTCTGGTGAGGATGTACCCCATACGAGTCACCTTCCCTCATTTTGTGGTTAAAAGCCAAGATGGAAACGTGATGATTCCTCCAGTAAATAGCATATTGGAGAAAAAAAAGAAAAACTAGCATTGTAGAATATTTCAGGTGGGTGGATTTTTTTGTTGTTAGAGCTATCCGAAGGGAGATTTTGAGTGGCACATTCTCCCTAAAGAAAGCAATTAGATACTAACATCATAGCTTTCCATTGTAAATGTGCCTTCTGTTGTCTTCGGGTTTGTAAATATCCATCTTTCTCTGTCTTGGAAGACTTAGGTTTACTGAGCATAGGACGCATGAAGTCGCTGTGTTGCAGGACGAGGGTTGGGTGCTGTCAGAGGCCTCTGGGCAGAGGTCTCTTAGCCCCGGCATGGAGACTGCAGCCCTCAGCACTCCAAGCAAGGCTGAAGCTAAGGCCAAGGACAGATGAAAGCAGTTCCACAGTCCAGTCTTAATGCCCACAGTTAAATCTTCTGTCGCTTTCTTTCTCCTTCTAGTTGGTTCAGGGAACTAAACCATATACAGTTGCTTTCCTTCCTCCCGGTGTTGTCCTATCGACTATGGTGTGTCGTGTGAGGAGTTGCAGGTGTGTGTAAAAAGCCTCTTTTAAGGCCTGGATTTGCCATTCGGTGGAGCACCCTCCGCCTTCCTGTTCTGTCATCTTCCATGGTCTCCCCACTCATGAGCGTCAGGGTGTTCCAGGAGGGAACGAAAGCCAGTGGATCTCCAGCTACTTGAGTTGACAGTTTGTCAGCAGCCACATGGTAATGTCTGTTCCTAGTTGTCCTTTCATTTGTACGTCTCGGTCTGTTTTTGACCTTCTTCCTACTTGAGACCTCCTTCCTACTGGAGAACCTACTTTTGACCATCTTCCTACTTGAGTCAGTTTCTGTAGGTGCGACATATTTTCTCAACTGTCAGTAGTAGTAAAACACACCATTATCCTCAGTGCTCCTGAGAAGGAAAAAGCTGCAGATGAAATCTGACACAATACTGACTGTAGGACAGACTTGTTCCGGAGCGTTTGGGCAATGGGTGTGTCTTAGAATTAAGGAAGTATGGTCTAGACTTGCGTTTGTTTTAGGACACAGTCTTGAGAGTCTGCCTTTCAGTAGAGTAACGCAGTCCATTTATTTATTTAAACTGCTGTTTGTTTTCCTGGTAGGGTTATCCTTTATGCTGTTTGTTTTCCTGCTTCCCTGTGGCTTTTCTTGTTTTCTCTTTATTTTGCTACGTAGGTTGTACTTCCTTGACTCATCATCTTTAGTGTTTCGGGAACAATATGTATAGAAATTTTAGTAGCGGTTCCTTTTTTTTTTTAGTTTTTAATTTTTAGAATTTATTTATTTATTTGAGAGAGAGAGAGATATAGCGACAGGGATAGCGAGAGAGAGCACGAGCGGGGAGGAGAGGAAGAAGCAGGCTCCCCACGGAGCAGGAAGCCCGAGGTGGGGCTCAATCTCAGGACCCTATGATTATGACCTGAACCAAAGGCAGATGCTTAACCTACTGAGCCACACAGGTGCCCGTTTTTTTTTTCTTTTTTTAAGATTTTACTTATTTATTTATTTTAGAGAGAATGCGCTCGTGAGCTGGGGAATTAGGAGAGGGAGAGGGACAAGTGGACTTCGTGCTGAGCACAGAGCCCAACGTGGGGCTTGATCCCATGACCCTGAGATCATGACCTGAGACAAAACCAAGAGTCAGATGCTTAACTGACTGAGCCACCTGGGCGCCCCGACATTATGTTTTTCATAAGCATTCTTTAACCTATATTTTCTCTCTTTTTTTTTTCTTTGCTTGTTTGTTTTGTTTCTTAAATTCCACATATGGGTGAAATCATACAGTACTTGTCTTTCTCTGACTGACTTATTTCACTTAGCATTATACTCTCTAGTTCCATCCATGTTGTTGCAAATGGTAAGATCTCATTCCTTTTTATGGCTAAGTAATATTCCAGTGTGTGTGTGTGTGTGTGTGTGTGTTGTCTTTCTGCATTCATCTATGGATGGGCATTTGGGCTGCTTCCATAATTTGGCTATTGTAAATAATGCTGTACTAAACATAAACTTAACCTGTATTTTTCTAATCATCAAAGTCAAGAATGACACTTCTTTTTGACTCTCTCCTTTAGTGATGAAAACTCAGCATACTTTAATTTCCTGTTTCTCTGATGTGCGTCCCTATTTTTGGTAATATAATATGGGGGCTATTGTTAATATCTTAATATTAATTTAATACTTAATGTGGTAATGATTAAATCTCTTTAAAATAATTTTGATTTAATACCCAGTCATGTAACCATGTTTAGAAAAATTATTTCAGTTCACTACCAGGCCTCGGACTGGGGTGAGGTGTATGAGGCACTCACCTTGAGCACAAATTTAAGGGGTGCCAAATAATTAAGATAATGATCCTTTAATGACATGTTTCTGAACCAAAATTAATGCAGAAATAATCCAGGATGAACAAAATATCAAAATTTTAAGTTAAGACAGGATTCAACGCAGCGAGGCAAGGGAGACTGAGTCTTGCAAGACTTTTTACATTAATTTTGGTTTTAAAAATATTGTATGAAAATGTCATTTATCCTGATTACTGAGTGTCTTGTTGGTGCCACTTTAAAATTTACACCCGAAGGGAGTGTCCTTCTTACTTCCCCTGACACTGCAGCTCTGCTCGGCTCTGTGTTTAATGGGGTTCAGTCCTTTTAATACACAATTTTCCAGCCTTGAGTTCCTGATTCTGCTTCTTTTCTTCATATGTTGGTACATGTCCTCAAGTAGTTTTTTCCCACAGAGGGTGGAAACTTAGTCCGGGAAAGCATACAGTGTGTAAAATTTAAGAGTCTGGGTGCTAGAACCAGGCTGCCTCGGTTTTAATCTTGATTCTACCACTTACCGGCTATTTGTGCCTCTATTTCTTTATCTGACAAATGGTCATAATAGTAAGACCTACCTCATGGGTCATTTTTAGGATTAGATGAGTTAACACATGTAAGTTGCATACAGTAGTCCTTGCTACCTCGAAAGAGCTTCTTAGCAGAGGAAAGATCATTTGGCTGCAGACAGCATTATCCCCTGGCCCCTCACCCCGCCCCCAAATCTGTAGACTTTTGTTTGCATTCCTTTCTTCACCTGTTCACCTTCTGACATCTAGTGTTGTAGCAAAATTCAAAACTAGTTTATTTTCCTTTAAGGCAAGTCTAACTTTTCTGCCTTAAATGATTGGGAAAATATTCTCTTGATTTTTATTATTCAAAAATATTGCCAAACTTCATGAGCTAGGCCATACATTATAGTCTACTTTCATATGAGTTTGAAATTCCAGCAATGAAAAGCCAAAAAAAAAAAAAAAAAGATTTCCAAGCTGTGTGTAGATGTGTCTTTTCCCCGTTGTCTTTGCTGGAAAGTGGTAGACTTTACCAGCGCACCCAAGCTCTCTCTTCTGCTCAGTCTGTTTCTTCTTCCATTATTTGTTGTTTCTGTTCCATTGACCTGATCTCTGTCCATCAGGGTCTCTTGGATCTCTGTTGTGTATTCTGTTTAAGATTCTCTCTCCCTCTCCCTCTGCTGGGGAGGGAGAGAGCATCTTAAGCAGGCTCCATGGTGGCCGACAAGGGGCTCAACCTCACGGCCCTGAGACATGACCTGAGCCAAAGGCCTTACATTAGAAATTTCAGAGATGGATTCTTCCTCTAAGCTTTCTGAGGATTCCACTTCTTTTCCCAAGCTCTATATAATCTATCTCATTTACTCTGTTTTTTAATTTAATTTAATTTAATTTTCTTTATTTGAGAGAGAGAGAGCTAACGGAGAGAGCACGAGTGGGGGGGGGCGCAGGGGGAGGGAAAAGCAGGCTCCCCGCTGAGCCAGGAGCCAGACATGGGGCTTGATCCCAGGACCCTGGGATTATGACCTGATGAAGGCAGACGCTTAACTGACTGAGCCACCCAGGCGCCCCTATCTCATTTACTCTGTTAGAATTTTCCTCCTACATCCTCCAATGAGGCAGGCCTAGCCAGACTTCCAAACTAAGTGATCATTTAATAGAACACCTGGATTGGCCTAGGATGGGCTTCTCTCTGGTCCTCACTCACTGATTCTTTGATATGCTGAATCCATAGAGTATCCAGAAGACTACATTCCCCAGCATGCATTGCTACCTTTTCTCTTCCTGTCCTGGTTTGTGTCTATTCCTGAATGCAGTGTGTCACTGCCTGTGGGACTCTACTTCCTGCCCCATTGTCTCCTGGATTATCATCTCTGAATGATGGTGGTATGGAGGGGAGGGAGGGACAGAGTTGAGGTGTAGAAGTAATGAAGGGAATATTGTCCCAATCACCTAGGCAAGCAGATCTTATTTTTCCTTAGTGCTTCTTAAGTTTTCCTAATTACTCTGGAGGAAATTTACTACTTGCATAAGTTTTTTTTTTTTTTTTTTTTTTAGAAAAAGTAGTACTCCTGTATTGATAAGACAGCTGCTCAGTACTTAAGATCTGAATCCAACTTGCAGTTGCTGATAAGGAGTTGGTCAGCAGGACAGGTGTAAGAAGTCTCTTCCTACCTTTCTCATGGCAGATTCTGGTGTCTTGAACCTTGGGTTGGTTTTCTTAGTCCAGCCCCATCCACCTTATTATTTATGGGGATTCCTCCCAAGTCTGGTCTTAGCTCATCCTTCAGCCTTTGGTTTTTAGTATTGTGAGTTTTCACCTTTTTTAAAATGATATCAAGAACTGATAATATAGATGCTATTTTGCCATTAAAAAAGGTAAAACACCCATATTCAGAAATTTACCACCTTAACCATTTTTAAGTATATAGCTCAGTAGAGTGTTGAGTACATTCACATTGCTGTGTAACCAACCTCTAGAACTCTATCTTGTGAAACAAACTCCATACCCATTAAACACTAATTCCCCATTCCCCTACCCCCAGCCCCTAGCAACCACCATCCATTCTACTTTCTCTCTTTTTGCTGTTTCTTATTTCTTAACTTTTAGGAGGTTGTGAAATGCACATTCCTTTTGAAATTTACTGTCTGTGAAAATCTTAATAGCCATTCATTCATTTTGGCACATAGTTATTGAGTGCATACTCTTTGCCTGACCATATTCTAGGTTCTGGAGACCCAGCCCTGAGCAAGGGCAATATTGTCTCTGCTTTCAGGAGCTGACATTTTAGGGAGGAGAGAAACACAGTAGACCAACAAATGAGCAGGGTGAGTTCAGACAGTGCTAAGTGCTGTGAAGACAGTAAACTGACTGATGGGGCTGGGGGTGCCATTGGGGCGATGCTTTGGCTGGGGAGGTCCCAGGGGGCTTCCCTGTGCAAGTGATATTTGAGTCAACCCCTGGATTTATGAAGGAGACCTCTCCCCCATGTAGAAGAACTGGAGGGGTGGCGTTTGGAGCAGATGGAAGGGTGTGCGCAAAGGCTCTCGACCTGAATGAACTTGGCTCACTTGAGGAATGGAAAAACTACCAGCAGGACTTGAGCACAGTGAGCACTGGGGAGAAAGTGAAATGAGACTGGGCAGTCTTGCAAGCCAGGCAGCTAGATTACGTTCCAGTTGCCATGAGAAGCCACTTGAGGTTTTTAAGCCACAGCTATGTGATCTAACACTTGACATTTAAAAAAAAAAAAATTCTGCATAAAAATATGCTTGTGTTGGATAGTAGCACACACACTCAGCATGCATACAGCCATCTCAGCTGGCTCTGTTATTTTGTTTCTATCAACCAGAGTCTCCCAAGGTGTTGAAAGTCTGGGATACTTGTCGATTTTTCTTTGAGTAACTCTTAACGAAAAGGCTAATTAACGGATAGGATTACTGATGGAACTTCGGAGACCCTGCGTGGTGGAGTTCTAGTTCATGTAAGGCAGTATCCACTTCAGCCTACCTTTTCTTCATCCCTTATCCTTGCTCTTAGACGGAGAACACAGTCTCCAGGGGGAGGGTCAGCTGAGTTTGAGACCTATTCTTATCCAGGGGTAGAATTGATAAAGGAATCCCCTGTGTTTACTCCTGTCCCCACTAATAAGCATACCTAGAGATTCTATAATAACACTTGACTCCTAAATAAACAGTATTAGAATTAAAGAAGTCTTTTTTTGTTTCCCCCCAGGGTTGAGGGAGGATTAGTAAAATGCCTTTGGTTTATCAGACTGGGGTTTATAAACGTGTTTCTTGCTAGAATGGAATGAACAAGTGTCCTTCGTGTTGGGGCTTCCGGACTTCTGCCCTAGCAGCCACATCTACCCGGGGGTGGGGGGGGGGGGGGGGGGGGGGGGGGGGAGGGGGCGAGGCACATGATGCCGGCAACTTTGCAGGTCATTATGCCAATTGGCAATTAAACCACAATTTGAGCAGCTCCTTTCTGATAAAATTTGACTTGTTGTTTATTCTAATGTTTTAATGATAAATATCTTTATATAAATATTTTTTCTTAAAAAATTAAGAAAAACACTTTTAAGAAAATCTGGCTTTGGTGAATGCGAATTTTTTTTTTTTTTTTTTTTTTTTGCCCAAGGATGGGGAAAGAAACAGCCTATGGTGATAATTCTGGTACTGCCATCATACAGAAACTAGTTTATAAATAGATCCAGATCCACACTTGGTACCTCGTTCAGAACAAGCCTGCTTAAATTTACCATAGTCCGCTTGAAATTGGGCCCATTTCAAGTCCGTCTCCTTATACAGTGGGGTACACATATTCTTGAGCTGTAAATGTTTAAGTTGGAACATACTTGGCATCATTCTCGGTCTTTATTGCAGAGAACATCCTGGGATGGCACGGGCCCAAGTCACATTCCACAGAGCAGCTGAAAAATGGGACCCTTGGCTCTTTGCCATCAACCAGTGCCAACATAACCTGGGCGATTTTACCAGACTCCGCTGCAGAAGAGCAAAGCTTGCCGCCAGAGCCCGAGGTAAGCGAGCCATTAGTTCTCACTCTGCACCCGTGTGGCTTGTGTTCTCGCTTGTTCAGAAATGTAGTAATTATATTTGTAACTTGCTCATCTCTTTGTTTGAAGAGGAGACAAATTATAAAATGGACACATTGCCTGGAGAGACAAAATCGGCTCTGGGCACGCCTGGCACTTCTGTTCTCGAGTCTGGCAGCTGCCGTGGCTGAAATGTGATCCTACCAATGAGGAATCTCCTATTTTCATTGAAATGGGAGTCATTTTAACTTCAAGTGGGAGAAATTCAAATGCACCCATTAAAATGATGCCTGTTGACATGCTGGGAGCAGTTACAATATATTATGTCGCTCCCCTGAATAATGGCTTCTTCATGTGGTTCGTGCTAACATCAGCGCCTGCCTCACACGCTCGACCCCTGCATGCGTCCCCGGGGCCGTGGTTGAGACTCCTGGGCCTCCCCTCCAGCTGCGGGGACTCCTGCCCTGCCGGGTCAGGGTCGGGGGGCGGGTGGGGGGGCGGTGGCCCCTGCAAAGCCTCCTGATGAGCCAGGCCTTGGCAGGCTCCGTGGACTGCCCCCTGCCCACAAGCTTCTCCCGACTAACCGTGCCTCCCAGTGACCACTGGAAGGGAGCCACACACAGCGCGTCCTCCTGTCGATTTCACTTTGTGTCGCAAGGGAACTTCTATATTTTCTTTTCTGTTTGATGCACGCATTCTCTCTGCGGGACCTTGTGAACTGGGCTGAGCCATACCTGACTCACGTGTTAGAGGTTGTTCTTAATTCTAACTGAAATCCCCTTAGCCTGAAAAATGTAGGGTGCTCATAAAATCTGTTGGGGAAGGTCGAGAGCCCCAAGGCAGCTGCTTGGGTCCAATGGTCTTGGTTATCAATTGAAAGTTTTTTCCAAGCTTCACATGATCATATTCTGGGACAGGGACTTTGGTAGCTTGGCTCTTACAGAGGTAGGGTCAGACTGCCTACAAGTGTTCCATTAGCATCTATAAGGTGCCTTCGCAGGGTATGAAATGAATAGGGGACGTGAGATTCTCAAAGGCACTTGCCTCTGCCTGTACCAGGAGTTTCAGTTTGAAACACTCGCAGCTGATGTGTAGGTGAACTGGCAGGTAAGTTGGTGACGGAATAAATGGTGGGAGTCCCACCGTCCTATTGCTCTTTTGAGAGCCTTGGCAGGGGACGGGGGGAGTTGGCATTTGAGGGTGAGGTGCTTAGCCACTCAAGAGTTGAAAACTACGATAATATCCTTCATTACCTTGGCAGAGAACCTTTGGGGTTCACGTCATAATAAATACATTTAAAATCTTGCTCTAGGGAAGAATTAAGAGTAGGGAAGTAAGTTATTAGATCTTCAGTAACAATTTTATAGGATCTCATTCCCAGCAGCATTCTTGGGCAAAACCCAACAGAAGCCATAACCTAAGAAGCTTACTTATTAGGACTGGTGTCCTCCCCCATTCTGGGTATCCTTCTGCGTGTTTTTTCTGCTTTTCCTCTAATGCTGAAGCTCGAGAGGCCAGGCCTGTCCTTTTTACTTAAAATTGTTGCTCTCTTTGCCTTTCCAGTCACTGGCATTGACAGAAGAGTATATAATTGTCCACAAGAAAGGACTAGCTTCCAGGTTCAACTTTTTAAAAATACTTTGAAAGAGAAGAACTAGGGAGAACTTTTTTCACCCTTACGTTATAAACAGCATCAATTTCTGGTTGTCGTATTACCTTTACTCCAGTCAGAGCGGTGTAAGGTATTGGTAGGTAAGTCCTCATAGCAGGGAGGGCTTATGGGGACATGATGGTGTTTTGATGATTTTCGGAGAAGGGAGAGTTTGAGACTCCTTCCATTTTTTCCAATGACTGCTGTGGTAAATGCTTCTCACAACCCCAACAGCTAGTGTTGGTTGGATACTATTTTTACTTTAGGCCATTGTGCTTTGTCACTTTTTTTTTTGTTTTTCTTTTGAGAACTGAGGAAGCTAGCAATATTGACCCAATCATTTTCCTGTCAGAAAAAGGAAAATGTTTCCATTGCCTCCTTTTTGCACAATTTGGAGAGATAACCCAAGAAGGAGTGAAGTGAAATTCCTAGAGGCTAAAAATTCCTTGTGAATATGTTCCTTAACCCTTCAGTATAGAGAATGAATTACTATGTGAGTGATCACCAGTGAAACTCAGGATTGTAGTTATTGTGGCACTTTAACTGAGTAAACTATTTTCTTCTGGTTTGCTACTTGTTTTAAATCTTTAGAAGCAATAATTAGGGTATACAAGGTATACCTCCCTCCGATGGGTGTGTGCTTTTTTAATACCAGCAAGCAATTAATTCAATCCAGTTCTCACTGGACACAGACTTGGCATCATACAGTTCAGTTCAACTCTGACATGGTCTCCCTGGGGAGAGCTTCGCATTCCACAGGTGAAGGGCTCAGCCCCACAAGACTGTCCTGCCCCTCGACCCCCCCCCCACACACACCTTCAGCCAATCACAAGTTCAGGTCACCTGTGCTTCTGCCAATGGGCTATAGATCAGAGGTTCTCATGACCCCCTCCTTGGGTTTTCATAATTTGCTTGAGTGGCTCACAGAACTCAGCGAAACACTTCCCAGTTTATTATAAAAGATTAGAATTCAGGAACAGATGGAAGAGATGCTTGGGGAAGGCACGTGAGCTGCCATGACCTCCCCAGCAACCCCCCCCAGCACCTCCCCAAGTTCACCAACCCGGAAGCTCTCTGAACCTTGTTGTTTTGGGGTTTTATGGAAGCTTCATTCCAGAGGCAAGATTGATTAAATTGTTGGTGACAAAACTCCACCTCCCCCAGCCCCTCCCTGGAAGTCAGGGGGTGGGACTGGAAGTTGCACCCCTCTAATCATCGTGTTAGTTCCACTGGAGACAGTCACCATCCTTAGGTTCCCAAGGGGCTTCTAAAGGTCACTCATTAATGTAACAAAAGACACCTTCATCTCTCTCATCCCTTCAGGAATTCCAAGAGTTTTAGGAACACTATGCCAGGAATGGGGACAAAACCAAATATATATATTTCTTGTTATAAATCACAGTGTCAAACTCCCTACCCTAGTGCTGGCTTTACTGTAAAACAGCTTACAGATACCAGGAAAATTAATGCATTTTCAAGCTTCATCTGTTTAATTCCCAGCAGAATAAAACTCAAAGACCAATGTGTATTTAATACATGAGTTAGAGCAGAACTGTAGTTGGCTCTATTATCAAGTGCAGTGATCTTAAAATTTTATTCTGCTGGGGCTAGAACTAACTATATGTGAAAATGAAATATTCTTCCATAATGAAATGAGTTAGGATCTTGGTTTTACCCATTAGCAGAGCAATTTTTCAAGTCTCTTAGCACCATTTGAAATTTAAATTTAGACAGAAAAAGGTTTTTGTTGTGCTGTCTTTGGGGAAGAATGCCTCGTACCAGGACAGGGAGAACTGTGATGGGAGATACTGGGATTGGCTCTCTTGACCTTCATTTCCACCCTCCTGATGGGAAACCTAACAACTGCATGTCCAAGAATTTCTTACAGTTAGGTTTCTGAATGCATGACAGGTCCCATAAATGCATTTGTGTGAGATTTGGAAGGCTGAGATGGAGACCAAGTTTCCTCTGCTGGTGCTGCTGGTGGGCAAGGTCATGGGGATGTGGGTGTTCCGAGGCACTTGCAGGGACCAGATGCATTGTCCTGGGGCCTTAGGCCCACCTATGCGGACGTGACAAGCTGTTGGGTTGGCAACAGCGGCCACTTCCCAACACTGGGATCATGACTACCTACCGTGGTGTGTCCTTGAAATAAAGAGTTGGAAGGGGACTTTGCTCCTCCATACCTTTCAGAGATTCTGTAAGCACCTAATTCCCATACCCAGTCCCTTTCTGATTGAAATACCTGGTGTAGTTTCTGTTTCCTGCTGTGGATCAAGACTGGGTGAGCCATTGGAATAGGAAAGCCGAGGGTGACATGGAGACAATCACAAATGTGACCGTGTATACCTACCTTTCTGAAGGGACAGAACCTTAAGATTTCTAAAAGTCAGTTTTATTGAGGCATAATTCAGGAATAATAAAAGTCACCGTTTTAAAATGCAATTTTATCACTTTTAAGCCCATTAAAATATGGAATAATTCTATCACTTTCCAAAATTCCCTAGTGTTCCTTTATACTTAAGCCCTTGGCAGTCCTCTTCTGTTTTCTGTCCATATAGCTTTGCCTTTTCTGGAATGGCATTTAAGTGAAATCATATAGTATGTAGCCTTTTTAGTAGGGTTTCTTTTGTTTAGTGGAATGCATTTGTGATTCATCCATGTTGTTATATTAGTCAGTGGTTCATGCCTTCTTATTGCTGAATAGTATCCATTGGATTCAGAGTTTGTTTATCCTTTCACCAGATGAAGAACATTTGGTAAACTTAACTTACTCGAATCCCCCATGGATAAAATAGAAAAAGGGAAACGTTTAATATAGTGTTGTATTAATCATATAAGGCAGATATTTGGTGCCCATATACCTACCCCCTGGTCTGGAGGGAGAAGATGGAGGGTCAGTTCTATTTATCTCTCTATTGGAGACCCTGCACAGAGGGTTTTATTTATTTATTTATTTTTAAAAGATTTTATTTATTTATTTATTTGAGAGAGTGAGAATAAGAGAGAGAGAGAGAGAAAGAGAGCACATGAGAGGGGGAGGGTCAGAGGGAGAAGCAGACTCCCTGCTGAGCAGGGAGCCCGATGCAGGACTCGGTCCCAGGACTCCAGGATCATGGCCTGAGCCGAAGGCAGTTGCTTAACCAACTGAGGCACCCAGGCGCCCCTGAACAGAGGGGTTTTTAAAGCTTGTGCCTCAAGAGCATGCTGTCAGTGGGGCATCCGGGTGGCTCAGTCAGTTAAACATCTGACTCTTGGTTTCAGCTCAGGTCATGATCTCATGGGTCATGAGATAAGAGCCCTGTGTCTGGCTCCACGCTCAGCTGGGAGTCTGCTTGAAGATTTTCTCCCTCTGCCCCTCCCCGCCAACAACAACAACAGCAGCAACAACAACAACAACACACTGTCAGTTCCTGGCGACCCTTGGGTTGATTGTTCTTTATAAACATTGCCTAGTTAATTGTCTGAACTACAGTGGCAACAAAGCTATTAAGAGACCACACACCCTACTCTCCCCCAAATCTAGCAGATTCAGAAAGACTTCTCATAATGCCCCCAAGTACTGACCACTAGCATTTAGGCAAATGAGCTTCAGTTAGAAAATTGCAAAATTGAATTTTTAAGTAAGCATGTCATCATCTCTCCCACTCTTCCCCAAGGGAGGAGATTGTTTTACAAATAAAGGAGGGAGACACATACAAAAGATTCAGCTGACTTTTCCTCAAGAAGAATTTCCATGCCCTTGGTGGATTTGTCATTTTAGCAATGAACTTTTGAACCACTTAACGACATAGGATGCTGGCAGTTTGAAATCCTCTGACATTCAAGTTGAAGCCTGGCCCTTATAATCCCCTCAACCCATTTTTATCATCTCTTCTTCATCTCCATGATATATAAATGTGTAAATAGATGTGACTGAGGGTGTTTATCAGGCATGGGATGGTGATAGATTTTGGAAGATAAGCTAATAGGTTGTTTTGCTCCTTTGGATAATTAACACAAATGTTGAGTCTTATGTGTTTGTTCAAAATATGTGACCCATATTTATTTGATTCCAACCGTTTAGTGAAGGAGTGAGACAGCTGTCACTGACTTATAGCAATTGAAAATCACTTTATGGAATTCTGTGATAACCCCACAAAATTGAATTTCAAATGGTCGCTACACAGGAAATGTTGTTGATCACGTTTGTTAGAATTTGTTCCAAGGAAGTTTGTGGGTGATACGATTTCCCCTCCCTCCCCCACGCCCCGTCCTGTCACGAGTTTGATTGTATCTCCTTCCCAGTTTCTGTAGAACAGACTTTTTTCCTCTTTGAATCATGGCCTTTGAATCACTAAATCTTAGAAGCATTGTTAGGGGTCCAGTGGCTGCTCTCCAAACTGGAGTGGCTGACTAATTTGCCAGAAGTCCACACAGCTGGCCTGTGGGAGACAAGATGGATATCTGGACTTCCTGCCTCCCAAGCCAGTGCCTTTCCCGTACACCAGACCATCTCCTGTATCTAGTAGATACAGTAACTGAGAATCCAATAATTAGTGGCTCAAGCAATAAATGAAGTCTTCTCACACAAGAATTCTGCCAATAAGTACTTCCACGTTTGGTATAGCAACTCATGAGGGCCTCAAAGATATAGGCTTCTGGAAACCGTATGGAGGTTCCTCAAAAAATTAAAAATAGAATTACCGTATGATCCGGCAATCTCACCTTTGTGTATTTAGCCAAAACAGTATCAGGGAGGTGGTGTCTTTAGGACGCAGCTAAGGTTAAGCGAGGTCATAAGGTGGGGCCCTCATCCAGGACCCTAATCCAGTAGGACTGTAGTCTTGTAAGAGGAGAGAGGACACAGTGAGAGGAGGGCCTTCAGCAAGCCAGGAAGAGCACTTTCACAGAACCCAGCCATGCTGGTAGCCTGCTCCCTGTCTTCCAGCCTCTACAACTGTGAGAAAATAAAGTCTCTTGTTTACACCTCCTCATTCATGGTATTTTGTGAGGGCAGCCTGAGTGGACTAAGATACCCAGCTTCTTAACTCCCTGCATATTTCACACTAGTTAGAATTATTTTTTAAAATATCTTGAGATGAGAAGCAGGAGAAATGGTTTTTAGCCAAGGGACATTTCCAGGTTAGTATGCCAAGACGATGTAGGTCCTGGGGGTATGTGGCTGCAAGTCTGTCTGTGGCCTGTAGCAATTAAGATGACCATCTGTAAGATGTGATGGAAGTTGAAGACATGTTTTTATGGTATTCTAGAAGGCTGTGGTTGTTCTGCCTCCCATGGCTAAGAGCTCCTTTTGGTCTTGTAAAAAAACTCCACATTTTTCGGCCTTTTTTTTTCTTAACAAATCAACAACAAATATAACCATCACACACAGACCTAAGCCCTGTGTGCATTTTTCAAGGGCTCCTTGAACTTGGTTTCTGGTGGCATTAATGAGCTCTCCTACTACAAGGCATGATGGTGTGATTCCCTCTGCAGCTTTGGGGGATTAATTTCAGTTTATGCTCCCTTTCCAAGGACTTGTTCCTTCTTCCATCCTACTTCTCTTTCTCTTCCTCTCTCCCTTTTTGTGGGTGGTAATTAAGGTTTTGTTTTCTTGATTGGGTGTTGTTGTTTTTGTTGTTGTTGGTTTTTTGTTTTGTTTTGTTTTTTAGAGAGGGAGAGATCGTGAAGGGGAGCAAGGGCAGAGGGAGAGGAAGAGAATCTCAAGCAAACTCCCCACTGAGCATAGAGCCCGATATGGGGCTGGATCTCATGACTTGAGCCGAAATCAAGAGTCAGATGCTTAACTGATTGAGCCACCCAGGCGCCCCAGGGTGTTACTTTTATAAGAGAGAGGTGAAATGTAGCAGAAGGTCCCAGCTCTACTTTCTGGGGGGCCCGTAGGGTGTGTCTCAAGACTTTTATCAAGTTTCAACACTGGAATAAGCAGGTCTTTGGGGGTAGCCTTAGGAGTGGTCACCGTGTTGCGGTCACCGTGTTGCCTCCCTTCTCTCCCCTCCCCCCCCCCAAGTCCGTGTGGCTTTGTGACATAAACACTTGCGCCCAGACTGTTAGGGAGGCAGCCGCCTTGGATTTGACAGCTGTGAGCTGGAGCCCTATGGAAAAAACCAGCCCCGAGTGGTATAATCTAATCTACTCTGCAGCAGTAGTCAGAGGATTAAGCGCTTTGAACCCGGTGAATGAATGGGCATAAAACCCTGCTGTGTTTAGTAGGGTTTTTTCCCTCTCTGCCTTCCTCTCACTGCTGGGGCCACGAAGGGAAGAAGTCAGATCTGAACCAGCGGTGAAGAGTTGAAGAGATTGTAGCGATGTGGTATGATAATTTTTAGTATTCTGGTTTTGGGGGTCTTTTCTCTCCTCCTATAAACGTGGCCCCAGATTTCACAACCCACTCCGCTTTTCCCCTTGCTGGCCTGCTCCCATGAAATTATACCAGGAGAAATGAGCTTTTCACCATCTGCCTGGCTTACATTTTTATTTGCCCACAGTGAATAACTATTCTCAAGGTGATTTATCCTCTGCCTCAGATGACGTTCACTTTCCTAAGATGGAAAGTCAACGCTCTGAGATTTATGATCTTGGGGAAAGAATGTTATGGAAGAAAAGAGTACAATCTTTTCTCGCATATACTCTGGGCTTTGCCTGATTAATCAACGAGTTCTGTATCCCTTTTGCAATTTGAATGGGATTTTGTGGATGGCTGTGGATACCCTAGTACTACACAGTGTGCAGGGGCTTACTGGGTGCTAAATCAAGATTGTATATTTTTAAGTTTTTGGTAATGAAGATAGGTGTGAGCTACTGACCAGGCAGAATGTAGATTGCGTGTGTGTGTGCATGAATAAGAAAGCTGTAGCACTAAGTCCTGGTAGTGATTTTCAGACTCTGTGGATACAGGACTCCAACACTTGAACATACTTTACCAGTAACTAGTTGGCTGGCCATCCTGTCTCCAGTTCACCTCAGGACCTTAGCCCTTGAAGATATTAGAGCCACAAGGGTCACATGGTGGGCTCTGTGGGGTGAGAGCGTGCTCAGGTGTCATGTGACACCCCGTCACCACCATCTTGTTTCTCCTCTGACAGAGTGCACTCCCACCCCTCCCCCGACGCCCCTGCCCCTTTTCTCCATCATTTCCATCCCCACCCCACCCCGCCCCTGCAGCCAGCTAAGTGGATGCTGGACTGTCCCCATGTCATATTTGGCTCTCTCTACTGGCTGTGCTTATCCCAGCAAATGATCTCATTGTGAAAAAGCATTAGAAGAGTGGCAGAAAGACAGACACATGGAGGAAAAGGAGACCATAACCTTTTTGGAAATGAAATTCAACATACTGGAGAACTGGATAGCCTTAAAACCGTGGGAGTGTTCTTCAGAGTGTCCCACATCTCTCTTTACATTTTCCTCGATCTCACCCGAGTTTCTTTCCTTTCAAAAGAATAAGAAATGTATGTAACTTTGTTTTTTTTAGAGTTATTTTAAAATTTATATTGTGGAGGTATTAAATCTCAACTCCTTCTGGTGAACGTAGAGTACGTAAGCCACATTACGAGCTTCAAAGAGCTTTGTGGGTCACTCTGGAAATGGCCCTCTTCCATGAATGATGTTATGTTTTGGAAAATGTGTTTCAGATTCCAAATCTTTCTTTTCAATGGCCTTTGTACTGAAATGCAGGGCCAGCTTGTAGTTCTGACTTAAAAACAAAGAAATATATTATGTAATTCAGGGAGAAAAGGACTCCATCGGGGATTGTGAAGTTTTCTCATGGTAGACTGATACCAATTTCATGCTCTGAATTGAGAAAAAGACATGGAAGCAGGGGAAAGGGACCACTTTTACGTTTACCTGCCTTTTTGTACTTTGCTAGAATGCATTTTTAGAGCTAAAAACTTTATTTAGAATGAGCTCTTATATAGAAATTTCCACGTAATGGGAAAATAGGCACCCATTTTAGATGCTGCTCTGTGACATCATGGTTTGCACTTAGGTGAGTGGAGACCCCTGTGCCTTGCGGAGTGAGGGAGAGGTGTCACAGCGGTTGCTCCCAGAAAGCCTTTACAAACATCAGAGTTCCTGCATCACAGAAGCAAGCTTTTGATTTATATCCTTTTTGAACACGATTCCTTGAAGAAGCAGTCAGTAGAACATAAAGTACAAAATAATAATAAAGACAATGAGGGGCGCCTGGGTGGCTCAGTTGGTTAAGCGTCTTTGTCTCAGGTCATGATCTCAGGGTCCTGGGAACGAGCTCCACCCCCCTCAGGCTCCCTGCTCAGCGGGGAGTCTGCTTGTCCCTCTCCCTCTGCCCCTCCCCCCCTCTTGTGCGCATGCGTGCTCTCTCTCAAATAAAATCTTAAAAAAAAAAAAAAAAAGACGAGGGGGCACCTGGTTGGCTCCATGGAGCATGCGACTCTTGATCTCAGGGTCTTGGGTTCAAGCCCTACATTGGGCATAGAGATTACTTAAAAATATATATATAAAAATAAAGACAATGAGAGATTTTGTTCTAGATAATTTGGCTGAGATGAATAAAAAGTTTTTGAAAGTCTGAGGGGTATTTTGAGAGGAGGAATGTTAATGGTTGCATTTCTAGGACCATAGGAATAAAGCTAATATTCTCCTTCTTTTGAGCATTTTGGCATCAAGCAGATGTCAGTTTAAGCTGTCCCTGATGGGGGTAGCAGGCTGCCTCTCTAGGACGCCCACTGTGGAGGTGACAGGGTGATCTGAAACCTATCCCCTTCACTGACTGCCATGGGGGCGTGGGCAGTATCAGTGGTAATGATGGGAGTCCTTTCCTGATGGAAATGTTAGAATCAGATGAGGTCACATATTTTCAGTGTTCAACCCAATGCCTGGTACATAGTAGGTACTCAGTGGTAAGCCCTTATTCACATTGTTCTTTGCAAATCCCTGTCCGTGGATATGAGTGTCTCGAGAAACCCCTAAGAATATGTGTTTCTGTGCTATCCTGGGTTCCTCAAGGGAGATTCATTTCTCTTTTATTAGTCTTTCAAAAGAGTAGTCTGCGTGTAAATGACAACAAGTATATTTGTATGGTGAGGCATGATTTACAAAGGGCTTTCATTAATAACTTATTCAAATATGGCTTCCCCCGATGTAGCTAATTTAATAACCATGAAGGCAGTTTTGTTGCTGGTGTCTTGTCTGGGTTCTCTCTGAGGAAGTCCTAAAATCAGCTAGCTGGGCCCCTGGGTGGGCCCAGGTCACTGGACATCTGTAGGGTGAGATGCCCAGGTGGGCTGATTTCCGCAGCGTAGCCCAGGCTTGCCCACCAGAGGAAGTCTGGGGTGTCGAGAAATAAAGGAAGTCTAGGCAGGTTGTTTTAGCTTCCCATTCCTGCTGTAACAAATTGCCACACATTTAAGAGCTTAGACAACACAAATTTGTCATCTTCCGATTCTGTAGATTAGAAGTCTGGGACACGAGTCTCTCCCAGTGGGCTAAAATCAGTGTTGGCAGACTACATTCCTTTCTGGAGGTTCTAGGTGAGAACCCATTTCCTTGGCTCTTCCAGCTTCTAGAGGCTGTCTGCCTGCCTTGGCTCATGGTCCCTTCCTCTTCTGGGCCAAGAATATTGCTTCTCTTTGGCTCTTTCCATAGTCCTATCTACCTCTGACTTCCCTCCTCTGTCTCCCTCTTCCATTTTTAAAGACCCTTGTGGTTATGTTGGGCCCACCCAGATAATCCAGGATAATCTCCCGACTTTAAGTTCAGCTGACTAGCAACCTTAATGCCCTACTGCCACGTAGCCTGACATCGTCACCATCCTGGGGATTAGGACTTGGATGTCTTTGGGCCACTCATCAGCCCACTGCAGCAAGCGCATTAGTTGGCATTCACCAAATACATTAGAAATACCATGGAAATCAACCTGAGATCGATCTCTGGCTCCAAGTAGAGCACATTGTTCAATTGTTCCTTTGCGGAAGGCAGTCCGCTCAGCTGGCTGTGCTATTAGAAGAAGTCACTGGCTTTGCTTTTTGTACACAGTGAAACTAGTTCAAACTTGTTTTTGCCAGTTGGCCACTGGCCCTCACCCCTTCACCGACTCCCACGGCCTCCCCAGGGCCTCAGGATTAAACCAGACATGAAGCCTGTGGTCATTTCTAACAGTTTATACAGTTCTTAGGTTGGCAGTATTTGTGAAACAATTTGTGAAACAAGCATTGTGAAACAACGTAATTGTTGCCATAAAAATAATAGCAGAGGCTTTTGTAGGAAGTCAGAAATAAAAGTCCACTGTTTCAACTCTTCTTTAGATGCTGCCTCCAGCAGGGGGCTACTGTCTCTCTTCTGGGGAGTTTGCACAGCAAACATACATATATATATATATATATATAGGAATTCTTACAACTATGAAATTACACTACAGATAACGTGTATAGGTAAAGTGGCTTTTTTTTTTTTTTTAAGATTTTATTTATTTGCGAGAGAGAGAATGAGAGACAGAGAGCATGAGAGGGAGGAGGGTCAGAGGGAGAAGCAGACTCCCTGCTGAGCAGGGAGCCCGATGTGGGACTCGATCCCGGGACTCCAGGATCATGACCTGAGCCGAAGGCAGTCGCTTAACCAACTGAGCCACCCAGGCGCCCGGTAAAGTGGCTTTTTAATTGAACAATACATCTTCAGTACCCTCCCATGTCAGTATACGAAGATTGTTTGCATCCCTTTAAACAGCTACAGAGCAGTCAACTCTAGGGTTGTGTCATGATTCGGGGAACCCTGTGCCTTATCTAATCAGACCTTCTGAGAGACATTTAGGTTGTCCAGTTTTTCTTTTTTTTTTTTTTTTTAAAGATTTTATTTATTTATTTGAGAGAGAGAGAGAATGAGAGAGAGAGCATGAGAGGGGGGAGGGTCAGAGGGAGAAGCAGACCCCCTGCCGAGCAGGGAGCCCGATGCGGGACTCGATCCCGGGACTCCAGGATCATGACCTGAGCCGAAGGCAGTCACTCAACCGACTGAGCCACCCAGGCGCCCCTGTCCAGTTTTTCTTTTACAAATACGGTTCTGCTCATATTTTGCACACTTAACACAACTATGTCTCATATAGGGGAACTGTCTAGCAGTGGAGTTTAAGTGGAATTCAGTCAACAAATGTGGGAATTAAAAATTCTTCTAAGTATTACCAAATTGCTCTCGAAGACGGAGACAAATTTATACTTCTGCAGCGATGTGTGAGGGCTACTATTTTCCTGTACTTTTGCCATTAGAAACGAATATCAAGTGCCTGTTTTCTTGCCAGTTTTTATTTTTATTTTATTTTTAATATTTATCTTTAAGCTCTGTGCCCAGTGTGGGGCTTGAACTCACGACCCTGAGATCAAGCGTCACACGCTCCACTGGCTGAGCCAGCCTGGCTCCCCTCTGGTTTTTAATTTTAGAAGAAAAATGGTGACTTGTTGCACTTTCTATTTTGTACTTATGAATGAAGTGAAGAATATGTTTCACATATTAGCCATTAATGTTTCTCTTGTTCACAGCCTCTGCACATTTTTCAATTCATTTGGACTTTCTAACTAATATTTTATAAGTGTTCTTTTTATATTAAGCCAATTAGTTCTTCATAATGTGGGGCAAGTATTTTGTCCACATCTTGGGTGCACTTCAGATATGAGAAGTAGTGGCAGCAATTATGGTTACAGTCACCACTGCAGAATCTTTTCCTGTGAAGGATCCCTTAGTTTGAATTGGGTTGAGAGTCAGACTCTCATTACATCCTTTTGTAATCTAGTGTTAGTTTCAAATGAGGCTCCAGAATTGTATGTGTGGCTGTCTAGGAACACCACCAGGATGAGCCAGCATGTTGCTCTGTTTGGGAGGGAGGTACAGTAGCTATGGGAATAGCCGTGAGCCGAGATAGACGCTTGTCTGTCTTGGAAACATCATCCAGCAAGAACCAAATGGTCCTCTCATAAAGACTACTGACTACGTAGAGCCCTTGTTATCCCCACCCTCACCTTCTCCCTGGTCCTACGCCTTGCTGTGAAGGAAATGTGGAAATGTGTATAGATAGACTCATTTGACAGTGGTTCTGGTTTGGACCCTCTCTCTCCATCCAGGGTCTGACTTGCTGGTTTTTAAGACAGTTTTATGCAGGATACTTATTAACTTGGAAAAAACAGCAGTGGTTTATTTCTCAAAAATGAAGCACTTAATATCAGAAGTTAAACTTTTTTTTTTTTTTAGTTCTAAAGACTTTAGATTATGGATGGCATGATAAAGTAACCAGTTAAATATCAATTTCAAGCAAAACATCACATACCATGGGTTATTTTTAAACTTGCATGAGGGTTGTTTGTTTCATGAATGGGATGAAGACTTAGTGTACAAGAGTACAACATTTGTCAAAATGTCTACCCAAGTAACGGAAAACCTAGCTTCAAGAGCCCGCATAGCAGGCTAGGTTATGCTGGAGAAATGGAAACTGCATCAGGGTAATCATTAAAACAAAACAAAACAAAACAACCAATGAAAACAGGAACTTAGTATTTAGAAGAGTGTAGGTCCCGCCAGAGTACATTTACACCTTAAAATTCACTGTCTTCTTTTTGTGCTAAACACAATAACCCACAGTTCTGATCATTAATAGCGCTCACCACACGTGTTCACGGTCCCCTAGGGTGACTACAGCTGTCTCACAAATTTGCCTTTGAAGTTTTCACTGAATGAAGCATTTGAAAATGGGGCAATGCAGAGTGTGATAATGTGACAGTTTTTCAAGCAGAAGACATAGTAAGCCTCATTTGGATTTTATGGCAGTGGAATAATAGGGGGAAAATATGAATTGTTACAATTACCCTCTTAGATTCTAAGTATCAATTCACATTTGAATAAAAGTAGAAAGAAACCTCCTTTGAATACCCTCAGTCACAGTGGCTAGAAAAATGGACATACATAATGCAAATTAAGAAGCAGAGAAAATGCCTGCTATTTGAGCCAGAAGGTACTGAGTGGGATTTAGAGATTGTAGCTTTAATAGGGCCTTATTGGTGCTTCCCCATCGTAGAATGAAGAGCTGGAGGCGGTTTTGTTCTGGTTTCTTTCTTTCTTTCTTTTCTCCTACAAAACACTACTGCCTGTTTCTCCCGGATGCTTTCCCGTCCGTTAATATTTACAAAAATCTGGATATAGTGGAAATATACCAGACCTCTTTTTAAGAAAAACGAAAAGTCTAAAATCGCCCGAGCTTTGCATTGTTTCTAAAATTCCTAGCTCTTGATGTGCTTCTAGCACTAAATCATTGGCTCTTTTGAGAGTCAGGAAATAGTAATCCAGAAACTCGACCTTTTGGAGTGAAATGGTGTAGACTTGGCGCGATTTAGATCCTGGAGGGCCGGGGTGCACTGGTGTATGTACTGATATGTGCCTTGGGTCCCAGGAAATCCTCAGTGTGGGCTGGAGAGAACAGTATCTGCGGAGGAGTCCTTAATGCCCTTTGCTTTTTCCATTATTCATGATGCAGTCCTTTCTTGCCTGCAAAGAACAGTAAATGCCTCGTGCTTTTAATGACTTGTAAATCAAAACTATTCTGTGGTTTGCAGTGCCCCTGGTTATTTCCTTTGTGTTATCATACCCTTCCAGGATTTCCGTCGGAAAGAAGCAGTTGGGAATTTCTAAATGAGAGGCATAAATGATTAAAATGGACGGATGAAATTCAGAGTCAGAATGAAAGGACCGCCTGGTGGGGCCACTGATGAAAATATAATCACCCTCTTCCAATCAAAGTTTATAGCTTTCCATTTCTGTTTTGGGGCTGTCAAGTGGAATTTCCAGAACCTGAGAGAACATTGAGAAAGACGGTTTGTTTCTTCAGCGTGTGCCTATGCAGTTTTTTGAGAACAGTTGTCCATTTGTCCATGTTTGGGTCCCCTTGTGCCTCAGGCGGTGCCGTGTGCTCAGGAGGCGCTCGGGGTTGGGTTCGGAGAACCAGAGGGGCCAATAGTCCATCTCCTGCTAGTCTTTCCTGGGGGCCTGCTTGCTTGTCTCTGCTGCCCCCTGTGGCCTGCGGTGGTTAGAGCAGTGCTTCTCAACCGCTAGAACGTACCAGAAGCGCCTGGAGGGCTTGGCAGAACACAGGTTCTGCAGGGCCATGGGAGAGGAAATGGGAAGTTATCCAGTGGGTGTAGGGTTTCAGTTTGGAAGCTGAAAAAATTCTAGAAAGCTGTTGTACGACAGCGTCCATACAGATAACACCGTTAATACTTAAAAATAGTTAAGATGGTAAAAAAAAAAATGAATTGGGTATAAAGTGATACATTTGTCATAAGCCATGTTATACTGTACACTAAGGTCTCTCATTGCACCATATATAAATTATACTTCAACTAAAAAATAGAAGCCAAAAAACCCCAAACATCCACAGTTCTGGACTCCTTGGCCCCAGAGTTTGATTCCATAGGTCTGGGATGGGCCCCTAGCCTGGGTTATCTCTGATGGTTTTCTTGATCGTCTTTGTTGTCAAGTTCCCAGTGATGCCGAGGCTGCAGGTCCAGAAACCACACATTATGTAGGCCTGATTCGGAGCTTCTCCTACAGCTGCTCTGCACATCCTCGTTGCTTTGTGTCTTTTTTTCCTGTCTCTTTCAAGAGTTCCGGCCCATAACTGTGTATAACTTGTGGAAAAAACTAGGCAGCCTAGCAATTGGTGGCGTCAAGTGTGGAGTCTGAAAGCATCGCTAACGTGGTGCCATCGACCTGAGTTTCATTGTGTTTACTCTCTGAATAAAGGTATTTACCATCTGCAGAATCAGAAGAAATCCATCACCCAGCACAAAGCATAAATCAATAATAATTTAAACCATGGATATAGAAAGTCAGAGTTGTATTCTTGGTGTGCATCCATGGTTACAAAAGAAGCAAATCATAGATAGTAGAATTCCTTTAAGTTTTTAGGTCCAGAGTCCTTTGAATACTATTGGTTACCCCCAGTACATCACTCCTTCATCATGTTGTTTCTGAGGCGACTGTATTTGTAAAATTGTCCTTGTGTGCTTTATTAGGAATGTCGGATTTTCAAAATGACCTCTTCTCCGTGAGCTTTGGATTACGAAGAAGTTAAGGAAAGATAGGCCTGGCAGTGGCCTGTGAGTGACCGTGGCAAAGCTTACCCAAAGGGCTGTAGAGGAGGGAGAGACTGTTAACGACCTGGGGTCATTGGAGTCCATATCATGGCATGGGGCTGTGTTTGCAGAGAAAGAACAAATGGTAGAAAGCAGAGAAATGAACGGGGAGGGCGTGAAAAGCATAGAGCAGCCTATCCAATACAACACGCTACGATGATGGGAATGTTTGTACTCTGACCAATATGGTAGCCACTAGCCACGTGTGACTGGTGAATACTTAAAATGTGGCTAGTGCCATTGGGGAACCGTACTTTAAATTTTACTTATTTTTAATGGATTTGCATAGCTCCATGTGGCCAGTGGCTGTTGTGCCTGGCAGTGTGAGGTTAGGGGGTGCCGTGAGGGTGCCGTCAAACTGTCTAGGCGGGAGGGAGTTCGGGTGAGGAGCAGGAGGGAAAGGGAGAAAGGGGTGGGTGGAGGAGAGCCTTACAGGTTGGGCTGACTGGATAGCAGTTCTCTCTGAGCCATGGAACGGCACTGAAGACTTTCGAACGGAGAAGAGGGTATTTGGGGAAGAACATTCTAGTGGTGCAACACAAGGCAACGTGTAAGAGGGGAATGTTTGGAGCAGAAGGAGAATCTGCACACTGGTAGGATCATACAGTTAGGTGTCTAAGATCTAGGGTGTGGTGGCAGAAATGCCAGCAGGAAGGGATGTGTTGACCAGCTAGATGTCTAGATGGTGTGGTGCTGGGAGGTGTCCGAGCACCCGCGGGCGCCTCAAGTCTGGATGACTAGGCAGGAGTGCGGAGAGCAAAATGGAGACGTCAGGATGCTGATGGGGCTCTTCCAAGGTCTGTCTTGGATCTGAGAGGAGGGAAGGTGAGATGATGTTGGCTTTCTCCCCTGTGAATGCTTCCCGCCTGCATGAATCTTCTGTGCTGTGTTATGTTGCCCACGGCCTACTAGTAACTCCATCTGCAGACATTTCTGGCAGGTCCAGTTTCGCTTCCGGCTCCACCTGCTGCCTTCCGTGCTTGCTCGCTTCCTTATCCTCCTGCCACCATCTTACTATTTTCCCTGGGCCCCTGTCATAGCTCACTGCGTGATCCCCCAAGGGGAACCCCAAAACCAAACCACGGTCTGCCCAGCAAGGCCTCAGGTTCCAAGAGGACTAAGATCTTTTCCGTATTCCTCTACTGTGCCTCACGGAGAGCCTGACATGCCTATTTACTGCACGAAGGAAGAGGAGGGACCCTTCCTGGAGGCTGAAGGGGAGAATCTGTTCCCTTGCCTTTTCTGGCTTCTGGAGGCTGCCTGCTTTCTTTGGCTTGTGGCCCCTTCCTCTGTCTTCAAAGCCAGCAGTTGTCACATCTTGCTGACCATGCTCACCTTCTGACCACAGCCAGGGAAGGGTTTCCAATTTCCGGGATTCCTGTGATTATACTGGATAATCCAGGACTCTGTTCCTGTTTCGAGGCCCTTAACCACCTCTAGAAGGCCTATTTTGTCACAGAAGGTAACACTCACAGGCCCCTTAGGACATGGACCTCCAGGGGAGACTGTTAATTCTGCCTACCCGCAGATGGCTGTGGGGGGTGGGGAGATGGTGAGCAGGCGGGTGATGCACGAAGCTAGAGTTTCGGGAGAAGGCTGAGCTTGAGGTATAAATTTAGAGGTCATTGGTGAATAAATGGTGGAAAGCCATGGTGTCAGGTGGGCTCCCCAAGGGAATGAGTCTGAGCCATAAGTTTAAACCATGTGCTGTCCCGCTCAGCCAAACTGTCCGGACGTCATGCCACTCCTTCTCTTGGAATGTCCCCTCCTTCCTCTGGCTGCCCTAAGCACTGCCCTTTGGTGACACTCAGCTCAGAGTCTGCCCCTCTGCTCACCCAGGCCACGACCTTCCTCCTGCCCTTGTTGTTTGGCTTTCCATTTTGTGTCCTTTTATTTATATTTTTATTCTCATTTTTTAAATAACAGCTTTATGAGATATAATTCACATGCCATGCCATTCACTCATTTAAAATGTACCATTCCATGGGTTTTAGTGTTTTTGCAGGTAAGTCCCACTATCACCACAGTCAATTTTAGAACATTTTCATCACCCCTAGGCACCTGGGTGGCTCAGTGAGTTAAGCGTCTGCCTTTGGCTCAGGTCATGATCCCAGGGTCCTGGGATCGAGCCCCGCATCGGGCTCCCTGCTCCTGTGGGAAGCCTGCTTCTCCCTCTCCCCGCCCCTCTCTCTCTCTGTCAAATAAATAAAATCTTTAAAAAAAAATTTTTTTTCACCATCCCCAAAAGAAGCCCTGTAGCCTTTAGCTATCACCCCTTATTCTGCCCATCCTCCCAGCCCCTGCTCAACTGCTAACCTGCTTTCTGTCTTCATCCGTCTGCCTGTTCTGGACGTCTCCTATAAGTGGAACCATGTCATATGTGATCTTTTACAACTGGCTGTCTTTTCCATTTTAAAGTTTTTTTTTTTTTTTGAGAGAGAGAGAGGGAGGGAGAGAGGGAGAGCATGAGTGGGGGAGCAGCAGAGGGAGAGGGAGAAACAGACTCCCCGCTGAGCAAGGAGCCCAACGCGAGGCTCCACCCCAGGACCATGACCCGAGCTGAAGGCAGACGTTTAACCAACTGAGCGCCCCAGGCGCCCCTGTCATTTTCATTTTAAATCTGGATTTTGTCCTTGCATGCTCAAGTTGTCCCCATTGTTTCTTTAGTTTTATTCACTTATTCCTTAACACATTTTTTTATTGAGCATGTGTTATAAAAACCAGCCTTCGTCTTGAGATTCTACAACTGAAAACCTGAATTAGACAGGAGTTCTAATGGGAGACTGTCACGAAGCAGTTTCAAAACACTAGGGTAAGGCCACCGCAAGGCCACTACTGTCCACTCCTCAATTCCTGGCCAATGGTACTAACTGATCACAGCATTCTTTCTCCCGGATCCCAGAGGTGGCTTCCAGGTCCAGATCAACCCGGAGCACTAAGTAGCCAGCCCGAATAATCAGTGTTCACTACTGAGAGAGATCTGGCATTCCAGTTCCAATGGGAAAGCAGATGTGCAGTTGCATAAATCCAGTCGATGAGTGCCAGATGGGGCGCCTACAGGGAGCTAAGGAATTCCTTGTTAGGATGGAGGTACCACCTCTTGCTGCTGCAAAGCGTGGTTGAAATAAGACTCCAAGGAGGAGGTGGAGCTTACGGGTTCCCCCCAGGGCCGGGGGGGAAAAAAAAGATCTGTGCACTCCTCAAGCAGTTTACCAGCTTGTCAAATGCAGACACCAGGTCTTAAGCATCCTTCTATCTTCAATAACTAATGGGGGTGTTCGAGGCAGTCGGGGTGATGGTAACTCTTGGAACTCGGGTGCCTGCTCCCCATTCAGCCCATCTGCAGGTCTTTTATGTCTTAAACCATTGCGTTTCCTCATACCAGAACCTAGGGAGGCTGGAATGGGCCTGGCACGCGTTTCGTCCCTCCCTTGCCTGGGTCTTTCAGAGAGCTCAGGTACCTGCCATGGCAGCCCACTGCTCATGCGCACTCTGCTTTGTTGCCCTTGATGCTTGGTATTTGTCTCCTGTGGTTCTCCGATCTGCATGTGGCCCGTGGCTGAGATTTGTTTTGGAATTTCTACGGATCCCTTCCGGGGGCAGCCCTAGATTCTAGAAGTACTGCTCCCTCATGGGCAGGGCCATGGGCTCTGTGGGGGACCCGGACCTTTACAGCCCCAGAGCCCTCTGGGTCCTTGTTGCGGGGGATGACCTGGCAAAGGAGCTTGAGCAGCATCACCCAGCTTCTGGAGGGCTGGCTCGGAGGACGCGGGTGCTGTGGCAGAGGCTTCTAGATCACCGCGCCCACCGGTGCCCCCAGGCCCCAGTGGGTCAGCCACGGGCTCCCGAGCGCAGTGGCTGCTTACTGGGCTTGACCCGGGGACCCAGTTCCGGGCTCAGCGCTCTCTGTGCTTTGTCTTCTGTAGGCCCGTGAGCGGCCGCCTGAGGTGTGGGTAGTCCCGTCACCGTTTTAGAGATGAGCAGACGGAGCCTGACAGGTGGAAGGTAGTGGACTCAGGATTTATATCGGGGCCATCTCTCCAGCTTCGCTGCCTCCCAGAGCTGTGGCGATTATGTTCTCAGCTTCCCTGCCCTCTTCCTTTTCCTTCTCGAGCCTTTGACCCCGGTGGTCACAAGCTGTCCGTGGGCTTGGAAATGGGCCTGTGCTGCTTGCGTGGCTTGGGCCGTGTGGACTGGCGCCCCACAACCCGGCGTGGCCTCGCTGTCACCCCAGGCTTGGCGAGCTCTTGGCCAGGCTGGTAACTCAGTGCTGGACTGGGTTGCAAAGCGCCCAACTTCTGCTGATTGAGATCGTGTCATAAAAGCACGCGACACAGCGCTTGGCTCTTGGGTGTTCTCGTCACGCGTGTGCCCTTCCCGCTGTTCCCGGTGGCCGCTGGGGCTGGAGGAGCCGAGGCGTGGTGTGTGGCCTCGGGATGCCTGCACGTGGTTGCCAGGATGGTCACTGGCATGCTTGCTTCCGGTGCCCCAGCTGTGAGATAATCACCTCTCCCTTCACAGCTGCGGCTGCTTCCTTACGTGGCGGTGTGCGGTTTGGTTTTTTGTTTCTTTGTACTTTTAAAGGTTCGCTTTGCACCCTTCCCAATTCCTTTCTTTTTCGCTTTCATTTAAAAATGGTTTCCGAGCAGCTACATGGAAATGAGAAAAGGGCCGATGTTTGCCATGAACGCTTCTCGCCGGTATTTTTTAAAGGAACACCTGTTGCATCCTCTTGGCATAACCGTGCCTGATCATGCTGGCTGATGATGAATGTCTCCCCCCCGGCCCCCCCACCCATCCTCTCCCCCTCCCCAGAAGTGACTTCCTTCTACTTTCCAGGCTGTGTTTTATTGAAAATGAACCTTTCTGCAGGTCGGCCCCTTTGCTCAGGAAGAGCATCTGTCCTTCCAGTCTGTGCGAGCCAAGTGTGGCAAATGTGTGTGTATGTGTGGTTAGAGCCAGAAAGCCAGCGCGTCCCCTGGGAGGCGGCCGAAGGATTGTGATGTCAGTGGCAACCAACTCAGCATCTCCAAAACGGCAGCTGGGACCAGCCTGCTGTGTGGACGTGCTTGTACTTGAACCTGTTAAGGATCAGAGCCAACTTGTCCGTCGGGCTCCCCCTCCTCGCCCAGTGGCCTCATTGTACCTACCTCCGAATGGCAAGATAAGGTCCCCTAATTACAGTGGTGGCCTTCAAGGCATGGTTGGTCACCTGGCTTTGGATGTGGCTCCACATAGAAGATCGTACATGCGAGGAGCCTAGCCTTCAGCAGCCGCCCTGTGTCAGGGCCAAGGGGCGTCAGGTGTACAAGACATCATCTGAAGACGTATGTCTGACATCAAGCTCTTTGGCATGACTTCTGACCAGAGGAGAGCGTCCGTCCATTCAACTGAGAGACCCTCTGCTCGGCAAAGATGGCCTGCTTTTTGGGAATTGGAGACAGGCACAAAAGAGACTCTTCCGGGGAAGAAATCCCACCTGTGCTGAGTGTGGGAAGGACAGTAGGTCATTAGGAGCAGCCACGTTACATTCATATGACAAAACTGTATGTGTGTGCCCTTGGGGGAAATAGTTTTTCTAAGCATGTGATAGTGCCTTGCACTTGATAGTCGTGCGATATAATTGTCTTATTGTAGAATGAGGGACAAAAATGCCAGGTGAATTTGCTGGACTGCTGGCCATCTTTGTATGCCCTGCACTATACTGATGGTATTGACTTGTGTATGAAGTTGGCTTGGGTCTTCGAATATGGCTGTGCCGGTTTTCCTCGCCTTGTACTGTTAGATTGGACTTCTGAGTATGTGAAATATTACTAATGTGAACATACGCAATGAGGATCAAGGAATGATTATGATAATTTGGTTGAATATGTTATAAATATTGAGATGAGAAAGATGACTAGAGATAAAAGGACTTAATACTTGGTTTTGTGGATTCCATAATGGTCGTCCACACCAGTAATGCCTTTATCATTAGAACAAGAATTAGTTTCAGTAGTTGGTCCCTGGGCACTTGTACCTCTTAGACATGCAGACCCCCGGGCTTGTCTTCCAGTATTCACTGTATTTATCTCCTTTCTCTTCCATTTACCTACTCTACCAACCTCTCTGCCCCTCTAGCTTCTAATCCCTTGTTTCAACTTGCCATTCCTATTTTTTCTAGAACTTCTCATTTTCCAGCAAACCACTGTCTGTTGACTCTTTACCCCCCCAGTGAACAGAGGCGTACTTGTGCTGGTGGCCAGCGTTGCATGTTGTGCATCGTTGTGGAAGTGAGAGGTAGGGTCCGAAGGAGGACACCTCATTGCCCGGTTGCTCCTTCGCCCTGCTGCTGTCCCTCATGATGTTTCTCTCATTTGAGGGTGGATATCTGAGGGTGGTGCTTTGGGTCTTTGCCCCCACCTTCTGGCTTTCTGTGACCCTCAGAATATCAGATACTCTTTCTGACATGGCTGGGTTTTCCCCTTTCTCCCGTAAAGACGATATCTGGACAATGCTCGGGTCTTCGGTGTGACTCAGTTCGTCCTTGTTGCGGGGGATGACCTGGCAAAGGAGCTTTTGTTTTTATTAAAAACCTCATTTTTCCAAGGCCTGCTTCCATGTGCCTCCATGCCGAGGTACAGTGTGTGGGGAGAGATGCCAGGCTCTCAAAACGCTGGGCCTCAGTGTGCTTGCTGACGGAGTAGAATTTGATGTTCAGTCTCTAGCTGCCTTTATTTTCTATCCTTGGTCAAGTAGACTTTTCGGATAGCTGCAGATTGCTTGAACTCAGTTTTCTGTTGAAGAGATTATCTACTTAATGAATGCCTATTCTAGAACACTTATTTGGGCAAAAGATGGCAGTAGGTGCCCATCTTAATCTTCGCTAGAGTAGACCCCTCATACCTGCATGTCTGTGATTTAAGGGCTCTAGCATGGCCTTACTCCCTGTTCAACGGGAAAAAGTCTTCTTTCAAGGTTGGGTCATGTAGCCACCTAGCCTTCTCTCATAATGCCTCAAATCTAAGGATTCAGCCCTTTGAGTTAAGACGCTAAAGTTATTAGGCATTTACAAATAAAGAGGCCATTAATAGATCAAACTGCTTGTGTTGGCCTCAGCTCTCTCTGAGGGCCAGTGAAGAAAGGAGGAGAGACGGTGGTGAAGAAAGAAGGCTGGGTTGCATGCACTTATCTCAGGAAGCGGGGGAGGGGGAGTAGGTGCGGGTACAGGGGTGGAGCGGGGCCTGTGACAGGGAAATGAATGGGCCTGGAAGATGAATGTCTCTTTCATGGTTTTTCCTGGAACTGACCCAAACTGTAGTTCAGTTACATGTGTGTATTGAATAAAATGGATTGGAATTTCCGTCTTGTTTGGAATTTGTATTTGTATTGCAGAATTAAGATTTGTGTTAAAAAGAAGATGTGGGAGCAAAGTTCAGTGTTTCCCTTGCACCGTCTAACCTGAGTCATGATTTTGCTTCTGGCTTTGGCCCCCGGCCGGTGCCTCACAGATGTGCTGCCCTGAACCAGGGAAGAAGTAGAGGTCTGTGCCTAAAGGCAGGAGCACGTCTGCAGATGCTGGGACTGTCTGACTAGAACACATTCCATCCTGAGAGCCCATCTCTCTTACGTGGTCTCAGACCCTTTGGTCCTTGAGAGGCCCAGGGTCAGCCCAGGGACAGATCTTCTTCCAAGAATCCAAAGAGAGCATGGGCCTCCTCTCCAGAAAATGCCCAGACACACAATTTTTGTATCAAATATGATAGTATTTGCGTAGTGGTAGTACCTTTAGGGGGGTGTCCATAGTGCCCAGATTCAGAACCCGTGCTTTGGGGCAAAAGTCCTTGTTGTGGACACACGGAGGAGTGTCCCTAAGCCCCAGCCTGCCATGAAGCTTTTTCCTGTCCATCAAATGTGCTTGTCCTTACCCCTATTTGCTCATAGGTATGAGTCACTTGATTTTTAGTAGCACCATATGCCCTGAGGTGCTCATGTGGTAGAAATATTGACTTATAATTTTTGTTTTTATTAAAAACCTCATTTTTCCAAGGCCTGCTTCTCTTTAAAACATATTCTGATTCCATTTTATCTTCAAGTTGGCATACCTTTTTTATGGCTGGGCTGGCTCATTTGCAGAGATCTCTGGGGGATGGGGGAATTTGATGATTCTTCTTGCTTAGTAAGTCGTGTGAACTTTCTCAGCGTTTATAAAACCATTTCTCATTTTCCGTTTTCTTCTGAGATCGAGAAACACTGTTCTGCCACCTTGGAGCACCTCGAGGCAGTGGTCACAGCTTTACAAGCAGAAATCCAGAGGGATTGGAGGGTTTCGGGCATGCAGGGGCCCCCAGGAGAGAAGTAGAGCGCTGCGAGTGGGAGGGTGAGGATCTGGAAGGGGCACATGGGCCTGATTATGGAATATAGATCCTGCGACCTTATTGATGTTTTGGATTTCACAGTAGACCAGCAGAATCGACAAACTCTTGACCCTAACAGGGAATGGGTTTTTCTGCCTTTAAAAGGCCAACAAAGCCTTGTTCTTCAAATTCTGAGTTTCTTGCAGCGCCAGTTAATAGTGGGTGCTTTGTGGATGCTGATGGAGCTGTCTTTATGTTGTCAGTTGACCTCTTTCTCACGGGGTTGACCAGTTCAGTCCTCCTGTCTTCTCTCCTCTTGCCCTCCTTTTTGACCCACAACGGAGGGTGGTCTCACCTTTCTGCAAAAGACTGAGTTCCAGTGCGGGTGGAATTGGGGGTGTCCTCTAAGACATTCACTAACAACGTGATGAATGAAACCACCTTTGTTTTTTTCTTTTTTTAAGATTTTATATATTTGAGAGAGAGAGGGAGCATGAGCAGGGGGAGGGGCAGCAGGAGAGGGAGAAGTAGACTCCCTGCTGAGCAGGGAGCCTGAGGACACAGGACTCGCTCGATCCCAGGACCCCGAGATCATGACCTGAGCCAAAGTCAGACGCCCAACCGACTGAGCCACCCAGGTGCCCCCCTCCCTTTTTTAACCCTGATTATTCACTTGAGTTTGGGTAGGAGGGGTTTTTGCAAATCATACTGTAAGAAGAAGGGCACATTCTCAGAAGCTCTGGGAGAGAGAAATACTGCGATCCTTGATTACGCTTAGCCAGTTTGCTGGGGACCCAAGCCAGTGATGTGTGTTGGGCTCCTCCCGGCCTTTCTTCCGCTGGCAGGACTTCAGGCCCCCACGAGCTCTGGCCTCCGGTCGCCTTGGAGTGAGTCAGCTTCTGGGGTCCGTGCACCAGCTTTAATTCTCTCTGCTCAAGCCAGCGTCTCTGAGAGGCATCACCAGACACAGAGGAAATGTAATGTTGGATCGAAGAGGAAGACCTGGGGAGGTTTGTGTGCACACTGATGTGTGTACTTAGTATCACGTGGCAGGATCTTGCAGAAAGACTTCTGGCTACCCGAAGTCCGGGACAAGCTGGGTTTAATTTCCAAGTGAGGCAGACAGCAGGAGGAAGTGTGGTCCCGGGGGGTCCTGTAAACATGTTGCAGCAGGTGTGACAGTTGAGTGGGGAGGCTGGAGATTTCCCTGTGTGCTGCTGTGTGGACAAATGGGAAATCATGTTTTCAGAAGAAAGGGTCGTTCTGCTTCATAAAGCTTATGGCAGCCTCACTTGAGCAATTGATTTGTTTAGTCTGCTTTTGGTACTCGGTGAGAACAACTAATTTCAAGCAGGAATAATTGCACTCAAGATGGCGGCTCCCTTTCCTGTGGAGACGGCCAAGGACTTTGCACACCACCATCCCCTCTTCCCCCAGTGTGGGTGAATGCTGATAGCTTGATTTGTTTTTGATTGTCCTTTTTCCTCCCAAAGCAAGATGCCCAGGGCATTGTCCTCTCCTCCCCCAGCTGCCCACCCCTGCGTTGAGGGGAAGTCTACTAACACAGAGTCCTACCCACCAGGTCACTACAAAAGAAGTGGTAAGAGCAGCACCTTTGCCATTGGAAGGGACTGGGTCTGAGCTTTCTTACTTTGGTGGTGTCTGGTTGGAACTATAAACTCCCAGTGAAATGAGACCACCATACTCTTCAACACTGAAATCCAGAGGAGGGAGAAGGAAGAGTCAGGAGGGACAGGTTGGTGGGAAGATGACCCTGCTATTCCTAGCCTTTCAGCCATTCCGGCTCAGTGGCCTTGGTAGCAGCACTGATACGTGGCAGGTGGGTGTCGAAGAGGTGAAGCTGGAGGAGAGGCAGGGTGGCCTTCAGAGCCCCTCCTTCTCCAGCGTCCCAGCACAGAATCAGGGCAGTCCACTCCCCCAATCCAGATTCATCTGGTGAGTCTCCCATGGAACAGGATGGGGTTCAGGTCCTCAGTTATTTCAGTGTATCCTGGCAACACAATTTTCTAATGATGTCAAACAACACACATTACGATGAGGCTGGAAATGAGACACACAATGGGGGAACACGCAACTCTTGCCTGGTGGGGAGCCTACTCCTGTGGGCTTCACCGAGGTCTTCCCAACTATCTCTCCAGAATTGGGGTTATTCAGAGGTGATTGAGAATAATTTGAGAAGTATGTCCATGGAAAATGTCTGTCTCGATGGAAATTTTTAAATGCCTACCCCAGGGAAGAAGAGCATCTTATTTTCTCTGCAGAGTGTTGGTAAGGAATGGCCAGCATGTGTATATTAGACTGGTCAGTCACAACCACCTTAATCACTAAAATAACCTTGGGGTGTTGGAAGTTGGAAGTACCTTTAGATAAAATGAGATGTTTTGCCTAATGGGGTTTATAAATCATTAGTTTTTGCATAGACATATGGGCAAGTCTGTATCCTTTTCGTACTAATACCTCAAGCTCCTGCATTTCTGTATATCAAGTTCATTGGTCTGACCTGTCATTGGTAATTAGAAACCATTGTGTAATGTTTTTGCAGAGTGCTTGGGCTTACCTGTAAACAAGTACCATAAGAACACAGGTAAATGTGGAGTGGGGAATAGGGTTACTTCTTTCAGTAGAATCCCAAGGACAACGTTACATGATAGCCAGAGTTCTTGATACTGGGGTCTTGGAAAATGCTGTGCTCCATAATCCCTCTTGTACATTCTGCTCATTAACTTGCTTGTTAACTATGTAATTGAAAAAATCATAATCAAGCAATTGAATTAATGAACTTGCATTGACGAAAGCAGGGTCTGTTGGCTAGCATGAGTTTCAGCATTATAAAATTTCTGTGTTTTTCCTTAAATTTTTATTTTTGTCTCCCTTCCTAAATTAATGCCAGCTCTGAGACTTTTTTTTACGCTTGCTGTAGTGATATTAATTGATGTGAGTAGAAAGAGTCTCAGAGTAAATCTTCTCATAACCAAGGTAATTTCAGTCTGTCCTGGGGGTATCTGACTTTTGCTTATTAACAGAAAAGTTTACATTAGATATAAAGTGTTCCGGGTTGTGTAAATTAAAAGGAAAATATTGTATGGGAATAGTCCAGATAAGGGAGCTCATACCCATATAGTTTTTTGAAGGGCGGGAAACTTTTTTTTTTGTTGGGGGAGGTCCTTAGGCCAGAAAGTTCACTAATAGGGGATGATGAGGAAAATGAATGGGCATGCACAATAGCTAAAGCATCCCAAAAAGGGCCTACACCCCGAAAGAGTCCTCTTTCACCCTGTGGCTAATAGGGCTGGCTTCCAGAGAAACTCTTTGTGGGGCAGGATTGGGCCCCTTCCATCACTGCTAAGTGTATGGGTCCCTACGCTGTGCTTCTAACTTCTGCTGGACCAGCTGGTGATTTTTATCAATGATCTAATTTTAGCCAAACTCAGGCCCTGAACTGGTTTTGTCCGAAGATGAAAAAAGTGACGCTGAAGATAAGGAAGAGACAGAATTGGGCGTCATGGAGGATCAACGGAGTATAATTCTCCATCTCATTTCACAGCTCAAACTAGGAATGGATTTGACCAAGGTAGGTTGGCATGTCCCACTGGGTGTGCAGCCAATGGCTTGGGTTCTGTCTCCCCTCACCCCCCCACCCCCAAGCCTCCTCTCCTCACATTCTCTTCGCCATGGTGAGACTGGGGAAGGAGAGTGGGAAAAAGGCCAGAATGGCACTCGAGCATGGATATTCCAAGGGATAATTTGAAAGGATGTTTTTACGTAAATGCCCCTCTCAGAGCATAAGCGTCACATTTGACCCTCTAGAGAAGCTGCTAGTCTAGCATCAGAAGAAGCACAGGAGATGATAGGGAAAATTCAAGATAAGAGTTCTTTGTTTCCTGCTGTGTTCTAGAGAAGATTGAAGATGTAGAGACAGATGAGGCATATTGGCATTTCTCTCCCAGAGAGAAAAACGGGAGGAAGGAAAATGGCGGCCCCGGGAGTGATGCCACTGTGTGCCTGGCCACAACCTGCTGCCAGTTGGTATTAGCTTTACCAGCTAGTCCCCAAAGGGCAGCCTTGTTGGGAACTCAGATCCCATTACCCACCTGCAAGGAAACAGACCTGCTCTTTGGTGGAAGTGCAGCTGACTCTTCCTGGGGGGCAGCATCAAGAGAACCCGGTGTCCTGACTACTGAAGGTGAGTTGTTGGGCCCATAGAGATCCTCCCTCACCCTGAGCGGTGGCTTCATTCTGGAGGCAAGCAGAGAAAGCAATTTTGTATGTAGCTGAAGGGTTGTATGGTGGCATTGGGGGACGGTGCCCACCTGGTTACATTTCTAGCCAGAGACTGAATCCTGATGCCTCCCTGGAAGGGTGTGGTGAGATTAAAGGGAGCAAGCAGGGCCCCAGCCCCGTGCTGGACTCGTAATAGGTGCGACATCACTCTTAACCTTACCAAACGCTTCCTGTGTGATGAGACTGTGTGGTGTGGTAGAGGGACCACTACTCGGGAGAGACCCCGTGGGGAGGGTCCTAGAACCTGAAGGCCAGCCAGAAAAATGTGGACATGCTTGAGATGGTCCGCGCCACTGAAGGCACCCCCTGTGGAAGCCGCCTTGAGGGTGGTTGGGTTGTATGGCTGCCGT
Organism: Neomonachus schauinslandi; assembly: GCF_002201575.2. Taxonomy (NCBI): domain Eukaryota; kingdom Metazoa; phylum Chordata; class Mammalia; order Carnivora; family Phocidae; genus Neomonachus; species Neomonachus schauinslandi. Next base: position 143,426,785 of record NC_058403.1, on the reverse strand, counting down.
GACAGGTCTGGAGACCACAGGTTCACCTCAGACTGTGCCAGAGGCCAGAGAACCTGGCGGGAAGGGGCGGGTGTGAGAGATTCTTTGAAGAGGAAGATGACAAGATGGTGACTGACCTCTTACGGGGGACTGAGGAGTTGGGAGCCTCAAAGAAGACAGAAAAGCCTTTTCTGCAGAATGTTTTCTGTGTTTGAATGTGAGCGTGTCTGATATTCTGGGAGACTGTGGCACTTTAAAGAAAATGGTGGCCCCATGCTGGGGAGGCCTGACCTCAGAAGGTTTCCTGCCTTCACCACTCTCTGCCCTCTGCTTGGATCTGTTCACCACACCCTGAAGACCCGCTTTGTGTTATCTTGCCTAATTCCCTTCATTTCAGCCTTCTAGCTCTAGAATGGTCCTGTCCTTTTTGCTAGAGGAATCATTTAAACGCTCGCCTTTTTATTTATATGTTTATTTTAAAGATTTATTTATTTATTTTAGAGAGCGAGAGAGAGAGAGTGAGAGAGAGAGAGAGAGAGCAGGGGAGGGGAGAGGCAGAGGTAGAGGGAAAGAGTCTCAAGTACACTTCCCACTGAGTGTGGAGCCCGATGCAGGGCTCAATCCCACGACCCTGAGATCATGACCTGAGCTAAAATCAAGAGTCGAATGTTTAACCGACTGAGCCACCCAGGCGCCCCTAAATGCTTGCCTTTTTAAAAGCCACTTATTTTTTATTCTTGTGGATTCGTGGACACTTCAGATAGAGCTTGAGTTAAGATCCGGTGGAAGGAATGTGGGTAATAATATATGCTAGTATGATCTAAAACCACATTTCCAAACTGTGGGTCATGACCCATTTAGTAGGTTGTAAAACCAATGTGTGGGTCAGATGATCATTTCTAAAAAATGAAGTAAAACCCAATGGAAAATCTCAGTGTGTACTGCTGATAAAATTTTTATTTCAGTTCTGTTGATGCATGTGTACTGGGTCACAATGTAAAACATATTCTCGTTGCGGATCGTATTAAAAAATATTTGTGAAACATTGATGTAGAATCATGAATGACATAGGAGAGAGAATGTCAGAGGCACTGAAATTGTCCAGGTCAGGTGTGGAGGAACACAATAAAATACCGAGAGGGCTCTATTACGCAGGTTGAATGTCTTGGAGACCTCACATTATGGCTCTCTTGTTTTAAAATAAATCCTAGGAACCGTGCATCTCCTGTTATTATTTTGTTGGGATATAATTGCTTTGCATTTCGGGAGCCACGGTCTATTCCTAAAAGAGCAACTGTTACGTTTATCCAATACTCAGTTGGCTCTTTGAAAGGAAAGCTTTTCTAGTCTGTAGTTCATTAACTTATTTACTGGGAAGAAGCGATTATTCAAAAACCAAGGGAAGAGTTAATGAGCTGAAATGCTTGTGAAAGGAAGAGGTAAACCTTCTGTTGCATCATAGAAAGGTTGATGAAAGTCTCTTTGCTTACTGTCTCCTTTTCTCTTCTTGGCGTTTGCCCATATCATGGTGTTAAGCTTGTGCCAGATTGGCAGTGTATGAACTTAGCCCGATTACAACATCTGATGAGCAGGCACCCTGGGTATTCTTTGACTGAAGAATGGAGCTCTGGTCACTCTCCATGAAACAAGTCTACCGCCTCGTCTTTGAGGAGGTGGCCAGTATTGACACATCCACAAGTCACCAGCATGGCTGGGCGTCCAATGCGACATTTTGCCTGAGTTGATTAACTGTGGTCACCAGACAGGGCCGGTTTCATGGGCGTGTGACTAGTGGAGTCACACAGCCCCCCGTGTTGAGAGGCTCCCATGCTGGATAGAATGTTCTACTGTTGCTCTCTTGAAATTCTTTTTTTTAACTCATTTGTTTACCTGAGAGAGAGCGTGAGCACGACCTGGGGAGGGAGAGGGGCAGAGGAAGAAGCAGACTCCCTGCTGAGCAGGGAGCCCAACACAGGGCTCGATCGTAGGACCCTGGGATCATGACCCGAGCCGAAGGCAGACGCTTAACTGACCAAGCCACCCAGGCGTCCTCTCTTGAAATTCTTAATAACTTTGAATAAGGGGATTTTCATTTTCATTTTTCACTTTGCCCCCACAAAATATGCAGCTGGTCCTCCCACTAAAAGCACCCCTGGCTGCCCTCCTCCCTCAGCTATGCTTCTGCAACCCCAAGTTGCTGGTGAATACCTCCGCTGGATGACCTGCTCCATTTCCACAAATTGTGGGTAGCCTAGAAAGGAAAAGGAGAGACAAAGAAGGAACCACAGAAAGATGGTGGGCCACAGAAGGCCTCTTTGAGGAGGGGCCATTTAGGTTGAGGCCGAAGGATGATGGGCAGTAGTGGAAGGAGCGAGAGGGCATTCCTGGCAGAAGGAACAGCATGGGCAAAGCTGGAGAGCACAAGGCAGTGTGACTGGAGTCCCGCGTGTGCTGACGAGTGGCATGCTTGAACCGGACCTGGAGTGGGTAGCAGTGTCAGATCCTGTGGACCCTTGTGGGTCACGTGAAGGAGGGCAAACCTGATCCTGAGGGCAACAAGAAAGCTTTGGAGGGTTTGATGTAGGTGAGAAACACGAAGAGGAGGTGCTGTGCTCCGCCTGGCCTCCAGGGAGCGGGGCCACAGAATGCCGGGTGGAGCTAGGAGGTCTGTGACCTTCTTAACCTGCTCTCCAGGGATATAAAAGATGACCATGAGTAATGCATACGTTCACATACTTATGGAGCTGCACGCACACCTGCCGGGTAGTGTTCTAGACACTGGGAGTGCACCAGTGAACAAAACTTCCAGCATCTACACCCTCCCAGAGCTCGTGGGATGACGGAAGGAGGCAGACAGTACACGAGAGAGGAGAGTCCAGAGCTGAGAACAGTGCAAAGAAGCAGAGCCTGGCGGGAGGGTGAAAGGTGAAGTTCAGGGGAGGGGGACAGGCCCTCTTCGAGGTGCTGCTCAGGGTGGGTGCTCCCGGCCACTGTTGGACCAGAGACAAGGTTCAGATGAGGGGTTCAGCCAGGTGACTGTGCAGTGGAGGCGTCCGAGGGCCCTTGTTTGGTGTTTTGAGGGTGAGCAGGGATGACTCAAGAATGAACTGGGTGGGTTGGCAGGAAATGGAGTTGGCAGGACAGAAGTGGGGGGGTATTCCTAGGACACCGTAAGGACTTGGGATGTTACTCTGAGTGACGTGGCGGCCACTGGAGAGTTCTGAGCAAAAAGCACAGTGGCCCTTTTGCCTCTCGTGGAAGGTAAACTGGGGTGCGGGTGAGTGGGCTGCAGGCAGCGGGGGGAAGGGTAGATGCAGGGAGGAGGTGAGAAATGATGGCAGAGTGACAGTGACAGAGTTCGGATGTCCCCACAGGATACGGGTGTCCTGATTGCGTGTGGATCGGATGTGGAGCGTAAGGGAAAGATGGGTAAGGAGTGACTCTGGGATTCTGACCTGAGCCACTGGAAGACTAAACACTAGATTCAGCCACATTTGTTTCTGTGACCTATTGCTGAGGAATTAACCACCTCAAATGTCGTGGCTTCGAATAGCCATTTTGTTTGTTCTCAGCTGTGCAGTCTGGGCGGGGCTCGGCTGGGCAGTCCTGCTGTCGGTCTTGTCCATGGTCACTCGCGGGTCTCTGGTCTGCTGGTGGGTCGGTGGGGGGCTGGACGTGGCTGAGACAGCTGGTCCCCTCTCTCTCTCTCTGTGAAGTCTTAGGATCTCTATCCGTGTATCCTTCCCACATGGTCTGTCCAGCTGGGGAGCCAGGCATCTTACAGGGTGTCTGCAAGTTCCCATGAGGACAAGAGTGAAGCGGAGAAGCGTTTTTAAAACTTAGGCTCCGGAGTGGTACAGTGTCACTTGCTCTGTATTGATTAAAACAAGTGTGCTCTGCAGAGGGGGTTCATTGGAGGCCACCAGTGCCCCAGACGGCCACCGCCCTTATGGAGACGGGGAAGACCACGGGAAGAGCAGGCTGGGGGCTATCCCGAATTCGTCATGGATCTCTTAGGTCTGAGGTAGCTGTTCGTTAGGCATCCAGGTAGGGAGGGTGTGGAGGCGGTTGGTATAGAGTCTGAGGGGTATGAGTGAGGTTCAGCTACAAGGTCGAGAACCAACAAGGGACAGAGGGTGTTTGAAGCCAGGAGATGGGAATGAGTTCCTCTGGGGAGTGAGTGGAGATGTAGGGGATGTCCAAGGCCTGAGTCTTGTGATTCTGCAATATGTGGAGGTTGGGGGCATGAGAAGGATCCAGGAAAGGAGGTTGAGAAGGGCCAGGCAGGGAGGTAGGACAGAAACCGGAGGAGCGTGAGGTCCTGGAGCCACGGGAAGGGAGTGCTTCCAGGAGAGAGGAGCCGTCAGCTGTGAGCAAGTGCTGGGGAGGTGTCCAGAAGGATCAGGCCTGGAAATAGACCGTTGCGTTTGTTTCTGTTGAGGCCTGATGGGGGGTGGGCTCCAGGGAGATTGGGAAGACCAGTGGTGGCGGAGAGGAGAAATGGCTGTTTCAAGAGCTCGGAATATAGTAAAGGGAGAGCAGAGGGTTGGGTGGAACCTGGAGGCGGACCTGGACTTTGGGAGGCTTGGTTTCTGAAGGTGTCTGGGTGCCGCTGGGAACAGAGAGGGGAGGGGTGGTGGCTGCGGGAACCCGAGTAGTAGGAGGGCGTGGGGCCCAGAGCACAGGCGGAGGGTCACCCTTCAATGGGACAGCGTGGCCGTTGCCTCCGGGGAGCAGGCAAAGCCCAGGACGTTGGCTGGAGAGCCGGACTATCAGGGTGGCAGCCTAGCTGAGTTCCCTAGGCTGAGTGCCTCAGTTTCCTTACTGTGAACCTGGGAGAGGTGTACCTTCTGTGGGGCTGCTCTGCATGCACCCGGCATCTGAGGGCATCCGAGCGGGGCCTGGTGAGTGCCACAGGAGGGTTGGCTTGGGATGATGGTGTGCACACGGTCATCACGCTTGTCCCCCTGCCCACAGAAGCAGCGGGCTCATGTGAGAGATTGGAGGAGGGAGGAGATAGCAGCAGGAAAGGAGTGATAGTCTCAGGGTGACCTGGGAGGTAGGAGGATGGCTACACCTCCCACAGGGGCACTTAAGTTTGCTGTTGGTCACGGATGTAAAAGGTGCCTCTTTCCCTCCAGGGAGGTTGAGCCGCAGGTTGAGGCATGGAGAATGAGAGGAGCTGGATTATGGCAGGTTGAGGTTCACCCGGTTTGTACCCGAGTGGGAGAAAGTGGCAGATCCACAGGGCAAGGGGGGGTGCGGCAGGGATCAGAGGGGTAACTGTAAGGTGGGGCCATGGACTCCACGCCTGTGTGGTGGAAAACGAGGCTGTGAGGAGGTGGGGGACAGAACAGGGTCAACAGGCTGTCGTTCTTGGTGGGGCTGGGATGAGGCAGAGTGGAGTGGGACCTCAGGGGGACTGGGTGGAGAGTGGCATGCTTGGAACTGAGATTATGGAGGATGGTGGTAGTTATGGGTAGCAAGGTGACCCACATGGATTCCTTGGGGGCGGGGGGTTAGCCTAAACTCCAATTTTATGGGGTCAAGTGAGAGGGAGGTCTTCTAGAACAGTGGATTTTGTGTTGTTCCAGATGGCACAGCTGATTCCACAGAGTAGGTGGGAGTTTTGGGGATAGAGATTGTGGTTAAAACTAGTACAAGACAAAGGGAGGGGGGATCGGCTCTCCTCAGGTGAGGAGTTCCCTGACCCTGAAGGTACATAGTGCCTATCCCATTGTTACCGAAACGGGGTTCCCTTCTTGGTGAGTGTCAAGCCAAAGAATAGGAAAAAGAAGAATTTTACTTGCCACAAATAAAGGAGAACACCAGGGATCTTTCCCAAAGCAGTGTCTCCCTGAACAATGAAATTGGGGCAGTTTTAAGCTAAGGGGGGCATACACATTCATGAAGGGACTTGCACAGTGGTAAAGACAGTGGGATTGGGGCAGAAGTCCCCTTAAGATGACCGAGTTTAGGTCAAAGTCAGGAGGGCGGACAGGGTCATCATCACCAAATCTCTGGCTCCTCTTGGGCTGGCGTCTGAGTGCTCAGGGGACTTTAGATCCTGCAAAGAGAACTCAAGAATGTGCATCCAGTCCACCTTTACCTCTGAACCTGGCCTGGGAGTTTTACCACTGATTTATCGTCTCCGATAGGGCTATCTCCTGGCCCGAGAGTGGCCGTTCTTACCTTCTTTCACAAGGTGGCAGGGTTGGGGGGGGGCACCTCAAATGACCTTTCTTATGTCAAGAAAGCTAGGTCTCCCTCTTTCTTTTCCCAGGGACCCCTAACTCTTTCTGCAATTAGTAATTATGTAAGACAAGATTCTCACTTCGCGAGAGAGGCTTGCCGAGATAATTCGTAAATTTCTACAATTCCTAAAGAATCGCTTGAATGGTTACGGTAGCACTATTTGTAAAACCAGGTGGAGATCCCGTGCATGGTTGGGGTTTGTTGACCCACAAATCCCACTACAGCAAACAGCCGTGTCCTCACCCGCGGGCTTGAGGAAGAGAACACTGTCCTTCCCTGTGTACTCTTGACTGGCCGCGTAACCTTCCACCAAGTTGCTACATGGTCTTGGACGTCCTCAGCAACTAGTGGTGAAGGGTCCTGTGTGTCTCTGTGGCTTCTTGATCCTGGCATGAGGTCGCAGATGTCTTGGGCATATGAGTTTTCTCCTTTGATGGTTTTAGTAGGCTAAATTTCCAGGTTTAGTCATGGTATGCCAAAGATCAGTGTTGCTAGATTCAGCTCCTCCTTCCAAGGGGGAAGTTTTTATGAGGAAGGTCAAAAGAGCCAGGGTAAACCCTGGAAATGAACCCCCCCACAAGCACAACTGTGGGTACACAGTGTCCTGTTCGCCCAAGTATTGTGTCTGCTTCCCTTCCCGATGCCTTTGGCTCTTCTCTCCAAATCTTGTTGTTGATGTTGTTGTTGTTGTTGTTTTAAGATTTTATTTATTTATTTGAGAAAGAGAGAGAGGACACAAGCCCCACGGGTAGGAGGTGGGGAGGCGGAGGGAGAAGCAGGCTTCCCGCTGAGCAGGGAGCCTGACGTGGGGCTCGAGCCCAGGACCCTGGGATCATGATCTGAGCTGAAGGCAAACATTTAACCGACTGAACCACCCAGGCACCCCTCCAAAGCTTGTTTTTAATATACTGTCAAGTAAAGCCCACTCCTTCTCCTGAAATGCTTGCCTTTTAGTAGAAAACCCAGTAGTTACCTGGCTTCCTGAAGCTTGTCTGGATGCATCTATATTGTGGAGGGGCCGGTGTGTGTCATTCCCATCCTCCCTTCCTGTGCTGTTGGCAGGAGCTCTTCAATCCTGCTTTTCCAGGGAGATTCCCAGTGAGTGATGGTCATCTTTGGGCCTGGGGGCAGTGAGGGATCCAGCCTAGGCCTCAACCGAGCAGAATTGGTTCACATTCCAGCTCTCTACTTACGTAGCCTTTCTGGGCCTCCGTTTTCTCATCTGTAAAATGGAATTGTCCTATCTGCTGACAGGGGATTCAGAAGACCAAACAAGATAATGTGAAGCCCAAAGCACCGAGCCTGGCTTGAGTTCTACATCTCGTTTAAGTTTGAAACATTCATGCCTTCTTACCACACTTTCCTTGTTTTATACAACTATTTCTCCTTTTTCTCAAATAATCTAGTATTTACAGACACACCAGAGGTGGTCCCAGGGGTTGCTCTGGTCATTGAGACTTACTTTTAGTCTTCAGCTTTGTCACTGAAAAATTTTTGACAGGTTCGTGTCTGATCTACCCTGTTCTTAGCTTGCCCGAGTCTCCAGGTGAAGATGCAGATCCCCGATGATAACAGCCACCAGCCGCATGAGCACGTACTGTGTGGGCACAGGGCTGATTCTGCACTCATTTAATACTCACAAAACCCCTACAAGGTTGCTCTTCTTATTTTCCCTGTTTTAGAGCAGAGGAATTGAGTCTTAGAGAGATGAGCCTGCCCAAGTACACAAGGCCAATGCCGCCAAGAGATGAATGTCAGCCCTCAGATTCCGCTTCCCTTCTGCAAGCCCACATCTGGGACTCTGAGGGAACCCGGGAGTTGATTTTCACAGCTGTAGCTCTCTTTATGTAGTACACATCTTCTTGGAAGAAGTAACATCTTATTTCAGACTCTTCCCACCCAATGAAAGTTTCAGTGAATGCCTTTCATGATGTTCCAAGCACTATGAAGTCATGTGAAGGGGGCTGGCACCTTTTTTTTTTTTTAAAAGATTTTATTCATGAGAGAGCAGCGAGAGAGAGCACGGGCGGGGGGAGGGGCAGACTCCCTGCAGAGCAGGGAGCCTGACGCAGGACTCCATCCCTCGACCCTGGGATCATGACCTGAGCCGAAGGCAGCTGCTTAACGGACTGAGCCACCCAGGCGCCCCGGAAGCTGCCATTTAAGGAAAGCCAAGGGAGCATCCTGTTGGCTAAGGAAAGAACCCTTTGGCAGCTGGATTATCTACCCTTTATTTTGTAAGGTTGGAGTTTTGTGTACTTCCCCTGGTTTCCTTAAAGGAAACCAGTCTTGGTGAATGGTTTCAGCCTCTCTGTGCTGCCTCCTTGGCCCTGGGTGGGTCCGCCCGTCTCAGGACAGAGTTCTAGAGATGATTCTCAGGGTTATTAAGTTAATGGATGTTTCTTTGGAGAAAATTGCACCTGCTCTTGGCCTTTCTTTGCAGAAGCCTGCTGTGTTCCCTGTTTCGGGGGAAGAGACTCTAACTCTTTCTTTGGACCTTCTCATTGTCTTGGTGGGTGATTGATTATTTCAGAGTTCTAAGAGCCCAGCCTGGAGATTAGTTACTTCTAGAGTGATGCAATTTTAAATGTAATTAATTGTTCTGTGAGTCCTGAATGCAGATCTTCTTTTTTTTTTTTCTTTCCCCAAAGTAGTTCATTGTCTTAATTATGTTAATGGGAGAAAAGGCAGCCCTTATTGATGGCTCAATCAATCTGCAGTAGGGATCCCAGCCATTTGGATGCTGTTGGTCTGCACGGCTGGGCCATCACTCATGTCCCCACTGGAGGCAGACAGCCCAATTAGCATTCGCCACTTCTTGGCTCTGTGTCCCCAGTGTCCACTGCCCATGGAACAGATGATGAAGTGACTTATTTGCAAAGGCACGCACACACACGCACAAAAGGCAGGGAGATCGTATGAGAGAGAGAAATCTGCTTTAGTGAAAAGCATGTTATCTTGCCTGAAATGTTCAGGGTGCTGGTTTTGAAAGGCATTGATGTGGCATTCCGCACAAACACCAACAAGACAGACCCGACAAGGGATGCAAGAAGAAATCGTTCTTCCACTCCCAATCTATCCTCCTCCGTCTCTCCGGGTGTCCCACTTTTTCCAGCTCTGACAAAGCTGAAGTCTCATTTTCAACTGTAGAATATATATCCAACGGGCGCCTGGGTGGCTCAGTCATTAAGTGTCTGCCTTCGGCTCAGGTGATGATCCCAGGGTCCTGGGATTGAGCCCCGCATCGGGCTCCCTGCTCAGTGGGAACCCTGCTCTCCCTCTCCCACTCCCCCTGCTTATGTTCCTGCTCTCGCCATATCTCTCTCTGTCAAATAAATAAATAAAAATCTTAAAAAAAAAAAAGAATATATATCCAAGTGGGTTGGACTTGCTGGTGGCCGTGAGAGCACGTTCCCTGGGTCTGCAGTTTGGAGAGGGTGGCTTTGAAAATTGATGAGTTCTCAGGTATCGCATCCCTAGAAGAGCCTTCTTTCTTTTCCCTCCACCTTTTTATTTTGTGCATTTTCCAATCTGTGGTAGAGCTACAGGAATAGTACAGTGAACTGCCCTGTAGCCTTCACCAGTATTTGCCAGTTGTTCACATTTTGCTGCTTTGCTTTTCTTCTCCCTTCTGTCCTCTCTCCCACTCTATCTACTTCTCTCTCCCTCTCCTCTTGCTCTGCGGCCACACAGACGCACCTGCATATATGCGTGTATGTCTGGTTCTGGAGGAACCATTTCTGAGTACGTTGCAGACATGTTCGTTCTCCCTTGCATCGGTCAGTGTGCATCTCCTGACGACAAGGATATTCTCCCACACAACACACTTGACACACTCGGGAAATGTAATGTTGACACAATACTATTTCATATGTGGCCCGCAGTAAAAATTTCTCAAACTATCCCAGTAATGCTTTTATTTTTAATTTTTTTTTCTATTTTGGGTCTTCTTTTAAAAAATTTTTTTATTATTATGTTAATCAACATACATTACATCATTAGTTTTAGATGAAGTGTTCCATGATTCATTGTTTGTGTATAACACCCAGTCCTCCATGCAGAGCATGCCCTCTTTAATACCCATCACCAGGCTAGCCCATCCTCCCACCCTCCTCCCCTCTAGAATGCTCAGTTTGTTTCTCAGAGTCCATAGTCTCTCATGGTTCATCTCCCCCTCCAATTCCCCCCCTTCATTCTTACCCTCCTGCTATCTTCTTCTTCTTCTTTTTTTT
>NC_058403.1:143225443-143416219 GCF_002201575.2 Neomonachus schauinslandi | reverse complement strand
TCCAGCAACCCTCAGTTTGTTTCCTGAGATTAAGAATTCCTCATATCAGTGAGGTCATATGATACATGTCTTTCTCTGATTGACTTATTTCACTCAGCATAACACCCTCCAGTTCCATCCACGTTGTTGCAAATGGCAAGATCTCATTCTTTTTGATGGCTGCATAATATTCCATTGTATATATATACCACATCTTCTTTATCCATTCATCTGTCGATGGACATCTTGGCTCTTTCCACAGTTTGGCTATTGTGGACATTGCTGCTATAAACATCGGGGTGCACGTACCCCTTCAGATCCCTACATTTGTATCTTTGGGGTAAATACCTAGTAGTGCAATTGCTGGATCGTATGGTAGCTCTATTTTCAACTTTTTGAGGAACCTCCATACTGTTTTCCAGAGTGGTTGCACCAGCTTGCATTCCCACCAACAGTGTAGGAGGGTTCCCCTTTCTCTGCATCCCCACCAACATCTGTCGTTTCCTGACTTGTTAATTTTAGCCATTCTGACTGGTGTGAGGTGGTATCTCATTGAGGTTTTGATTTGGATTTCCCTGATGCCGAGCGATGTTGAGCACTTTTTCATGTGTCTGTTGGCCATTTGGATGTCTTCTTTGGAAAAATGTCTGTTCATGTCTTCTGCCCATTTCTTGATTGGATTATTTGTTCTTTGGGTGTTGAGTTTGATAAGTTCTTTATAGATTTTGGATACCAGCCCTTTATCTGATACGTCATTTGCAAATATCTTCTCCCATTCTGTCCGTTGTCTTTTGGTTTTGTTGACTGTTTCTTTTGCTGTGCAAAAGCTTTTTATCTTGATGAAGTCCCAATAGTTCATTTTTGTCCTTGCTTCCCTTGCCTTTGGCGATGTTTCTAGGAAGAAGTTGCTGCGGCTGAGGTCGAAGCGGTTGCTGCCTGTGATCTCCTTTAGGATTTTGATGGACTCCTGTCTCACATTCAGGTCTTTCAACCATTTGGAGTCTATTTTTGTGTGTGGTGTAAGGAAATGGTCCAGTTTCATTCTTCTGCATGTGGCTGTCCAGTTTTGCCAACACCATTTGTTGAAGAGACTGTCTTTTTTCCATTGGACATTCTTTCCTGCTTTGTCGAAGATTAGTTGACCATAGAGTGGAGGGTCCATTTCTAGGCTCTTTATTCTGTTTCATTGCTCTATGTGTCTGTTTTTGTGCCAGTACCATACTGTCTTGATGATGACAGCTTTGTAATAGAGCTGGAAGTCCGGAATTGTGATGCTGCCAGCTTTGCTTTTCTTTTTCAACATTCCTTTGGCCATTCAGGGTCTTTTCTGGTTCCATACAAATTTTAGGATTATTTGTTCCATTTCTTTAAAAAAAAGTTGACGGTATTTTGATGGGGATTGCATTGAATGTGTAGATTGCTCTAGGTAGCATTGACATCTTCACAATATTTGTTCTTCCAATCCATGAGCATGGAATGTTTTTCCATTTGTGTCTTCCTCAATTTCTTTCATGAGTATTTTATAGTTTTCTGAGTATAGATCCTTTGCCTCTTTGGTTAGATTTATTCCTAGGTATCTTAATGGTTTTGGGTGCAATTGTAAATGGGATCGACTCCTTAATTTCTCTTTCTTCTGTCTTGTTGTTGGTGTATAGGAATGCCACTGATTTCTGTGCTTTGATTTTATATCCTGCCACTTTACTGAATTCCTGTATGAGTTCTAGCAGTTTTGGGATGGAGTCTTTTGGGTTTTCCCCACAAAGTATCATATCATCTGCAAAGAGTGAGAGTTTGACTTCTTCTTTGCCAATTTGGATGCCTTTGATTTCTTTTTGTTGTCTGATTGCTGTGGCTAGGACTTCTAATACTATGTTGAATAGCAGTGGTGATAATGGACATCCCTGCCGCATTCCTGACCTTAGGCAGAAAGCTGTTGGTTTTTCCCCATTGAGAATGATATTCGCTGTAGGTTATAGATGGCTTTTATGATATTGAGGTACGTACCCTCTATCCCTATACTCTGAAGAGTTTTGATCAAGAAAGGATGCTGTACTTCGTCAAATGCTTTTTCTGCAATTATTGAGACGATCATCTGATTCTTGTTCTTTCTTTTGTTAATGTATTGTATCACGTTAATTGATTAGCAGATGTTGAACCAACCTGGCAGCCCAGGGATAAATCCCACTTGGTCGTGGTGAATAATCCTTTTAATGTACTGTTGGATCCTATTGGCTAGTATTTTGGTGAGCATTTTTGCATCCATGTTCATCAAGGATATTGGTCTGTAATTCTCCTTTTTGATGGGGTCTTTGTCTGGTTTTGGTATCAAGGTAATGGTGGCCTCATAAAATAAGTTTGGAAGTTTTCCTTCCATTTCTATTTTTTGGAACAGTTTCAAAAGAATAGGTATTAATTCTTCTTTAATTGTTTGGTAGAATTCCCCTGGGAAGCCATCTGGCCCTGGACTTTTGTTTGTTGGGAGATTTTTGATGACTGCTTCAATTTCCTTAGTGGTTATAGGTCTGTTCGGGTTTTCTATTTCTTCCTGGTTCACTTTGGTAGTTGATACATCTCTAGGAATGCATCCCTTTCTTCCAGGTTATCTAATTTGCTGGCATAGAGTTGCTCATAATATGTTCTTATAATTGTTTGTATTTCTTTGGTGTTGGTTATGATGTCTCCTCTTTCATTCATGATTTTGTTGATTTGGGTCATTTCTCTCTTCTTTTTGATAAGTCTGGCCAGGGGTTTATCAATCTTGTTCATTCTTTCAAAGAACCAGCTCCTAGTTTTGTTGATCTGTTCTACTGTTCTTTTGGTTTCTATTTCATTGATTTCTGCTCTGATCTTTATGATTTCTCTTCTCCTGCTGGGTTTAGGCTTTATTTGCTGTTCTCTCTCCAGCTCCTTTAGGTGTAGGGTTAGGTTGTGTATTTGAGACCTTTCTTGTTTCTTGAGAAAGGCTTGTATTGCTATATACTTCTCTTAGGACTGCCTTTGCTGCATCCCAAAGATTTTGAATAGCTGTGTTTTCATTTTCATTGGTTTCCATGTATTTTTTTAATTCTTCTTTAATTTCCTGGTTGACCCATTCATTCTTCAGTAGGATGCTCTTTAGCCTCCATGTATTTGAGTTCTTTCCGACTTTCCTCTTGTGATTGAGTTCTAGTTTCAAAGCATTGTGGTCTGAAAATAGGCAGGGAATGATCCCAATCTTTTGGTACCGGTTGAGACCTGATTTATGACCTAGGATGTGATCTATTCTGGAGAATGTTCCATGGGCACTAGAGAAGAATGTGTATTCCATTGCTTTGGGGTGGAATGTTCTGAATATGTCTGTGAAGTCCATTTGGTCCAGTGTGTCATTTAAAGTCTTTATTTCCTTGTTGATCTTTTGCTTAGACGATCTGTCCATTTCAGTGAGGGGGTGTTAAAGTCCCCCACTATTATTGTATTGTTGTCGATGTGTTTCTTTGCTTTTGTTATTAATTGCCTTATATAATTGGCTGCTCCCATGTTAGGGGCATAGATATTTACAATTGTTAGATCTTCTTGTTGGATAGATCCTTTAAGTAGGATATAATGTCCTTCCTCATCTCTTATTACAGTCTTTGGTTTAAAATCTAATTTGTCTGATAGAAGGATTGCCACCCCAGCTTTCTTTTTGTGTCCGTTAGCATGGTAAATGGTTTTCCACCCCCTCACTTTCAATCTGGGGGTGTCTTTGGGTCAAAAATGAGTCTCTTGCAGACAGCATATTGATGGGCTGGTTTTTTAATCCAATGTGATAGCCTGTGTCTTTTGATTGGGACATTTAGCCCATTTACATTCAGGGTAACTATTGAAAGATATGAATTTAGTGCCACTGTATTGCCTGTAAGGTGACTGCTACTGTATATTGTCTGTGTTCCTTTCTGGTTTATGTTGCTTTTAGGCTCTCTCTTTGCTTAGAGGACCCCTTTCAAGATTTCTTGTAGGGCTGGTTTCGTGTTTGCAAATTCCTTTAGTTTTTGTTTGTCCTGGAAGCTTTTTATCTCTCCTTCTATTTTCAATGACAGCCTAGCTGGATATAGTATTCTTGGCTGCATGTTTTTCTCGTTTAGTGCTCTGAATATATCCTGCCAGTCCTTTCTGGCCTACCAGATCTCTGTGGATAGGTCTGTTGCCAATCTAATGTTTCTACCATTGTAGGTTACAGATCTCTTGTCCCGAGCTGCTTTCAGGATTTTCTCTTTGTCTCTGAGACTTGTAAGTTTTGCTATTAGATGTTGGGGTGTTGACCTATTTTTATTGATTTTGAAGGGGGTTCTCTGTGCTTCCTGGATTTTCATGCCTGTTTCCTTCCCCAAATTAGGGAAGTTCTGTGCTATAATTTGCTCCAATATACCTTCTGCCCCTCTCTCTCTTTCTTCTTCTTCTGGGATCCCAATTATTCTAATGTTGTTTCATCTTATGGTATCGCTTACCTCTCGAATTCTGCCCCTCGTGATCCAGTAGTTGTTTATCTCTCTTTTTCTCAGCTTCTTTATTTTCCATCATTTGGTCTTCTATATCACTGATTCTCTCTTCTGCCTCATTTATCCTAGAAGTTAGCGCCCCCATTTTTGATTGCACCTCATTAATAGCCTTTTTCATTTCGACTTGGTTAGATTTTAGTTCTTTTATTTCTCCAGAGAGGGTTTCTCTAATAACTTCCATGCTTTTTTCAAGCCCAGCTAGTATCTTTAAAATCATGATTCTGAACTCTAGGTCCGACATCATACTAATGTCCATATTGAGTAGGTCCCTGGCAGTCGGTACTACCTGTTGTTTTTTGTTGAGGTGATTTTTTTCGTCTTGTCATTTTGTCCAGAGGAGAATAGATGAATGAGAGAACAAAATGCTAACAGGGTAACAGCGTTCCCCAAAAATATACTCTAAACAAATCAGAAAAGACCTGAAACCGGGCAAAAGAAAGGGAAAGAAAGAAAAAAGAAAAAGATAAAAACGAACAAAAACAGAACAAAACAAAACAAAAAAAACAGAATATGATCAAATATGATCAGGCTGGTGCATGGATCAGTGCCACACACTAGATTTTGGGTGTATTTTGGTCTGTTAGAAGAAAGTGCCTCCCAAAATTTTAAAGAAAGAAAAACTTATATATGTATAAAAATAAGGGTTGATATGATGAAGGGATGGAATATGACTGTAAAGATGAAAATTATAAAAAATTTTATAAAAGGAATTGATAAGTTTTTTGAAAAAAGAAGAGGATTTAAGACAAAAAGAAGAAAAAAAAAGGGAGAGAATGTGATCAGTCAGGAGACTAGAACAAAGCCATACACCAGAGATTTAGGGTATATTTTGATCTGTTAGAAGAAATTGTATCTCAAAATTTTAAAGAGAGAACAACTTATATATATATGCCAAAAATAAGGGTAACTACTATGAAGGGATAGAATATGACTCTAGAAATGAAAAATAAAAATGTTTTTTTACAAAAGGGATTGATAAGATGTTGGTTGAAAAAGGGAAAAAGAAAAATTCAAAAAATAATAGAAAAAAAAGAAAATTAAAAAAATTAACTTTGAAAGACTAAAGAATCATGGGAAAAAAGCCATGAATTCTATATGCAGTATTCCCCTAGTGCTGCAGTTCTGCCATTCTCATTGATGGGTAAACTTGGTCTTGGCCGGCTGTTCTTGCTGATCTTCTGGGGGAGGGGCCTGTTGCTGTGGTTCCCAAATGTCTTTGCCGGAGGTGGAATTGCCCCGCCCTTGCCCCCTCCCAGCTAAGTAATCTGCTCGGGTTTGCTCTCAGGAGCTTTTGTTCCCTGCAAGCTTTCCGTACAGCTTTGGAGGCCGAGAGTGAAAATGGCCTCCCAATCTCCACCCTGGAGGAGCCGAGAACTCGGGGCCCCACTCCTCAGTGCGCCCCCAGAGAAAAGCAGTCAGTCACTCCCGTCTCCCCAGTCTCCGGCTGCACTCCGTGCTCACCTGGCCTGTGACTGAGCGTTTCTGTCTCTCGCACACGACCCCGTGTGGAGTCTCCAAACCCAGCAGATCCCTGCGGTGTGCTCCCGCGCCACTCCTCCCAGGGGAGGAAGGGGAGTCTCTCCGGATCTGCCGCTTGTTGGGTCCCTGCTGGAGAAGCAGTGACCCGATTGCACCATGGATCAAGGTTTATAAGAACCCTGAGCTGAGAGCCCGCACCTCGGCTCCGTGTCTGCAGCCAGCTTCCCCGCTCCGATCCCTGGGAGCTCTGCCGCACTCAGGCACCCCCGGTCTTTCTGTGACCCGGGGGTCCTGAGACCACACTGTCCCACGAGGGTTCCACCCCCTGCTTAGCCACTGGAGCGACGTCCCTCAGCGGAGCCGACTTCTAAAAGTTCCGATTTTGTGCTCCGCGGCTCTATCACTTGCCAGAAGCGGCCGACGGAGGCCCCCTCCCCCGCCGTCTATCCTCCCGAATATCACCTCGGGTTCACTTATCCACACGTCCTACCTTCCAGAAAGTGGTCGCTTTTCTGTTCAGAGAGTTGCTGCTATTCTTTTCTTCGATCTCCTGTTGAGTTCGTAGGTGTTCAGAATGGTTTGATCCCTATCCAGCTGAATTCCTGAGACCAGACGAGATCCAGGTCTCCTGCTCCTCTGCCATCTTGCTCCTCTTATTTTTAATTTTTAAAATATTTTTATTTATTAGAGAGAGTGTGGTGAGCACATGAGCTGGGAGAGGGGCGTAGGGAGAAGCAGACTCCCTGCTGAGCGGGGAGCCCGATGACCTGGGGCTCCACCCCAGGACCCTGGGACCATGACCTGAGCCGAAGGCAGATGCTTAACCGACTGAGCCCCCCAGGAGCCCCCCAGTAATGCTGTTTATCACAACAAGCGTTGTGAATGCCACAGTGGAGATGTGTCGGGTGTGGCAAGGATCTGAAGGAGGGAGTTGTTGGTTTAGCCTTGTGACCAGGAGCTGTCAGGAGAAGATTCACCAAGGAGGCTACCCTTGAGCGGAATAGCTGTCCATCATTCAGACAAGGCAGGAGGAGGGCAGAAAAGGAAAAACAGGATTTGAGTGTGTGTTTGGAGGGGTGGGTACTTGTAAGGGGACGGCTGGGGGCAGAAAGTGAGGGAGGTGGGGGCCAGAATGGACTTCATTTATCTCTTGTAGAGATTCTAGAGAGATGGGCCTGGCTGTGGTATAGAATAGAAATCAAGGTGGGCCTGACAAAAAGCAGGGAAGCCAGGTAGGAAGCCGTAGCCGCATTTTTCCAGGTGGGGGGCGCTGTGTTTGCCTTTTTTCCTTGCCGATGGTCTCCCTCCCGGTGGTAATTAATAATTTTTGGACAGGTGGATTACCTAGTCATTCCAGGAGGAGTAGAATGGGCCAGAAGGTGGGGTTTGTGCGCCCCCCTTTCCTGTGTGCCACTTCCTGCCCCCCACTTATTTTTTTTTAAAGATTTGTTTATTTTAGAGAGAGAGAGCAAGAGCACGCATACAGGCGCAAGTGGGGGGCAGGAACAGAGGGAGAGGGAGAAGCAGACTCCCCACTGAGCATGGAGCCCTAAGGGGGGCTTGATCCCAGGTCCCTGAGATCGTGACCTGAGCCGAAATCAAGAGTCGGACACTTAACCGACTGAGCCTCCCAGGCGCCCCCTTGCCCCCCACTAATTAATCAGCGGCAGTAGGTGAAGATGGCCCAGCCATCCCGGTTGTTCTGCTCAGTGAATTCTTACCTCCCTAGTCCGCCGAGGGAAAGAAAAGGCTGCTGTTAGCCAGAAGCAGATACCTGTGATGTGTCAGGGGTAATGGGAAGAATTTGGGCCCTTGAGAGCCCCATTGGAAGAGCAGACGCACAGTGATGGCCAGTGAATGATGACCTGTCCCCACAAAAGACGTAGGACGTAATCACAATGGACTGTGAAGGCCATTCTGAGCCAGAATGTACTTTACCTGGCCAGCTTAGATCCTTGGGCAGCCAGGTCCTCAGTGTTTTCAAGTTCTGGCTGAAAGAAAATGCAGAAATCTCCACTGATCTTCATAGTTGTGTTTTAAGTGATGTATTTTTCTTCCAGTATATTGTAAATGGAAAGCGGAAAGATACTCAGAAAAAAATGTAAAAATCACTCAAATCTAACAGCAAGAAATACATTTTAACATTTGGGGTCTTTTTATCATGGTGTTACATGTTTAACTTTACATCTGGCTGCTTTTTTATGTGACCTGTGTACATACTCTTTCCTCAAACACAATATTTCAGAAGCGTTAATAAAGATACCAGAGTCAGGGAGCCTGGGTGGCTCAGTTGTTAAGTGTCTGCCTTCGGCTCAGGTCATGATTTTGGGTTCCTGGGATCGAGCCCTGCATTGGGCTCTCTGCTCAGCGGGGAGTCTGCTTCTCCTTCTCCCTCTGCTGTTCCCCCTGCTTGTGCTCTCTCTCTGTCAAATAAATAAATAAAATCTTAAAAAAAAAAAAAGATACCAGAGTCACCTCTCCAGTGGGCTGGGCTTTTTCCAGTTTCCTTAGAAACCTCTATGCTTTTCTGATCTCCTGTCTGCCTGTCTGTCTCTTTCAGGACATCTCTCTTCCATTTTATTTACATCTTTTGCAAGGAAGGGTCTGAGCAAACCCAGGTGGAGGCGGGGTTGCAGATCTCTAAGCCTTCTGACATTCGTGGTCAGAGAATATTTTCTCAGGAGTTGGGGCCTGTATGGAGGAAGGGCAGACTCAGTCGTGAGGAGGGAGTATAAGCCAGCTGCATGGCCTTGATCTCCTGTGCCCCCACCCCCATGATTCCACATGAGGAGGAGAACGTCAAAGCGAGCTACGCCTTGCAGCCAAGTGGGTGGACTATTAATACCCAATAACGAAAGTCATTTTAAGATCACTCTCGAGCAGTGAGAAACGATAGTGATGAGTGACCTGCTTTCCAGCCCAGTTTCACAGTGGCCTTCATTGGCTTTACCTGACCTCCTCACTGGGGTTGTGGGGCCCCTGATGACCACGTGGCCAGTCTGGACCCATGAGGAGTCCCCGTCTTGTCCCTGACGGAGTCATCCCGATCTCTACTCCCCTTCAGTAGTGGTACCAGTAACAAACCTAGGAGGAGCCCCCGTGCCAGTCCATGTACCAGAAGTTGCTGTACGCACTTACGCCAGCTCACTTCTTGGTCACTTCTGCTTATTTCTTCTGGGCCAGCCTTGCAGAGCAGCCTTCACACGGGGCTCCTGTCCTCGATGGCAGCTCTCTGGACATTTGCTGGCCCACTAATTGGCCTTCCCTCCCAGAGACCTGGGCCAAGGGGCCCTTTCCTCACTCCTGCTCTCCCTTGATCATGTCGGGATTTGTATGCTACTCTGCTAACAGAGATCTCCAAGTAGACACTCTCAGTGGTGGTGTGTGCTGGTTGACCTGGACCCCCTCTGATGCGGCACCAGCAAAGCCCCAGGGTCTGTGTTCGTGGGGACACACTGGCACCCCCCTTGGTTGTGTCTGATGTCAGGAAGAAAAGGAAAAAGTCCTTCGAGCTCTTTTCTTCACATCTCTAAGTAACGAGGAGTAAAAGAGGGTTTTTTTTTTTTAAGATTTTATTTATTTGACAGAGACACAGCGAGAGAGGGAACACAAGCAGGGGGAGTGGGAGAGGGAGAAGCAGGCTTCCTGCCGAGCAGGGAGCCCGATGCGGGGCTCGATCCCAGGACCCTGGGGTCATGACCTGAGCCGAAGGCAGATACCTAACGACTGAGCCCGGGTCCCTAAAAGAGGGTTTTGTGTGAGGACAGTGACAAGGGTGGAGAGGGAGGCAGAGACCATCGTTCCAGTCCAGCTGAGCAGAGAAGAGAGCCGCTCCGAACCATCTTGTCCACGAAAGCAGGTTGGCATTTTGCCACCCCTGCAGCCACGTCTCCAATCTTGTTTTCTTGGACACTGTTTCCCCTCATCTGTCATTTGTGTCCGTAGCAAAAGAAACCTTGCCTGGCTGAAGCCATGATCAGGGTTTGCTTGGTGGAGGTGGCAGCCTCTTTCATGGAATCACGGGGTCTTCTGTCTGACCTTGTCTCCTTCCGAACATAGGTGGTGCTTCCCACGTTCATCCTGGAGAAGCGGTCCCTGCTGGAGATGTACGCAGACTTCATGGCACATCCAGACCTGCTGCTGGCCGTCACCGCTGGGGCCACACCGGAGGAGAGGGTCATTTGCTTCGTGGAGTATTATCTCACGGCCTTCCACGAGGGCCGCAAGGGGGCCTTGGCCAAGAAGCCCTACAACCCCATCATCGGTGAGACGTTTCACTGTTCCTGGGAGGTCCCCAAAGACAGGGTCAAGCCAAAGAGGACTGCTCCCCATTCTCCTGCTGGCCACGAACACCCGATGGCCGAGGACCCTTCCAAAAGCTACAAACTGAGGTTTGTGGCCGAGCAGGTGTCCCATCACCCACCCATCTCCTGCTTCTACTGTGAGTGCAAGGAGAAGAGACTGTGCGTCAACACTCACGTATGGACCAAAAGCAAGTTCATGGGCATGTCCGTGGGGGTCTCCATGATAGGGGAAGGTAAGCCATGTTGTACGTTTGGTGGAGCTTGGCTCTTACATGGTGCTGTTGGTACAACTGAGAGATGATTGATGATTGTGTGTGTAGGATTCTTTGTGTTTGTTTTGTTTTGGGATTGGGGGTGGCTGAGTAGTAAAGAGGGACAGGTTTTGTTATTTTGGGACCAGGCCCTGGTAATTTCCCAGTGGGGCCAAGGTTGCAGAGTAGATGGGATGCACCTGGATCTTTACACATTATGCGTGTATGGGGCCCACCTTACATACTATTTTTATTTTCAGCTTTGCATGAATATTAAGAGTTGTCTCCAAATCTGTGAAAACACATTTTTGTTCATTCTCACCTGTGTTCTGGCTCACAGACAGTAAGGATAATAGGGCTGCCTATTCCGAATCTGCTCATAAACATTCCCAAGGCAAATCTCTGGATTCTGCTAGAGATTTCTGAAGCAAGAACAATGTAATCACACCACACGTGGATCGCACATTCTTATTTTAGCAAATAGCTATGAATGAAATTTATTCATTGTTGGAAGAAACCTATAATAATCCTTGTTAAACTGAGGCGTCTGTGTTCATGGTTCTTCAACTTCTCTGGGTCACAGATTCCTTTGAGACTCTGAGACTATGGATTCTCTTCTCGAGAAAGGGAAAGAAAAAAATCCAACCCAAAATTTAGTCTTCAGTTTCAGGGAGTACATGACTCCTTGGAAGCCCTTCCAAAAGCCCATGAGATTAAAAATACCTCTCATTGACTTAGGGCATTTTTATTGAGTACCTACTAGATGCCAGACACTGTGTTAGGGGCTATGGATACTTGTATGAACAAAATAGACCTCTCCCCCCAAAATAAATCTCTGTTCTCATTCAGCTTCCATTCTACTTCTATTTTCCTGGTAAATGAAATTATGTTGGTTGTGTGGGAAGGTGTGAGGTACTATGCAGAAAAATAAAGCAAGGGGGAGGAAGCGGGGAGCAGTGGGGATAGGGCAGAGGGGCCTTAGGATGGGATGGGATGGGATGGCGGCCTTCTGCCAGTTGCCAAAGGCCCACCTCATGCCCCCTGGTTTGTACTGGTGGAGTCTTCCCTTTGATTTAGAAACAAAAATCCGGATTCAGACCTCATCCTGTTTCACTTTATTCCTTATCCTAAGTCTCCCACGTCAGGAATCACAGGAAGGCGAAATGTTTGTTTGCGGGACGAGGCGGAGCGTGGGGGCCGTTCCCACGTTCGTGTGCCCCCACCGGCCGCGTGCGCAGATGGCCGGCACCTTCTCTACAGACCTGTTTGCAGTGTGTTTCCTCCCTGCTCTCTAATGGGGCGGGTCAGTCAGTCCGCCGGGTTATTGGTTCACCTGGGAAAGGCGTGGTGCTGTTCCTGATGGCAGGCTCCCCACTCAGCTGACGTCTGAGGCACGTGCCGGCCAAGTGCCCGGGGACTGGCGCTGGCGGGACGGCAAGTGGGTGCCACCACTGTTCCTAGGGCAGACCTCCCCGAGAAGGCAGCCGCTGTTGTTTTTTTTTTTAAGATTTTATTTATTTATTTGACAGAGAGAGACACAGCGAGAGAGGGAACACAAGCAGGGGAGTGGGAGAGGGAGGAGCAGCTTCCCGCCGAGCAGGGAGCCCGATGCGGGGCTCGATCCCGGGACCCTGGGATCATGACCTGAGCCGAAGGCAGCCACCCAACCGACTGAGCCAGCCAGGCGCCCCCAGAACGCAGCCTTTGAGAGAGAGGAGCCGTGTGGACGGCTGGAGGAAGGGCGCTGCAGGCCCGGAGAGCAGGAGGCTCGGGTGCCCGGGATGAGCGTGTGAGGCGGGGCTGTTCTAGGAACTTCTGGCGGCTGCTGTGGCTGGAGCAGAGGGGACAGGTCAGAGAGGAGGGGCCCGGCCATGAGGGCTGGCTCGGGGGCTACAAGAACCCGGGCTTTTCCCTGAGTGAGGTGCGAGTCCGTGGACGGTGGACAGGGCTGGACCTGCGTCCCCAGGGATGCTGGGTGGAACAGAGGAGCTGGGAGCGGCGAGGACCCGGGGGCACAGCCGGGGGAGACAGACGAGTTGTTTCTTTTCTCGTCCTCCCTCCCCCACACACATACTTTCAGTCGGTAATTGGCCAGACTAATCTTCCGATAAAGCCAAATGCACGTTCAGGTGCACAGAGGAGGTATTCAAGTGCCTTTCTGGGGATTCCCCTGCGCTCAGCAGAAATACCTGCTGCTCCGGGTCAAGGCAAGGCAAAACCACAGATTCTTAAATAGGAGTACAGGGCAGGTGCCTCCCAGTCTCTGGGCCCGGGAGTCAGGATTCTTGACTTTGGACAAAGATCTGGAAATTTTCCATAAAGGTGAAGATTTGCAAATCTAGGAATTCAGGGAATTCTCAGTCAGTGAAAGTCAGTCTCTCCCCAGCCATCCACGTCAGGAGTGGGCTCTGGTGAGGAGGCTGTGTACAGCTGTGTTGCCTGTCCGACTGTGTTGTCGTGCTAGCCCGGCCCTTCCAGCACATTCTGCGCCTCTCTCCCCTTCCCTGGGTTCTCTGTTACCCTGCTCCGTCCTGGGCTGGGGCTCCTTCCTTCACCCAGCCACATACATGACCTCCATTCCTCTCCTCTGGAACTATACTTGAGAATGGTGGGTCCTTCTACCCTCACCATGTCCCTCACTCCCCGCACCCTGAGGTGAGCCAACATCTTTACTTTGTCTTATTGCTGGTGGTTGATGAGTGAGAGTGTCTCAGGGTGTTCACTCCCCTGTCCCAACAGGCGGCGGATAGGGCCTGGGGCCTTCAATTCACTTGGCACAGCTCTGGGCACGCTGGATGAGTCTCTTAATGCAGTGGGTGGGAGATCATATAACACCCTCTTCTGAGGCCCTCACTGTAGCCATCCCTGAAGTAGAATTAGAATCTGCTGCTCGAAAATTCTACTTAGAACTTCTTGGTAGAATGCTGAAATCAGAAAGAAAATTCTGGAGAGAGACTCTGGAAGGGCCCTCCCTGGACATGGCCCTTTCTGGCCACCCAGTGCATTCCTGCTGCAGATGGACCTGGGAAGGGTCAGGGGACAGATCTTGGCTCATTCTTGTGAGGCCTTAAGTTTCCCCAAATCCTTCCAGAAGCTACATCCCCCTTTCATATTAATTAAATGTGCACTCTGTAACACCCAGGATCCTTATTTTTCCCAGAAAGTACTTTTTTTTAAAAAAAGATTTTATTTATTTATTTGAGAAAGAGAGCGAGAGAGAGGGAAAGCACAGAGGGAGAAGCAGGTTTCCCGCTGAGCAGGGAGCCCGATGAGGGACTCGATCCCAGGACGCTGGGATCATGACCTGAGCCAAAGGCAGATGCTTAACTGACTGAGCCAATCAGGCCCCCCCCCCCGAAAGTACTTTTAAGAGTCCCCAAATTTTGGAGCAAAAGGTTCCCGTTCCTGTATTCAGAGCTCCTTTGGGGGGCTGGGGGGATGGGAAGCCAGGATGTTTTTCTCTTCCTCACTAATTCCTCGTCCTGATCTAGCACATTCCATGAATTTGTTGATTGGGTCTGAAGTAATGTTTTTTCCACTCCCGCATTTTAAAAATTAGATCTTCAGTGGGTCCACAGGAAATTTTTGTATGTAAATACATGGGCTTATCTTTTAAAATACTGCCTTTAGGCTGGGCCATATTTGGCTACAGTAAAATGCCATTATACAATGCTTCATTACGCCTTGAACTCACTTAGGTCGCAGCTCAGAGACTGCTCCCCGCCCCCGCCCAGGTCCCTCAGCCCTGGCACTCAGACCCCTAACTGAGACGCTGTTCAGTCCACCCGGCAGTTTGGTCCTCGGGGAAGTGAGACCCCTCTGCTCATCACCCGCCCTGTGGGGGAGTCGAGGTGCTTTCAGCTGCTCTTGCAACCTGCTCCCCCCCAAAACTCCAGAGCCAGAGCCCGGGAAATGGCATGGCTTCTTAATTGAGTCTGTGGGGAGAGGCAGTTAGTTCTAGCTAGTTCTGGTGAGAGAACGCCAGGTCGGCTGGGTGCTTGGGAGTCCCGACGCTGCCGGGCCTGCAGACCCATGCCGAGTTCCTTTCTGCCATTCAGGGCTTCCCAGAGACAGCGTCCTACTGGAATAGTTGGGTTCCTCAGAATGAAAGTGGATGTGAAATTATTTTAAAGTATCAGCTTGAAAATCTTAATACTTTGCCTTATGTTTACTGGTAAATCAATCTGTGGGATTTAAAATGGAAATCTTGCAGCTTGAAGACTAACCACGGTGTGGAAGTATTGATTATTTGGCATTTTTTTGGCTTCTCCGAGCTCTTAGGCTCATTAAAAAGGAACTTTCATTTGTGAGCCCATCTGTAAGTCTAGTTTTAATATAGTCTTTATTTCATATTAGGGACAGATTTTTTTTTTTTTTATGCAGCCCTGACAGAAGAGTTAGGACTGAGAAGGCATAATTGCAGGTGATTAATGAGAAAGCACACATTTATGGATTTTTAGAGAAGAGCTAAAGGAGTGTGGTCTCCCCTGTGTTTTCCTACCAACTCAGCTTTGGGGCTCACTGATTTCTGTGGACTTCAGGTTTGCAAGAGATTTTTCCTTTTTCCTTTTTCTTTCTTCCGTTTTCTTTTTTCCTTTTTTAAGTAGGCTCCACAGTGGAGCCCGACGCAGGACAGAACTCACGACTCAGACGCTTAACTGCCCGAGCCACCCAGGTGCCCCTGCAAGACATTTTTCTAAAGATGAATAGGAAGAGGATGCCTCCCACCTATCTCTTCACCCGCCATGTGCAGCCTGCTGCCCCTTTGTGATTCACTCTTTATTCCCAAATGGAAATACCACAGCTCAGAGTTCACCCACCAAGCAAGCCACCCCAGAGAGCAAGGAGTAGTTAGGATATAAAGCCTCCAGGATCCTGGCTGTGTGCCAGGCTGATGCTTTTAGCTGAGCTCTAGAATCGCCTTCTGCTCCTCACCACAGCCCTGTGAGGTACATCACACATCCTTGTATCATGGATAAGGAAACTGAGACCCAGAGAAGTTAAGGTTGCCAGGCTGCTGAGTGACTGAGGGCTTGGAAGGACCCCCTGACGCCCCCCCCCCGAGATCTCCATCTCATCCAGCTCTTTATGAAAACTTGGGGCACAGGATCCATGTGACTATGTTGTAAAGAGAGTATCAGCTGTGGAACCCCACACCACAAGATTTACGTTGGTGAGCGAGGCCAGGAAGGTGCAGCAAGTGGAGCTCAGGATGTGAGGCCCTGGCCTGCAGAAAGGCTGCTGGGGGGCTGGGCGGCTGGGCGCGAGCCTCCAGGGCGCTCCCAGCTGAGGCCTGGCAGGGCTGACCACCCAGGGACACCGTAGGCATCGGAGCTGAGGTGGGGCTCTTGAGGACATGTTCGCCACCTTGGAAGGGTTCTACGAGCAAGTAGTCCCTTAGCACAGAGGCCGGGGATGGGGGGACAGGGAAGCCTCTTGTTCGGGACCTCAGAGGCAGGCTGGCTAAGGGCCTGGCAGCGCCTCTGCAGGGACCCAGGGTCCTCTCCCAGCTGCCACAGGCCCAGAGACCGTGCGAAGTGGCTGGCCCCGGAGCACCTGGAAGCTTGTGGGTAGAACTGGGGCAGAGAGGAAAGCCCGAGATGGCCTCTGTCTCTGCTCTCTCCAGTTCTTCTTGCCTGTTGGCGTCCTACCTGTGTCTGGTATTAGCTGTGATTTTCCACCTGCTCTGGGCTGTCTTCTTAAGCAGCCGAACATGAGGAAGTCAGACACACAAAGTGGGCTTCGAAACAAAAAGTGTGTCAGCCCCAGCTGCTCTCCTCCAAGGGTCCTGCGGAGAAGCTGTAAGAACTGAGCCAGCAAAGGGTAATTCTCTTGCCAGACACACTGTCCCTCTGCGCACAGGGCAGGGCCTCGGGCCACCTGGGGAAGCTACTCGCCGCCCCGTAGGAGGAGGGACGAGGGTCTGCGGGAGAGCATTCGATGGCCTGGGGGCTTTACTTTCAGGGAGATGCGTTAATTCAGTTACGAGCGCTCAGGCAAGGTGGCGAAGTGGGGAGGAGGTCCGCGCTGATGTTCGGTATATTTGGCGTGGTGGTAGAGCCGTGCTCTTTGTGCGTTTATGTTACATATATTCAGTTACACTCCTGGGGGCGGGGGGAAGGAGGGAGAGAGGTTGACTGAGATTTAAATGCTGCCATGATATCTGTCCTCCAGTCCTGCCCACGTGATCGTGAGTGACCCACAAATCTGTTTTTCCCTGATGATCTCAGCTCCTGCATGTGCCCCACGTGTGTGAGCATCCCTCCACTCTGGGGGTGCTCGAGACCCCTACACACACCTGAGCGTGTCCCTCCAGATTTGCACGCCAGTTCTCTGTTTCTGTGGGTTGGCAGAACTGACTTTACTGGAGGTAACGGAGAGGGCTTCTGCTGGTTCCAGAAGAGCGTCGTCGGTTAATCTGCAGACGGTAGCACATCCGCGAGTAAGGGGATGTCAAGGGTAAATTGAGTTATAGTTGTACGCGCCTTCACACTGACTTTAGCAACTCAGCATTCAGGACTCCTCTGTACAGTTCAGCCCCATCTGTCCTCAGGCCCCCGGGCAAGCTCATCAGTACTAAGAACCACGCTGTCTCTACTGGGCATGTTCTAGCTCTAGTTGATACAGATGCTTGTCTAGCCTGAGAGGGAAGTACTGACCAGCCAAATTACTTGAAACCTGAGTTTCAATTTCCTCCTCCTTACTTAAAAATGACAATTATTGCCAAGTGGAGTCATCGTGAAACTTAACCGACATAATGCGTGGGAAGCCCGCAGGAATGCCTGGCAGCCAGAAAGTGCCAACACACATGGGCACCACTGACCCACGGGGGGCCAGGCAGGGGCCACCACCAGGGAGGGGCGAAAGGGCAGCGCGTTCCTTCCTGCGACGCACAGTGCACCTGCTGATTGCCAGGCTGGGAATGAGCTGGGAGAGAGGCGAGGCCGTGTGCAGGTCCCTGAGCCCCAGGGCTGGAGTGGGAGGCGGAGAAGGTTCCTTGCACGGAACACATGTCAGCCCGTAGCCTGGTTCTTGGGACCTCTGCCAGCCTGTCTGGGCTTCGGGGTGCAGCGAAATGCTGCCCCTCGACTGTGGGTGCCCAGCCTGGCAGGCCATAGCAAGGGCTGGATTTCAGCCCTCACAGAACAGCACCTTGTGTGGTACATAAACTGTACAACAGGATACAGCTAGGCTCCCAGCCCTGGGAGTTGGTGCATTTAAAGCCTGGTCATGTCAGCCTTTGAGAACTTGACAAAAACCGTGGCCCCTTTCCCTAGAAAATAGACAAACCCACACAATTTTGCATTGTTCCAGAAGACTAAGACTTGTCCACACCTAATGCTTGGAGCCTGCGTTGGAGAAGCCCTCATCTAGAGGGACATTGCCCGTGTGGCTAATGCCTGCCCTGGGCTGCTGAGAGCAGTGTCCCGTCTGAGTTCTCTAGCTTCATGAGAACCGTGAAGGTCTGTGCTGCTCTCAGGAAAAGGCAGAACTCCTTTACATGCTATTTCAAAGCTTTTTTTTTTTTTTTTTAAGATTTTATTTATTTATTTGACAGAGACACAGCGAGAGAGGGAACACAAGCAGGGGGAGTGGGAGAGCGAGAAGCAGGCTTCCTGCTGAGCAGGGAGCCTGATGCGGGGCTCGATCCCAGGACCCTGGGATCATGACCTGAGCCGAAGGCAGACGCTTAACGACTGAACCACCCAGGCGCCCCGCATGCTATTTCAAAGCTTAAAAGAAGGTCTGGCCCCTGCCGAATTGGCCAGCCTGCACACCTACTCCCTCCCTTTGTGCACGTGGGCCCTTCCCTCAGCCCTTCCCTGCTCCCCAGGCTCCTTCCCACCACAGGCCCTTTGCACATGGTCTTCCCTCTGCCTGGACTATTTCCCTCCCCTCTTTAGCTTCGCAACTCTTACCCGGTCCAAACGTCCCTTCCTTAGGGAGAACTCTGTTTCCAGGTCAACTATCGGAGGCCCCCATGGCACTGGGCACTTTGCCCTCCCGCCTTCGTCACAGTTGGTGATTAATGGCCACCTTCCTGTTCTCCTTGGAGGAAGAAAGTGGGTCTGCTCACTGTTGTATTCGCAGCAGGTCTGGCAACCCGGAGGGCAGGGAATAACTAAATACGTGGCCAGTGAGCAGCCGACCCTTGCGGGGGTGGGAGACGCAATGTCTGTTGCCAGAGGCTGTTGGGTTTGTCATCTTGATGTCTTTTGATCCCCGGCTGCCCTCTTCTTGTGTGCCTGACTCTCTCCTCCTGTCTCCCTGGAGGTGTGCTGAGGCTCCTGGAACACGGGGAGGAGTACGTGTTCACCCTGCCCAGTGCCTACGCGCGCTCCATTCTCACCATCCCCTGGGTGGAGCTCGGAGGCAAAGTCAGCATCAGCTGTGCGAAGACCGGCTACTCGGCGACGGTGATATTCCACACGAAGCCTTTTTACGGAGGGAAAGTGCACAGGTAGGAAGGAGGCGGCCGCCGAGGGGCTGTGTGTCTGCCTTCACTTGATGCCCTTTCTTTCCTCCAGAGGGAGCTGGGCTTTCCACCCTGGGAGGAGCTGAAACTCTAAGTTAACAGATCTTGTTTAAAAGAGGCGCCTCTTTCCCACCACCAACCACCCCCCTTCACGTGGCAGTTTTTTGAAGCCCTCCCCACTCTACTCTTCCAGTGAAATCCTTTGGTGATCGAGTCACAGGACCCACAGCAGGGAATCAAAGCTGCTTCCATTTCTCAAGATAACCTCTCCCTTCTGAGGCCACAGCCCATTTCTCTGCTCTGAAGCAATTTCATCTGTGAGCTCAGATGCTGCCTGAGAGCTCTTTAAAAAAACAACAACAAAAAAAGATTGTATTTATTTGAGAGAGAGAAAATACAAACGGGGGAGGGGCAGAGGGAGAGGGAGAAGCAGGGTCCCCGCTGAGCAGGGAGCCCCACGTGGGGCTTGATCCCAGGACCCCGAGATTACGACCTGAGCCCAAGGCAGACGCTTAACCAACTGAGCCACCCAGGCACCCCTGAAAGCTCATTTCGTGTTAGGTTGGTTCCATGAAATATCCCGAACCCCGTATCATCTATGAAATCAGGACCACTGTAGAAGCTGGGGAAGCCTGATCCTAGGAAATTGACGGAAAAGTCTGCTGTTTGAGGGGAGCCTTAAGTTGTTCTTATTGCTGCGGTTACAGATCACCGTATAAGCAGGCTCCCATCTTGGCCCTTTCTCCTGGGAAGTGTTGTTCCGAATGGCGTTCACGCGAGGTGTCCGGGTGCCCCCCGGGAACCGGGGTGCCCACGGTGGCTGTTTCCCAGGCATGCGCGCTGGCTCGCACGAGCTGATGGTGTGCGTTTGTTTCTCCACGGCTCCACCGTCCCTCAGACCCTGTCAGTAGCTTGAGATCAGCTGTGGAGGGCACCCCCGAAGATGGCAGATGCTACAAATCAGGTGTTTTTCCCCGGGGAGAACCGTTTACTAAAGCCGTGCCAGCACCCCACTAGCAGCCTTCCACTGCATGCAGCCAGAAGATTCCTGATGCTGCCCGTGAGCCTTGGCCTCGGCACCCAGGAGCCATGGCTGTGCTCAGGCTCAGGGACAGAGCTTCCAAGCCTGTGTTTGAAAACCCTGGGTTCAGCCTGAGCTGGGCCATTAGAAAGAGAGGAGCTCAGCTCCTTCCTACCCTTGGCTGCTTCGGAGCGGGCTTTCCTGTTGGCACTGCGCGACTCTGACCACGGGTCAAGCTTCCAGATGGAGAGGGAGCTGGGCTCAGCTTTCTCCCGGAGCTGCAGACCCGGAGCCCCCTCGGGCCAGGCCGGAGAAGCAGGGGAGGGCACAGACCTCCACAAAGGCCCTTGTGAAGGTGGTCCCTCGGAGCTGCTGCTGGGAGGAGGATGGCGTTCAGTGCCGAGAGTCGCGGTTTTTGCCCCGCCTTCGCTCAGAGGAATGTGCAGGTGCCAGGGTGAAGGATTCCCTCCTTTTCCCTGGGATCTCAGGCCGCTTGTGGGCAGTCCTGTTTGGCCCGCCATTGTGGGTGTACTCTCAGGCCCTGTTGGTGGTTAAAATGTAGCACTCTTCGATGCTATTTTAGGGAGAAGTATATACTTTGTTTCTACTGAAGTGCCTGATTTCCACCCCAATAAAAAACACACCACCTTTGTGTGTTTATCAAAATTAAGCAATTAGCATTGCTGCATTGCGATCAGCTAACCTACAGACCCTCACCAGTTTGTCTACCAACGCCTGCTTTCTCTGATCAAGAATAGTAGGTCACATTTTAAGAGCTAGTCTTTAAGCAAAATGGCAAAACGCAATCCCTCCCCCTTGCGACCCCATGAAAAAGAATCTCTGCATGTGAGTACAGCTTTTCAAGTGTGAGCCTCTGTTTTGAGAGTCTCGCAAAGTGTGTTCATTTGACTCATTCATTCATTCAGGGTCACAGCCGAAGTGAAGCACAACCCAACCAACACCATTGTTTGTAAAGCCCACGGGGAATGGAACGGTACCTTAGAGTTCACGTACAACAGTGGAGAGACCAGGGTCATCGACACGACCACACTGCCAGTGTACCCCAAGAAGATCAGACCCCTGGAGAAGCAGGGGCCCATGGAGTCCAGGTGGGGACCCGGCGGGGTGTTTCTCTGGGGCTGGGCTCTCCTCAGCACCTGACCCTAGGGACAGAGAAGAGGCCGCTGTGCGCTCAGCTAACAGAAATGGGCCAGGAATAGTGTTCTTACTTGAATTTCTCACTGCATGTGGCTTTGGGGTAGATCCTTTGTAGCCTTCCGCTCAGTTCTTCTGTAAGTAGGGGTGGGTTGTGAGGATAGTCTGCAGTAGACTTTTAATGCTCGTCCTGAAAGAGTTTGTCCACTCAGCTGGTCTGTTGCTTGATCGCAGAGTTCGGTACGGGGCTGCTGGTCATCAAAGAACTGTGCCTAGAAGCCACGAGAGACTGTTTTTCTCACTAGATTAGCGACATGATTAAAAAAAAAAACAATGCAGCAGCGGCAAGAATGGGATCAAACTGATACTCTGTACCCTCCACTTAGAGTGACAGTGTGCGCAGGGTAGCTGCAGGGGTCCCTGGCTTCAAATTCATGAATTCACTTTAATTTTGTAGTCCAAAATTAAATTTGTAGGGATCTCTTCTGAGGGAGAATTCTTAAATTCAGAAAAGGTTTTAAGTATAAAACTGGGTATTTTTTTTCAAAAAAGAAAACTAATAGAAGAAGAAGAAACCACCTACCTGTCCAACAAGAGGAAAGTGGTTAAAGTAAATTATGGAGTATCACCCCAGTTAATAGGTCTACTCCGTGCTGTGAATATACTGCAGCTGCTTAAAGGGATGTTTATGCAGGTACAGAAGCAGAATCTTCTTAGAATATGCCTTTTTAAAGTTTTTAGTCCAGGAGGTTAGCAAACTACAGCCCATGGCTGATTTTTATAAAATGTTGGGGAACCATAGCCATGATCCTTAATTTACATATTGTTTGTGGCTGCCCCTTTGCACGGCATTTAAGCAGTTGCGACCCAGACCATATGGCCTGCAAAGCCTACCATGTTTGCTCTCTGGCCCTTTAAAGAAAATGTTTGCTGACCTGTTTTAGAGGGCTCTGCCCTTTAGAGGGCCCTACCTTATGATGAGACTCATCATGGGACGTCCTGCCCTTGAGAGCACCCCCACCTTGGATGTCCTTGTGCCCAGCTTCTCCCTCAGCTCTAGATGTGTGTGGAGGGTGTGGGTGATGAAAAGGCCATGATTTGACCCAGCACCCTTCCCTCACTCTTTCCTCCCCTCCCCTCACTGTTTTGGCCAGTTGGACCTAGCTTTATAGTCCAATTCTAGAAGTTTCTCCTGCTGTAAAATGGAAGCCAGAGCATTGTTCTCCCTGGGGCTGTGTATGGTGGGACTCAGGGCAGGTCCAGTGGGCAGGCTGAGCTTACAGAAGGAGCTCGCCCCTTGTCAGCTGCCTGATTCTGATCCCCTTCAGAAGGGGTTGCTCATTGTCCCCACTTTGCTGGCAGCCTTGTCTGCCTTTTTTCGGCATCATCATGCCAACACTCTGTGCTTCCCGCTGTTCTGGCCCTCTTGTGGACAAGGCCAAGGGTACTGTGGGAGTGCTCCCTGGCCGTGGATCTAATTATGGAATGTTCGCTTACTCCTGGCTGCCGAGGCGTCTTTTCCCCAAAGTCAGGGAGGGAGTCCTGGCAGCTGAGAGTACTGATAGTTCCTTTTATGCAAAATCCCAAATTGCCCGGATGCATTTACATGAGGAAGTACACGCACGGGTGATGGTATTCTGCTTTACCTCAGTCCCCTTCCTCCGCCTCTAGAGCAGAGTATGAATCAGGGATGGTCCTGGGACATTCCGAGGGGGGCAAAGCTATCCATCAGACAGGAGCCATTCTAGGCTGCCTTCTGCAGTGAATGAATGAAGAGGCAGAGAAGTGGCTTTCCATGTAGACAGGGGCGCGTGATGGATCGTGCCACATAAACACACACGGCCACTCCCCCCCAGCCTACCACTCCTAATACCGGGTTCCCCTGTGGGTCAGCAGCCATTGTTCCTATTTATCAGCTTGCTGACCTTGGGCCCGTCACTTTACGTGCATCTTATTTTTCTCTTTAAAATGGGGATGGTAATATAGCATCCATGCCACTGGGTTGTTGTGATGGTGAAATGAGCTAAGATACACGACAGTGTTAGAAACACGATATGCAGTGTGTCTGCTCTGACAGTTGTAACAGAAGGGTATTCATACCGCTGACCACTGCTGTTATGACTAGATTCCACTGCTAGACACTCAGAGCCCTGAGAGATGCATGCTGCTCAGGACAAGAGAGGACTGGAAACTTGGGCACCTGTTAGCCCTGGGTTCTCATCTTGGCTCTAGGGGTCTTTGAGGCACCTGGGATGCGCTCCCTCTGCCCAAATGCCCTCCCCACCCCAGTTCTTGCTGAGAACTGCCCTTGTCAAGCCAGTTGCCCCTGTCCGACCACTTCCTCTCCTCCATGCATCCCCAGGAACCTCTGGCAGGAGGTGACCAGATACCTGCGGCTGGGGAACATTGATGCTG
This sequence comes from Neomonachus schauinslandi, assembly GCF_002201575.2. Classification (NCBI taxonomy): domain Eukaryota; kingdom Metazoa; phylum Chordata; class Mammalia; order Carnivora; family Phocidae; genus Neomonachus; species Neomonachus schauinslandi. The sequence goes on along the minus strand of NC_058403.1, from coordinate 143,392,622 downwards.
CCACCGAGCAGAAGCGGCGCCTAGAGGAGAAGCAGCGGGTGGAGGAACGGAAACGGGAGAACCTCCACACACCGTGGCAGCCCAAGTATTTCATCCAGGAGGTAACTCTGCCACCTGCCTTTGGGGACTTGTCCCAAGCGAGGGGCGCATGGGTTTGTCTTGCCAATGCAGCCGTTTGGATGGATGAGGATGGGGGAGGGGAGGTCCTGGGAAGGTTTGGGGTGGCTTTGCTCAGCCCCAGCTTTGGGCCAGGCCGTCCTAGGGGCACAACAGAGTGCCTGACGCTTCCCCTCTGACATCTAATGTCAGAGTAGCCCATCAGCCTGGTGGGGAGTGCAAGGAATGAATGGGGTGGAGATCTGGATGCTGTCCTATTTAAAAAAAACAAAACCAAAAACACACCCCCTGCTACTTTATTGTCAGTAACAAATTAGCTGTGAAGCACCTCGAATGGACCAAAGGGGATGGACATGCCAGGAAAGGCCAGTATGAGTCCTGGGTCCTTAGTACCTCTGCTGTCACCCGGGAAAGCGACACTAGAAGAGTAATAGCCACCAGGCTGCCCACCCCCTGGGCAATTGGGCAAGGTACCCCGGGCCCCGTTGAGGTTCTTAGCTTTTCAAGTTGTTTGTGGAGCAGTTGGGAAGCTTTCTGAGAACAGGGTTAGAAATAACGAAAGTGTGGCAGCCACAATTTTGAATGCAGGCCCTCAGGAGCCTGGCAGCATCAATGAGAGAAGGACCCGTGAGGACCGGGGCGGACACAGGAGTCCATAAAGGGAGTGGAGGCCACTTAACCACCAGGCGATCACAGACCGTCCCGTTCTTCACAAGAAGTGAGAAGTCACATATTCACATGGGAGCGAGGAATTTTAGCAAGTTGCAACCCTGAGAGCCCATCGAAGTATGTCGAGGCTTTTTGGCCCAGGTGCAACTAGCGTCTGACTTGAGCTACAAGGAAGTTACTCTGTGTAGCAGGCAGGCGGCAGGGTGAGTTAGGAGCTTTGAGGTGGACTTCTGGTCAGGAACAGAAGCAGCTGCTGTTCTCCCCCACAGGCAGGAACTCCGACACTTCAAGGTTGGATTCTGGTTCAGGCAGGAAGCCTGCTTGAGCAGACTGCCTTATGAGGCTCTGAGCGAGAACCACGTTGGGAAGCCTTGCCTAGGTGAGGCGAATCTGTATTAGCCAGGGTTCTCCAGAGAAACAACAGAAACAGAAGCATGAGATGTAAATACGTAGAGATTTGTTATGAGGAATTGGCTCCTGAGATTACGGAGGCTGAAAAGCCTCAGGATCTGCCGTTTGCACGCTGAACCCTAGGAAAGCCAGTGGTAGAATTCAGTTGCGTCCAAAGGCAGGAGATGAGCTGTCCCAACTCAAGAAGTGAGGCAGAAGGAAAAAGAAAAAGGAGCTGAAGTCCTCCTTCCTTTACCTTTTTTTGTTTTCAGGCCTGCTCAGTGGATCGGATCATGCTCAGCCACTCTAGGCAGGGAAATCAGCTTGACTGAGTGCTTATTATCTCATCTGAAAACACCCTCACAGACACATTCAGAGATCATGTTGAATCTGGGTACCATGGCCAATCAAGTTAATACACAAAATTAACCATCACAAAATCAGTCAAGGATCCTTTTGTGAGGTGGATCTGGTCTCTCTGAGACAACTAGTTTGCCTGGCTTCTGGGAAAAGTTGGACATAGAAAAACCCAAAAGATGACAAAACAAAACAAAACAAAACAAAACAAAAACCCAGAAACCCATACAGTTCTTCTGGGGTTTAATAAAAAGCCAGTATGTTCATAACAGAAAGCTTGAGGGTATGTAAAGAACAAAAATCATCCCAATACCAGAATCATTACCATTCAGTACATCCCCCTCTAGGTAAACCCCAGATTGTGTATACCATTTTGATTCTTGCCCTTTTCCTGATACTTGGTATCATTTCTTGTGTGTGCTGATTGGGTTAGGCACTCCCCTCCAGGCTGGTGGGCTGTCAATCACTGGTTTGGGCAAATTCCTCAGAGGCAGGCCTTGCCTTCTCTCTTCTGTCTGCTTTTTTTTCTCTTGCTCCACTGTTTCGAAGAGCTTTTCTGGCCAATTAATCTTACGTGATATAAACCAACAAAGCCCCCCTTCTTATGTTATTTTGGTTATTTTGTGGGGTTTCCTCCTGAAATGCCAAGATGTGAAGATTTATGGTATCTACAAAGCAGCCAGGCCGAGGAGGGGTAGTGAGACCACCAGCATGGCGTGGCTGTGAGCTGCATTAATGGCAGTCCTGAATGGCTGCTAAGGGAGCACTGCTTTGCCTGGTATTCGGCTTTTAACATAGCAGAGTCTGGGGAAATATCTTTGCTTCTCCCCTTGCCCAGCTGAGAGGTCTTCATAAAATGTCTCCTTCTCTTACAGGGTGATGGCTGGGTATACTTCAATCCTCTTTGGAAGGCGCACTGATGGGGTGGAGGTGTAGAGCTTTCAGAAATAGCCCTGTTTTAGTAGGAATTAAAGTGGTACAGTATCAAGGTTCTGCTGGTATTCACTAAGACCTCTTGATACCGTTCAAGAAATGGTACCTGAGAGAGAAATGATATACTGTGAAAAATGCACCACCAAACTACTCCAGGATTGAGTTTATTCAAGAGCCATTTGGGGCATGTGTGTGTACACAGGTCTGTGTGTGAGCTCTCAGTACGGTATGTTCACGCACATGCACTATATACACATGTCTACTAGGTATTATTACACATGTAAATATTGCACTTACCGAGATTTAAGTGGGTAATTATGAGCTCCTTTTTATCAATGAGGTTTGAAGTTTTCTATTTTTCACTTTGCCAAAAATGTTTTGCACTCACAAAAGTATTCTCGTGTAGTCAGCTCCTGTCGAAACAGAGGTGAATTGGCTTGGCCCAGGTGAGGTCCCTATGGTGGAAAGTGGCTCATTCCTGGGAGAAGTGTAGGTGGTGGTCACTTCACAATTAGTGTTGTGATTCTCACCTCTCTCCCCACTTGAGCATTTTGTTTGTCCTTAAGAAAGAGAAGCTATTTCCTGCCGAATGGTGAGTGGGCAAGAAGCTGTTAAAGGTTTATGCCAGAGCCTTCCAAGATGGAGCATCTTTGGGAGAAGCAGGCCCATCTTGGAATTTGCCTCCCGTGTCCTTGCCCCAGAATCTTTCTGACAATTTCTCCTGCGCAAAGCATTAGACATTTTTCAGAAGCTGCTGCTTTTACAGTAGAAAACAAGTCAGATGAAGACTTCACTACTTTTGTGATGAAAAAGGGCTTTAGAAGTTAAATACACGCATGCATATATAAAACTGCACAACCATAGCCTCAATTTTGTATTTCGTTTGGGGAAAGAGAAAAGAACTTCCTGTGGGTTTTTTTTTTAAGTGCGCCTCTCTTGTTTGACCCAAACTCGGCAAGAAAACCACTGTGATTAAATGACACACACATAAAGCCTGCAAAAGCGTTCCATGGTTTCAGCTGAATTTCAGTCCTCAGCCTTTACAAATGAGGTCAAGACATGACTAGAATATAAAGCAAGGAGAAAATGAAGTATTTGATTTTTTGCTCAGTGCTTAATTTATTTTTTACTGTGCCACTCAGAATATTTATAAAAATCCAGTAGCATGAATGCTTCTCTGTAGTAATACTGATTTTGTGCCTTTTGTCTGCTTTCTTAAGACCAATTGTTCACTTTGTAGATATTAGACAATATATTTCGATTAAGTACTATACCTATCTGTGTGTCTGTATTTTATTTTTAGGGATCCAAAATTTCAGTTGGAACTGGTGGCTCTGAATGAGCTCAGATTTTATTGGTTAGATATTGCTAATTTGATGTGAACAGCAATCATATTTAGATCAGAACGGTGTTTTAAACACAGTAAAAAAAAAATCTACCAGATAAACATTATTTATGGAAATGTTCTGACAAGTTGATATGAACATTTAACTCCTATCTAGTGAATTTTATGGTTTGTGAGAAGTTACTACTGACCAAAGTCCTAATGTAGTAGGCCTGTTCAGGTTCATAGTCTTAAGACATCTGGGAGAATAAAGTGTGTGGAATCATTTTATTTCTGAGAAGGAAAACAGAATAGATGCTATTTTGAGGAAGAAAATCTTCAAAGAGAAGACTGCAAAATAATCACTGTGGTGTGTTTAGATTTTTCCAGTCTTATGTTATGCCAAAGTATGAACCATCTAGGAAATTAAACATGGACAAGGTTCGCTTTCTTTTCTGTTTTGGGCGGGAGAGGGTTCAATTTGCCTTTTTAAAAAATTGTGAAATATATACAGAAGATTTATATAAAATATATTACAGTTCCAAGAATAAACACCCATGTACCCAGTGCCTAAGTAAAGACCCCCAAGTTTGCTAGTACCTTAAACGCCACATTTGTGTCCCTACAAAATTGTATCCCCCTCCTTGACCACAGAGATAACACTACCACTGTCCTGATTTTTGGAGGAATTTTTTTCTTTTGAAACCACCACACGTGCTCTGTGGATTTATAAAGAGCATGCTTGGTTTTGCCTGTTAGAGCTAACATTTTGTTTATAGGTCAATCTATGTTATGAGTCACTCTATTTGTTCACTTTTCTGTTCTTTTTTGCTGAATTCACATTTTGTTTTATACTTTCATTGTGGCAAACTGTATGTAACATAAAATTTACCATTTTAGCAATTTTTAAGTATACAGTTCATTGGCATTAAATACGTTCCCAGTATTGTGTGACCAGCACAATCATCTGTGTCCATAGTTTCCACCTCCCCGAATTGCAACTCCCTGCACATTAAACAATGACTCTGCGTTCCTATCCCCCCATCTCTGCAGCCCTTAACAACCACCATTGTACTTTGTTTTTATTGACTACTCTAAGTACTTCATATAAGTGGAATCATTCTACACGTATCCTTTTGTGTCTGGCTTATTTTACTTGACATAATGTGTTCAAAGCTCATCAGAATTTCCCTTCTTTTTAGGACTGAATAATATTCCATTGTATGTATATATACCATATTTTGTTCATCTCTTTACCTATCCATGAACATTTGGGTCGTTTACATCTTTTGGCTATTGTGAATAATGCTGCTGTGAACATGGGAGTGCAAATATCTGAGTAATATCTGCTTTCAATTCTTTTGGGGATATACGTATCCAGAAGTAGAAGTACTGTATCGTATGAAAATTCCTTGTTTAACTTTCCAGTACCTGCCATACTGCTTTCCACAGTGCCTCCATCATTTTGCAGTCCTACCAGCAATGCATAAGGGTTTGAATTTTTCCACAGCCTCCCCAACACTTGTTTTTTTGTTTTATAATAATCATCATAAAGGGTGTGAAGTGCCATCTCATTGGGGTTTTGCTTTGCATTTCTCTAATGATTAGTGATGTGGAGCATCTTTTCATGTGCTTATTGGCCATTTCTGTATCTTCTTTGGAGAAATGTCTTTTTAAGTCCTTTGCCCATTTTCTAATTAGGTTTTGTGTGTTGAGTTGTAGTTCTTTATAAATTCTGGATATTCTTTATCAGATTATATTTTCTGATTTATAATTTTATCAGATATATAATGCTTCTTCCATTCTGTAGGTTGCCTTTTTACCCTGTTGATAGGGTTCATGATGTACAAAAGTATTTAGTTTTGGCGGAGTCCAATTTATCTACTTTTTCTTTTGTAGCTTGTACTTTGAATTGTCCTACCCAAGAAATCATTGACAAATCTAACTTCATGGAGCTTTTCTTTTCTTTCCCTTTTCTTTTCTTTTCTTTTTTCTTTCTTTCTTTCTTTTCCTTCCTTCCTTCCTTCCTTCCTCTCTTTCTTTCATCTTTTTCTTTTTTTTTAAGATTTTATTTATTTATTTGAGGGGGGAGAGGCAGAGGGAGAGGGAGAAGCAGACTCTCCCTGCTGAGCAGGGAGTCCGACACGGGGCTCAATCCCAGGACCCTGGGATCATGACCCGAGCCAAAGGCAGATGCTTAACCAACTGAACCACCCAGGTAGACCCCCATGTAGCTTTCCCCCTACGTTTTCTTCTAACAGTTTTATATTTTAAGCTCTTATGTTTAGGGTTTTGATCCATTTTAAGTTAATTTTTGTATATGGTGTTAAGGGTCCAACTTCATATCCTGTATTCCTAGGACCATTTGTTGAAAAGACTCTCCTTTCTCCATTGAATGGTATTGGTACCCTTAACAAAAATCATTTGACCAAGATGCAAGGGCTTATTCCTGGGCCCTTCATTCTATTACATTGGTCTAGGTATCTGTTTTTATGCCAGTACCACAGTTTTGATTACTATAGCTTTTTGAAATTTTTGAAAATAGGAAGTGAGAGACTTTCAACTTTTTTCTTTTTCAAGATTGTTTTGGCTACTAGGGGTCCCTTGAGATTCCACATGAATTTTAGGATGGAATTTTCTAGATTTGTTAAAAACATCACTGGAATTTTGATAGGTTAGGCGTTGCACTGACTCTGTAGATTACCTTGCACAGTATTGACATCTTAACAATATTGTCTTCTAATCCATAAACACAGGTGATCTTTCCATTTACTTATTTCATCTTCCATTTCTTCAGAAATATTTTGTGGTTTTCAGTTTTCATTTTATTGCATTTTGCTTTATTGTGCTTTGCAGATACTGCTTTTTTATAGTTGAAGGTTTGTGGCAGACTTCCTTAAGGTAGAGCTATCAGCACCATTTTACCAATAGCATTTGCTCACTTTATGTCTCTGTGTCACATTTTGTAATTTTTGCAATATTTTAATCTTTTTCATTATTTTACTTGTTAGGGTGATCTGTGATCACTGGTATTTGATCTTACTATTGTAACTGTTTGGGGGTGCCATGAACTGCACCCAGTGAGATGGCAGGCTGATTGGATAAATGTTAAAAGTTGTGTATGTTCTGACTGCTACACCAACCATCTGACCCCCCCACCTCTCTTCCTCTGCTTGGACCTCCTTATTCTGAGACAGACAATATTGGAATTAATTACCTCCCAATGGCCTCTAAGTGTTCAAGGAGAAGAGAGTCACACATCTCTTATTTTAAATCAGAAGCTAGAAATGATTACCCTTGGCGAGGAAGGCATGTTGAAAACTGAGAGAGGCCAAAAGCTAGGCCTCTTGGACCAGTTAGCCAAGTTGTGAATGCAAAGGAAAGGTTCTTGAAGGAAATTAAAAGTGCTACTCCAATGAACGCAAATGATAAGAAAGCAAAACAGCCTTATTGCTGATATGGAGAAAGTTTTAGTGGTCTGGACAGGAGGTCAAATCAGCTACAACACTGTCCCTTTAGCCAAAACCTAATCCAGAGCAAGACCCTAACTCTCCTTCTAGGAAGGCTGAGAGAGGTGAGGAAGCTGCAGAAGAAAAGTTTGAAGCTAGCAGAGGGTGGTTCATGAGGTTTAAGGAAAGAGATTGAAGCCATAACATAAAAGTGCAAGGGGAAGCAGCAAATACTGATGTAGAAGCTGCAGCAAATTATCCAGAAGACCCGAGCTAAATAATGAAGGTGGATACACTAAACAACAGATTTGCAGTGTAGATGAAACAGACTTCTATTGGAAGAAGATGCCACCTAGGACTAGTGGGGAGAAGTCAATGCCTGGCCTCAAAGGACAGGCTGAGACTCTTGTTAGGAGCTAATGTAGCTGGTGACTTAAGTTGAAGCCAATGCTCATTTACTATATTCTAAAAATCCTAGGGCCCTTAAGATCTACTCTGCTTATCCTCTAGAAATGGAACAACAAAGCCTAGATGACAGCACATCAGTACAACATGGTTTACTGCATATTTTAAGCCCACTGTTGAGAACTACTGCTCAGAAAAAAAAGGTTCCTTTCAAAATATTACTGCTTATTGACAATACACCTGTTACCCAAGAACTCTGATGGAAATATACAAGACGTTTTTATGCCTGCTAATACAACATCCATTCCGCAGCCCATGGATCAAGGAGTAATTTTAATTTTGAAGTCTTATTATTTAAGAAATACATTTTGTAAGGCTATAACTGCTATAGATAGTGATTCCTTTGATGTATCTGGGCATAGTATATTGAAAACCTTGAAAGGATTCACCATCCTAGACACCATTAAGAACATTCATGATTCATAGGAAGAGGTCAAAATATCAACAGTTACGGGAGTTTGAAAGTTGATTCCAATCCTCATGGGATGACTTTGAGGGGTTCAAGACTTCAAGTAGAAGTAACTGCAGATGTGGTGGAAATAGCAAGAGAACTAGAAATAGAAGTGGAGCCTGAATTTGTGATTGGATTGCTGTAATTTCGTGAAAAAATTTTAATGGATGAGAAGTTGCTACTTACAGATCAGCAAGCAATCTTATGGATGGTTTCATGAGGTTGAACCTATGCCTGGCACAGATGCTGTGAAAATTGTTGAAATGACAATAAAGGATTTAGAATATCATAAACTTAGATGATAAAGCAGTGGCAAGATTTGAGAGGATTGATTACAATGTTCTACTGGTGGGTAAAATGGTATCAAATAGCATTAGATGCTACAAAGAAATTGTTCATGAGAGAACTGATGCAGCAAACTTGTCTTATTTTAAGAAATTGGCCACAGCCACTCCAATCTTCAGCAACTGCCAACCTGATCAGTCAGCAGCCATCAACATCAGCAACAAGGCACGATCTTCACCAGCCAAAAAAAGTAGGACTTGCTGAAAGCTCAGATGGTTAGCATTTCCTTAGCAAAAAGTATTTTTTAGTTTAGGTATGTACCTTTCTTTTTAGACACTATGCGGTTGCACACTTAATAGTGTAGTGTAACTTTTATATGCACTGAAAAACCAGGAAGGTCATTTGATTTGCTTTAGTGAGATAATTTGCTTTGTTGTGGAGTTCTGGAACTGAAACTGCAGTATCTCTGAGGTATGCCTATATGAGACTTTTGCCTCCTTAGTTTATTGCTAAGTATTTTACTCTTATGCAATTGCAAATGGAATTGTTTTCTTAATTTCTTTTATGGATTGTTCATTGTTAGAATACAGGAACAATTGATTTTAATGTGTTGACTTTGTGTCCTGCAATTTTGCTGTATTTATTCCAACAATTTTGTATGGAATCTTTTTTTTTTTTTTTAAGATATTTATTTATTTATTTATTTATTTATTTATTTATTTATTTATTTATTTGAGAGCAAGAGAGAGAGAGAAACAGCATGAGAGGGGAGAGGGTCAGAGGGAGAAGCAGACTTCCTGCTGAGCTGGGAGCCCGATGTGGGACTCGATCCCAGCACTCTGGGATCATGACCTGAGCTGAAGGCAGTTGCTTAACCAGCTGAGCCACCCTGGCGCCCTGTATGGAATCTTTAGAGTTTTCCAGATATAAAATCATATCTTTCGTGAACAGTTTTACTACTACTTTTCCAACCTGGATGACTTTTATTTCCTTTTCTTGTCTAATAGCTCTGGATAGAACTTCCAATACATGAAAGGAAGTGGCAAAGCTGGTATCTTAAGAGGAAAAACTTTTAATCTTTCATCATTTGCTGTGTTTTTCATATATAGCCTTTATTATGTTGAGATAGCTTCCTTCTATTCCTAGTTGTTGAGTATTTTTATCATGAATTTTGTCAAATGGTTTTCCTGCATCATATTGAGATGGGTTTTTCCCTTTGTTCTGGTGAAGTGTGGTGTATAACTTTGATTTCATATTTTGAACCATCCTTGCATTCAGAGAATCCCACTTTGTCATGATATATAATACTTCTAATATGTTGTTGAATTTACTATTACTTAGGACTTTTTGCATCAGTATTCATAAGGGATACTGATCTATAATCTTACTGTAGTATCCTTTTCTGGCTTAGGTATCAGGATACTGCCTTCATAGAATGAGTTAGGAAGTGTTCCCTTTTCAGTTTTTTTGGAAGAGTTTGAGGATTGGTGGTTAATTCTTCTTTAAATATTTAGTAGAATTCACCAGTGAAGTCATATGGTCCTGGGTTTTTCTCAGGAGGTTTTAAATTGCAATCCAATCTCTTTCTGGATATAGGTCTTCTTCATATTTTGATTCTTGATGATTCAGTCTTGGATAGGTAATGTTTCTAGGAATTTGTTCCATTTGTTGATGTATAATTCATCTAGATCATCCCAATTTATTGATGTACAGTTGTTCATGGTATTTATTCTTAAAAGCCTTTCACTTATACAAAATTGGTTGTAATGGCCCCACTTTCATTTGATTTTTTCCTTAGTCTAGTTAATGCTTTGTCAATTTTGTTGATCTTTTTGAAGAAACGGTTTTTTATTTCATTTTTGTATTTTTGTTCTCTATTTTAGTTATTTCTGCTCTAGTCTTTTAATATTTCCTTCCTTCTGCTAGCTGTGGGTTTAGTTATTTTTTTTAGTTCCTTAAGGTTCAAAATTAGATTGTTGGTATTAGATCTTTAAATGTGTTTACAGCTGTATATTTCCTTTTAGCACTGCTTTCACAGCATCCCATTTTGGTGCTTTTATTTTTATGTCTTGAGATATGTTCTAATTTCTCTTGTGATTTCTTTTTTGACCCACTGGTTAAGAGTGTGTTGTTTAATTTCCACATGTTTGTGGATTACCCAGTTTTCCTTCTGCTGTTGATTTCTAGTTTCATTGAATAGTGACTGGAAAAGATACTTTGTATGGTTTGTCTTAAAATTTATTGACTTGTTTTGTGAACTAGCACATGGTCTGTCCTGGAGAATGTCCCATGCACACTTAAGAAAAATGAATATTCTGCTCTTACTGGGTGGAACCATCTGTATAAGCATGTTAGGTCCAGATGGCCTTACAGAGTTGTTCAAGTCTTCTATTTCCTTATTGATCCTGCATAGTTGTTTTATTATGGATTGTGGGGTATTGAAGTCTCCTATTATTGTAGGGCAATTTCTCCCTCAATTCTGTAAATGTTTGCTTCCTATATTTTGGAGCTCTGATATTTGGTGCTTCTATGTTTATGTTATAGTAGCAAGTTAATTTTTATCAATATGTAATGACCTTGTGTCTTATAAATGTTTGACTTTGTTATCTGATATTAGTATAGCCAATCCTGATTGCATGAAATATTTTTCCTGTCCTTTCACTTTGAATGCATGTTTCCATAGATCTTAAGTGAGTCTCTTGTAGACAGCATAATCTCTTCTGCCAGTGTTGGCCTTTGATTGGTGAATGTCACCTAAATTAATTACAGATAAGGACTTACTTTGCCATTTTATGTTTTCCAACTTCATTTGTCTCTCATTTCCTCAATTATCTTCCTTTGTATTTAATTTTTTGTAGTGTCATACTTTTATTCTCATTTTCTTTTATCTGTGTTCTCTAGTCGTCTTTGTGGTTCCCGAGAGATTACACAGAACGTCCTAAAGTAATAGCCATCCATTTTAAATTAATACCTTCAGTCACATAAACTCTACTCCTTTACAGTTCTACCCTTGTTACTGATGTCACAAATTACATCTTTGTATGTGTATACATGGACTTACAATTATTTTTATGCACTTTTAAGTCCTGTGGAATTACAGGACTGGAATTATGACCCAAAACTATAATACTGGTTTTCATATTTGCCCATGTATTTACCTGTATTGTTTTGTATGCCTTTGAGTTATTATCTAAAGCCTTCTATTTCTACTTAAAAGACTTAATTCCTTATAGGCAAGGGTAGTGGTTATGGACTCCATCAGCTTTTGTTATGTGGAAATTTCTTAACTACTTCTTAACTTCTAGATTTCTTGGTTTACAGTTATGTTCGTTCAGCACTACTGCTTCCTGACCTAAGTTTCTGCTGAGAAACCCACTGATAATCCAATCACTTTTATGTTATAAATCACTTTTCTCTTGCTGCTTCCAAGATGCTCTTTGCTTTTGGCTTTTGACAGTTTGATTATAATGTCTCAGTGTGGTCTGTGGGTTCTTTTGGGTTTAACATACTTGGGAGTTCACTGAACTTCTTGAATATGTAGATTCCTACCTTTCCTCAAATTTGGGGAATTTTCTGCCACAATTTCTTCAAATCTTGTTGCAGTTTTCTCTTTTTCTTCTGGGACTCCCATAATGTATTTTCATCCATTTAATGGTGGCCTGTAGGCAGTTTTCAGATTTCTAAAATTTTTTGTTCTCCTGAGACCAAATAACTTCAGTTGACTGGTTTTCTTGATTTTTCTGTTCCAGTGTTGTTAAACCCCCAGTCAACTTTTCATTTTTCAGCCACAGAATTTGATTTTCTTTAAAAATATAATTCCTATTTTAGTTGATATTCTTTGTTCATGTTTTCAGTTTAGTTTGTTGACTGTTTTTACTTTTAGCATATTTAAGACTGCTGGTTTAAAGTCTTTAGTGTGTCTGATGCCTGTTTGTTAATGGATGAGTCCTGTCAGATTATGTTCTTCCTTTGAATAGGCCACGTTTTTGTTTCCTCATATGCCTTGTGATCTTTTGCTGAAAATTAGGCATCTGAAAAAATAAATCTCTTCCAGTCTTTTCAAACTGGCTCTGTGCCAGAAAGACCTTCATTAACTTGCAGTGTCTGAGCCTTGGGATCAGCCCAGGGGGAGATTTAAGGTCATCTCAGGTCTTTTCTGGCCATGTCTTCCTTAGGGCTGTGTGCTGTTTTTTTATTCCCCTTTTATACATGGCCTTAGCTGTTCTTGTTCCTGGACCCATAATTTCTTGCCTGGTCATCTCCAGGTCTGTAGTATCCCTGCAGCTTTCCCCAGCCTGTAACACTTTTCCCTGAGCCAAGTTAGGTGAAAACCAGACGAGTTTTTCAGGCAGCCTTAGATACATTACGGTGTTGAAAATAAGGTCTGTCCTGTTCCCTGCTATTTGAGAAAGATCACTGGGAGCTTGGGAGGCTGCTCTCTCCTGACCATGCCACAAGGGTGGGGGGGGGGGGGCGGCGTAGAGAAAGGTTGAATAAAAACATGACATTTTTGAATGTGACTTTGTCTTGATTGGACATTTACTCAGTGCTATCAACCACTGTGGGTTTTCTGGGAAAGTTGGTTTGGTTTTGTTTTTAACTTTCGTGAAATGAATGAGCGCCTGGAGCTTCCTAGTCTGCAACTTTGCTCTCATTTTGTGTGCAGTATAATACAAGCACAATACAAAAATCAAATGTACAGTGTAATAAAGCAGACACATGTAACCACACTCCAACTCAAGAAACAGAACATTGTCATCACTCCAGAACCACTCTACTTACCCATTTTTAATCAAAGCCCCCAAATTATCCCTTCCACCTCCACAAAAAAATAATCACATCCTGCCTTGCCTTATAGCTTTAACACTATTACATTCCTAAATACATTCCTAAACACTATATATTAGTTTTTTTTGAACTGTATATAAATGAAATGTTATATAATCCTTTAGTCTAACTCATTTTTAAGATCAGTTATTTCTTATAAATGTAGTTCATTCTTTTTCATTTTATACTATTCCCTTATATGAACATACTGCTATCAGCTATTTTTGCCAGACTTAGAATTACTGGGAAATGGGGAATGTGTATTTTCAGAGTGGTCTGAACAGTTTTAAGTTCCACCAACAATATGGGACACTTTTTGTACATCCTAACTTACTTGACGCATTTTAGCTAACCTGATAGTATGTTCCTTTACATATACTGCCATTTGGATTTCTTCTTAAGAACTACACAAACTCTAGATAGTTGCAGGTTAGGTGATGATACATACTGAGTTGCCCAAAATACCCAGTGTGTGTTTGTGGGCCTAGGGTAAGTATTAAAAGGCCATTGAACAAAGGTATAGGACTCACATTACCGGATTTCAAGACTTAAAGTTAGTATATAGTTTGTATGTGGCTCCTACATCAAGCCATATACAAAAAGTAACTCAACAGATTACAAACCTAAAAGTTAATTCTATATAACTGAAAGATACAAAATGTAAAGTGGGCTTGCCTGCTGTAATGTTTGCTAGTGTAGTCCTTTTGTCAATAGGGCCATAAAAACATTTTAAAAAGTATGTATTTCCTTCAGCAGGATATACGCCTGGGCTCTGATCCATGTTCATCTCATTTTGCAAAGAACAGAAGATGTTTTATCTATCTAGCTTGTTTGAATAATTAAGAGAGTGTACTGAGGTTATAAGAGAATGCACACTGTCACACTTAGTCACTCTGGTTCCCATTTGATCTCCAGCTTTCACTGAAGCCAATTTCACAGAAGCAGAGACTTGATATGACCTCCAGGTTCTTTTTAAGATTTAAGAATAACTCTCCAAGAAAATTCCGTATTTTCTAAGTAAAGTATTCCTGACAGTGGTGGATTAGGGAGTTTGGGCCAATTCCTGGGCTAAGGACAAGTAGAAAAGCTAGACAAGACATAACATCTGCTTTAAGACTTCATAGAACTAAGATAGTAATCACCAGCCCATAATCTAGGAAAAGATGGAAATCCTGAGAGAGAAGCTTGGCATTTGGTGCCATTTCCTCCTGGAAATTGGGAGACACCAAACAATAATTTCAGTAACTTTGCAGAACTAGGAGGATAAATGCTGATATTTAAATCTGCATAGGTATCATCCTTGAAGAGTTTCAATGTAGGAATAATGAGCCAGCCCTTACCTAGGGGTGGCAGGCTAGCTTTGTATATCGTCCCTTAAATTGGATTAAGATCATTCTGGCTTGCTGGTTTCCTAGATAACCTAGCAGAAACCAAATCCTCTCTAGAAAGGGAAACAACCTAGGCCTGAACTTCCTCATACAATTTCTTCAATATGTTTAGAACACATAAAAAGGCCTGCACATTGGGAGATAAGATCACATGAACGATAGGAAAAAACCCCCACACAATAGAAACAAGACACACAGAGCTCTAGACCATGGATTTATTCATATAAGCTTAAAACAACTATGCCCACTATGTTAAATAAAAGATTGAAAATGTCATTGGGTCAGCTCTAAACCATAAAAAAAAAAAAAAAAAAAAAAAAAAAAAAAAAAAAAAAAAAAAAAAAGGGATAAATTCTAGACCTGAAAAACAGAATAAGTAAAATGAAATCAGTGAATGGGTTTAACATCAGATCAGCCATAAGTAATGAGAGAATTTAAGGAGAAAATACACAGAATGGAGGAGCAAAAGCAGAGACCCAAATAAAGAGGGTTTGTGTTTAATCAATCTCAGAAGGCAAAGAGAATGGGGGAGAAGCAATATTTAAAGAGATGACTAACGTTAAGCGTCTGCCTTCGGCTCCGGTCATGATCCCAGGGTCCTGGGATCGAGCCCCGCATCGGGCTCCCTGCTCGGCCAGGAGCCTGCTTCTCCCTCTCCCACTCCCCCTGCTTGTGTTCCCTCTCTCGCTGTGTCTCTATCAAATAAATAAATAAAATCTTAAAAAAAAAAAGATGACTAAGAATTTTAAACCTTGCTGTTGAAAACCAACAAGCTCAACAAATCCAAAGTAGGACATATTAGGAGTCTGAAAATGATACATCATGCAATCATCTTAATAAAGCTGATAAAACACTATTTTATTTATCAGACAAACTAGGCTGTAACAAAAAGTGTTACTGAAGATTTGGTATTCCCAAAAAACTGAAGGTTCAATTTATCAAGAAAGTTCCAAGTGTATATAACACCTAATAATACAGGTTCAAAGAAAAATTGACAGCTTAAGGACAATTAGGCAAACCTGTTAATTGCCTACAATTTTAACACATCATCCTCAGCAAGTAATAAGTTTCAGGGACATTTATAGACACACCTGTGTAGACTGTATGTTGGGCCACAGAGCAAATTTCAACCATTTTCAAAGGGTTAAAGTCAGAGTATCTGACCACGATGCAATTAAGGTAAAAACAGATAATAAAAGGGTAACTAGAAAATCACCACATTTGAATATCAAGAAATGTACATCTAACCCATGGTTCAAGGAAAGTACAATGGAAATTAAAATATACATTAAACTGAATAATAGTTCACATCAAAAATTTGTGAGAATGGAACTTAAGCTACATTTGGAGTAAATTTATAACTTTAAATTCATATATTGGGAAAAGAAATCAACACATTAAAAAGAACACCTCCTGTCCAAGGAAATAGAAGAAAATTGACACAAATTAATGAAATAAAAAACATACTGTAGAAAGTGTCAGCAAAGCCATAAACTGGTTTTTGAAAGGAAAAAAAAATTAACAAAATTGATTTAAAACTGCCAAAGCAAATGAGCATGGTAATGAGGGAGAGAACAGAGACAGAAACACATAGGGATGTGAGACAAAAAAAGAAAACCAATGTTAGGAATGAAAAGGACATCATTATAGAATCTGCAAACATTAAAATTAAGGGACATGAGCAACAATTTTAACTTGAAAATTTAGATGAAATGGACAAATTCCTTGAGAAACACAATTTCAACAAAACTGACGTAAGTAAAAAACCAAATCATCCTGTGTCTATAAAATAATTAAATCTGTAATTAAAAACCTTTGCACAAAGAAAAATCTAGGCCCAAATGTTTTACTAGCGAATTCTATCAAACACTTGTATTTCAAGCATGCAAATTTAGTTTAACACTGTGAACAAAAAGTCTAATTCACTACATTAACAGAATAAAAGAGGAAAATCAGAATCGTCTCAGTAAATGAAAAAAAAAAAAAAGCCCATTTGATAAGATTCATTCGTGATAAAAACTCAGCATATGGAAAAATACCAAAAACTTCCCATGTGAGGTGCCTGGGTGGCTCAGTGGGTTAAGCGTCTGCCTTCGGCTCAGGTCATGATCCCAGGAACTGAGCCAGCATCCCCGCATCAGACTCCCTGCTCAGCGGGGAGCCTGCTTCTCCCTCCCCTCCCTGCTTGTGCTCATTCATTCTCTCCTGTCGCTATTTTTCTCTCTCTCTCAAATAAATAAAATCTTAAAAAAAATTTAAAAATGGGTGCCTGGGTGGCTCAGTAGGTTGAGCATCTGCCTTCAGCTCAGGTCATGATTCTGGGGTCCTGGGATCGAGTCCCAAGTCGGGCTCCCTGCTCGGTGGGGAGTCTGCTTCTCCCTCTCCTCCCTGCTTGTGCTCTCTCTCTCTCGCTATCTCTGTCACTCTCTCAAATAAAATCTTAAAAAAAAAAAAAAAAACTTCCCATATGAGACAGAACAAAACACAAATGTTACCTTTTCCATGCAGTACTATACTAGATGTCCTATTGGTGCAGCATAAGAAAAAAAAATGTAACCACTAGAAAGGGAGAGATAAAACTGCCATTATTCCTCAATTATGATAGCACGTTTATAATAATCTGAACTGTTAGAATTTAACAGGTTGTGGAGTATAATTTCAACATACAAAACCAAACTTCCTATATGCTGACAATTGAAAAATAAAATTTTGTAAGACATCAAAAAATAACATATATTGTAATAAAAATTATGAAAATGTGCAAGGCCTATTTAAAAACTGGAAATAAGAAATTAAAGATGACCAAGCCCTAAATTGAAGGATATCCCATGTTCATAGACAGAAGACACAGTATTTCAAAGGTGTTCAGATTATTCTACAGTTTCAATGCCCAATCAAAAGCCTGACAAGATTTTTCTTTCTTTTTATGGTGTTACTTAACAACGTGGTTCTGAAATTTATATAAAAAAGCAAAAAAGGGCCATAAACAACCAAGGAAGATTAAAGAACAAGGTTGGGATGGGAGAAGGACTTGCTTTACTGTATCTTAGTTATCTTAAGCCTACAGTAAGTCAAGACCCAAAGGTAAGAACTCTCTGTAATGTAACAGACTCCAGAAGGAGACTCATGGACACTTGATTTATACTGCATAGGAGTACTGCAAAGGTGTAGGAAAAGTATATATTTTTTTTCAAGAAATGGTGCATAATTATATATACATATGCAAAACAAAACAAAAAGCATCCAAAAACAGTTCACACTACTCAACGAATGAATTCCAGGCGGACTACAAAGCTAAATACAAAATAATAACTTTCTGGAAAAGAATACAAGAGACTATCTTCACATCTCAGAAGGTTTTTTATACAGGGTATAGAAAGCTATAGGCATACAAAAGATTGAAAAATAAGGCTACATTAAAATAATAAATTCTTAGGCAGTTTGCAACACAAATGAAGGGCCTATATACAAGATAGATAAAGAACTACGACAAATAATAAACCAGAAAAATGGACTAGAATCAAAACCTATATAAAAGGATTTCCAAATGGCCATCCTCACCAATAACCTGGAAAAGGCAAATTAAACAAAATGAGAAATCATTATTCACCTACCAGAAAGGGAAAATTAGAAAGATTAATATGGGCTAATTAGGATATGAGAATTACAAGAACCCTCATATCCTACTTAGCAATTCTACTTTATTAGGTAAATACCCACCAAAAAATGTATGCATATATGCTCTGAGAGAGATGCAAAAGGATATTCCCATAGTATTTGTAATATCCTCAACCTGTAAACAATGCAAATATCTACCAACAACAGAATATGTGTGAAGCGGGGTGAAGAGAAAGAAAGTGACACACACAAGGAATACTATTTATCAGTGAAAATAAAAACATTGCATGCAACATTCTGGATCAATTTCATAAAAACTGAGGAAAAGAATACAAAAAATACTTTGATTCCATTTATGCTGTTTAAAATGTAGGTGCAATTAAACAGTTATGTTTAGAGAGAAATACTTAAGTATTAGAATCAGAAATCCGCAATTACTATGAAAGCTAGGGGAGTGGTTACCTTTGGGCGGGGGGGGGGGGGGGACTAGGACAGGCCAGTGACTGGGTTACAGCATGAGGAAACTTCTGGAGTACTGGTACAATTCTGTTCTCTTGACCTGAGTTGTGGTTACAAAGTTGCTCATTTTGTGGTAATTAACTAAGGTATAGTTTTTGTGATTCTGTGTTACATTTCACAGTAACAGAAGTTTATTTCAAGAGAATTAAACATCATGACATTTGTTTAGGGATGGTCTGTCTCAATTTCCTACCATCTCAATTGTAATTGCTGTTGAGCTCTCCATCTATCCACTATTCCACCTAAGTACCTTAATTGAGGATTATGGGCAGCAAGGTAGATGTCTAACAAAACCCACATCAAGCAGCAGCAGTTCCAGCAAGATGAAGAGAATTCTGGAGACTGGTTGCATGACAGTGTACTCAAAAGTACTGAATTGTACATTTAAGAATGTACAGTTGTGAGATGGTAAATTGTTATATATTTTTTGCCACAAATAAAATTTAAAAAAAAAAAAAAAGGAAGAACGTGCAGTAGCTCCAAATCTCTATGGCCCTTTAGTTATGAAAACAATATGCTAGAAGATGCTTTTATACTATCTAGCCCTCTGGCCTCTTGGTCATGGCTTAGGGACTCAAATGAAGTAAATCTCTACAAATGCAAACTCAAGTAGGTAATAATGTAAGTTTGAAAACTGAATTTTATCTTTGGATTTGCTGTCTCACTGACTTATACTCCAAAGCACTCAACTTTTTCAATTCTAAAACGTGGGACAAAAACAAAAGCTGTTTTATAGCCTAAATTCAAAGCTATGATCTTTAATACCTCCCTCTATGATGTATGGGGTTAGTGATCACACATGAATTTAGAGATTTAAAGAATATTCTGAGCCAATTATTGTATATTGCAATGTATTTAAACTACTATAATTTCACTTTTGTGCTACAATAAAACCACACATGGGGTTACAGTACGGGTGTTTTACTGAACCACTGAACCAAAATGGTGTTCCCTAAAACTGAGAAAGGTGGAAGATCATTTCTTTTAATGAGAAAATTCTACAATGAAGACTTGACTGGTTATATACTTTATGGAGCAGGGCTTTTGTTAAAGACCTATCCTCATTTAAAGGAGATAAAGTTCCTACTTGGCTAGGTATCTTCCCCCCCTCTCCCTTTCACTCATTCATAAAAAGTCAAAATAAGATTTTAATTCTTGAGTAGAAAGAAGGAAAAATAAAATAGTAGGTCGAGGTTGAAGTAATCTAGCACTTCTTTTCTGTAACAGTCCTCCCATTATCTGAGGGGGACATGTTCTAAGACCTCCAGTGGATGCCTAAGCATGTGGACAGTACCCAACCCTATACATTCATTCTGTATTTTCCTACACATAATACCTATAATAAAGTTTAATTTATAAATTAGGCACAATGATTAACAAAATAGAATGACAAAAATCTACTGTAATAAAAGTGTGAATGTGGTCTCTTTCTTAAAAGATCTTATTGTATTGTACTCACCCTTCTCGTGATGAGAAGGGTGAGTACAATGTGAGTACAAGATGTGAGATAAAATATCTACGTGATGAGATGATGTGGGGTGAATGATGTAGGCACTGTGATGTGAGTTAGGCTACTATTGACCTTCTAAGATGCATCATAAGGAGGATCATTTGCTTCTGGATCACGGTTGACAGCGGGAAACTGAAACTGAGGAAAGCCAAACCACAAACAAGGGGAGAGGACTACTGTACACATATTCTCTAAAATCTTTGTAAAAGTGAACAAGGAAGGAATTATGTGTTCAGTACTCTGAAACTCCTTTCAAAAATGAAATTTTTATGAAAGACAACACTTAACACAAAATTTGAATTAACTTTATTTCCCCTACAGTCAACAACTTCTCTGCATTGAATTTTAAAGCAATAAAGTAAAATAAAATCCCCCAAATGACAAGGTATCAGAAATCCAGATTTAGTTACACTTTATTTGTGAAAATGTTCAGCCATTTTATTGGTCTGTAAAAGAACCATCATCTGGGTCAAAAATGACTTCTATAAATCAAAGAATATTCTACACTTTGGAAAAGAAAATCAGCAGTAACATTCTCACTGAATATTGTAAATTACACTTTTCTTCATAAAAGGTACATACTATTCTGCACTTTTCCACCAAAAAGCAGTGGTAAGTTACGCTTGTTTATATAAAAAAAAGTTATATTCTGTGGCAGGAAAAACCCTTTCTCTTTCACTTTTACTAAACAACTGGAGAAAATTTTCAAGTCTATATAAAGTTGCCTATAAGCTGGAAAATGAACATGTTCAATCTCCATTTATATTTTAGTGCATTTTTTGACAATTGTCACATTTTTAATAAAAGTAAGAAAATGCATATAGCATTAAAGAGTGTTTCATCAAATGCTTCAGGGATTAAAAAAATAAATGGAGCAGAGGATAAAATCATTGTGATGGATGAAACTATTATAAAATGAAAGAAATCCAGGCAAAGTTTACAAATCCTTTGTCATTTTGAAGAGTCACAGAAAATGAACTTTGGATACCTGTCCACTTTAAGGGTTTTTTCCTTAATCTTTTGCATGTAAACATAGTGCTAATCTCAGTGATACCAAACCCCATCCTGGTAAGCAACATTCTGTGCAGTTGCCATGCCTTCCAAAGGATATAAATTTAGCCCTTGAATGAACAATGCATGAGATCTGCTCTGTTAAGTACCTGGTGAAAACAACTGCTAACAGCAGCAATGTGTCAACATAAAAGACTATTTGCATCAATTAGTTACTCAGAGGTCCATCTTTGAAACAGCAGCTTCTTTGACAGAGCAAACAGTAAGCAACAGAAAATGTACATTTGATGAAACAATCTTTGCACTGGAGAAACATGAAAATAAATATAGTTCAAGGAAGTATAATTATTTTTCTAATATCTCTTTTTCAGACCTGTACTAGTTTACTGGTTCAAGAAACTCACATCACATTTTGTCATTTGTATTTTACATATTGCTATTTGGGTAATTCAAATAAAATGTAGGTCTTGTAAAAAATAAAAACATTGACAAGTATGCATGTGCCAGGGACCAAATTAGAGGGTTCTTTGGTGCAATTAGTCCAAATTCTCAGATTTGAAGGATAATATGTACCAATAAAAAAAATCTGCTGTTAGACATTTACAGCAGTGCTCTGTCTTGCTTCACACTACAAATAGAAAATAGCTGTTCTCAATAAGCCAATTTTATTTTTTAAGTCAGACATTGCCAGAAAATTTTGTACATTAATCTGGACCAGTGATGGTTCTGTACCCTCTGTTGTGAAACACGACATGAGCTAAAGGCAAAGACCGGTTCACACAAGGACAACTGCGCTTCAAGTTAGGAACCAGAACAGTGTATTTAAACAGTCTTCTTAGATATTTTCTTGCCCTTCTTAACAACTAGCTTATTTTTAATGTAGCCACGCTTCCTTTTTGTAGTCTAAAAAAGAAAACAGAACAGATGATATTAGTGTAGGTTTCCCACAGATTAAAAAATATATACACACATGGTTTATAGCATTGTGATGAAGACTGCCTTAATAAAACCCTTAGTTTGTCCTATGACTGGATTGCTTGAACAGTCAATGAGCACCAATAATAGTTCTATGTGAAGTATGCTGAGAGATCCAAGGTAAACTGGACTAGGTCCCTAGCTTTAAGATGAAAGCACTACCACAGCATGCCTCAAATGCATATCATATATTCCTTACCATCAGGTAAATGAACTCTTCCTCCCCTCTCAACCACTAAATGCTTAGCTGTAATTATTACTCATATTTCCAAGCACGATAGAATATGACACTAGACTAAGGAATCAGGAAATGTTAATATGGCTCCTGGTTTGGCCTCCAAGAATTAGCTGTGTATGTGTATCAGAAATACAAATTAACTTAGGAACTTTCATTATGTGTATGATGAGGATGATTATAACCATCTACAAAAATGAAAGAAATAAAATTACTTGGCATATTCTCCCAATTTAGGTAGAAAAATAAGAACTTAAAAACCAAACACCAAGAAAAAAAAAGCTGTAACACTGAGTTTCATAGATCTTTAAAAAATAACATTTTTCTAAACACTTCAGGATCCCACTAAAATACGTTCAACAGATGTTTTCTGGTGTAAGAAACAAATCACTACAAATGTTGTTAGAACTTATTGCAAAAATATTTGCTACGTTAGACTCTTAGAAGACAAATCAGACAGACCACGTGTCTACCACTCTGACAGCCACAGATACTGAGAAGAGCAAATACTTTTTGCAAACAAATAATTTAAAGCACTTAGAAGAGGCTGAAGACTTAAATACTTAAAAACTCTTGCAGGTGGTTTCAAAATTCAGGGTAAATGCTAGATCATGTAATTTATGATGTCAGTTTAAAACAATTTATAACTTTTTTCTAACAGGCACAAGAATAAAAGGCAAAATGCAGTCCTTCCTAAGGTTATAAAAATTAGCTTCTGCTAACCTGTCCATAATTTATGTTACTTTATTATTAGTTCATAAAGGCAAAAAAGTAAAAAATTTCAGAGGGCACAATTTAAAAAGATTCAAACCAGGTCAAAGTGTTAGTTTCCTTATCATCATCACCTAAAGGTTTCTAACATGAAACCTTTTCTATAAGACCTTGTAAAATGCCCCCGGTCTATGTAAGTATGTAACTAGACCTCAGTGACCCATGCCAAAAAGTCTTTTTATCCAGCCCTGGACTACATAACAATTCCTAGTGCCTCAGCCTTGTCAGCTTTGTAGTAGCAGGAATAAGTCCTCAAATGACTATACAGCCCCAAAAGTAAAAACTGGGGTGGGGAGAGGAAAGCAAATATTCCTCTAGTGCTAGTATAAAACAGAATATAAAGACATGGAAACCTGAAATTCAAAATCCATGTTGTTGGCTAATAGAATGTATGTTTTGGGCATACAAGGCACAATAATTTTTATTTATCCATTCATTTACTGATTTTAGAGACATGATGGGAAGATAAAGGAGCTCAGAGTAAGAAAATTCACTATCAGAGGACTGTAAAAAAAAAAAAAAAAATTCACTATCATCAGTTAGACAGCAAGTTCAGTGGCTTTGTTTCTCAGACAGGGTAGACTTTAACTGGGCTTAGATGTCTCAGGAGTAAGTGCCTTGAGACTAGCAGCATTTGTTTTGACTTCCGCACTGATGGGACTCACCAGTTTCTCCGCCCACATGGCTATGAAAAACCAGATCATTTGATCTGTCATTTGATGTAAATACTGTTCAGTGAATTTGATATGACTAACACATGCATGTCAGCTCCATGTGACATATTTAAATATATCAGTCTAGATATGGCACTTTATATCTGACAGAAAGTATTAGTTTAAAAAGTTTCTATTTATATATCATACAATTCATATTCAGCCCTTTTATAATACACACTGAAATAATCTGTACTTTGAATATATTTTAAGTATATTTTAAGTAATGCAAAGGGAAAGACAATTGCATTAATGATTAAAAAAAACTCATCCAAGTAATGTAAACCTAAGCATTTTTCAAGACTTAAGACTGAAATGGGTCTAATAATTAGTATTATAAGAGTAGTACCTTAAAATACAACCTTAATATTTTACTTGACTGCTCATTATTTCCCATCTCCCATAGAGAGCAACCTATATAAATACTCATTTTTACTAGCCTATTACAGCAAAGATTAGATCTATTTGGCTTAAGTGAGCAATAATGACCTTCAATAAAATACTTCATATCTTATTAAATATTTATTACAAAAGGACTAGAATAGTCTCATCATTATAATTCCCGTCTACAACCTTTGTCATGATAATTACATTTAAAAATAATTATCTTAAGATAAATGATTTTTTTAAATTCAAGACTCTACTAATTCAGGCTTGGTCTTTACTCAGTGAGTAATATAGTAGCAACATACTAAGAATGGAACATGAAGGGCGCCTGGGTGGCTCAGTTGGTTAAGCAACTGCCTTCGGCTCAGGTCGTGATCCTGGAGTCCCGGGATCGAGTCCCACATCGGGCTCCCTGCTCAGCGGGGGGTCTGCTTCTCCCTCTGACCCTCTTCCCTCTCGTGCTCTCTGTCTCTCATTCTCTCTCTCTCAAATAAATAAATAAAATCTTTAAAAAAAAAAAAAAAAAAGAATGGAACATGAAAATGCAATATAAATTTGCTTTGACCAAAAGATGAGAAACCAATCACATTTTTACTTTCACAAAAGTTCAGAAAGTGATGGCCACAGATATATCTTACTTTCAAGTAAGTCTTACTGATGGGAATGACCCAAACTAAAGCCAGAATGCCTCTGGAAAATCTCAGCTTGGTTCACTGATAATCACAATGCTATCCAGAAAAGGCTGCTGCTTGGATATCTCAAGTGCTCAGTTTGAAAGGAATGGCCCTAATAGGCTAGTTTGATACTTTGTATATAAGCTATAGTCTACACAGATCTGGCAAATGAAATTTTTTTTTGTATAAAACTGTATCTTCTTTATTTTGTATACTTTAATCTCAGAACAAAATAAACAAAAAAAACCCCACAATACACATCCAAACCCCGTCAAATATCGGAAGGGACAGGGCTTGAGGGCCTTCTTTCCTGCCTCAAAGACAGGAGAGACAAATGAAAATTTATTAGTAATTTTTAGTAACTGTTTTTCAGACAAACCAACCAACTTTGAGTTACCCTTTTATAGACATGACTTCCCTTGGCACCTACCTTCTTTGACAAATACTTCTGTTTTGGGAAAATGTTGGTGACTCGAGGTTTATGGTCTAGTGTCTCCCTGTTATCAGGTGCTTTCACTTTATATATCCTCACAAGCCAGTGTTCTGATGTAAAGGCTTCCTCCAAATGTTTGAATTTAATGTCCTTGTTTCCAATCTCAGCATTACGTGTTCGGTCAAAACCTGGGGGTGTACGAAAATCCAGCTGCAAAAGTGGCATTAGTATGAGATGTTAACTGTATTGGAAAACATTCAGTATTAGAAGATAGTAAATGTTATAATCAGAGCGAAACTCTCCCTTTAAACTAGGAAAACAAAATCAGAGCAATATATCATAACATTTCTCATATGTTGCTAAATAGACAAGAAGAAATGAGGAAGAGAGAAATTAAATAGAGCAGAATTAGAATTTCACTGAACCCTTAGGGTACATGAGCAGCCTACGGGCATAAAAAACCGAAAACAGCCAACCAAAGGAAATCCATCAAAGCCCTTTTTATAGGTAACAGAGAAACACACCAGAAGGGACTTCTTTTCTGTTTCAGGGCCTTGCTCTATCTACTCTCTCAGCCTGAAAGTTCTTCATTCAGCTCTTTTGCTAGGCTGGCTCCTTTCTATCTTTTAGTCTCAGCCCAAACACCATCTATTCAGGGAAATATTTTCTTGAAATTGGTGGTTGAGAAGTCTCCCCCATTGTTTCCTCATCTTTTACTCTACAGCATTCACTGCTAAAGTTTTTTATTTATTTTTAAAATTACCTGTATCCTCCACCAGGATGTAAGCTGCATGATGACTTTATCTTATTCAAAGTGTGGCTTTTCTCCCCAGTGTTATTTGTTAAATAAATGCACAAGTAAGCAGCGATACTACATCCAGAAAGTGGAAACTACAAAGAAGTTAGAAAAGCCAAACCACAGGAGGATTTATGAGGAACGAAAAAAGGAAAAAATGGGGGAAGGGGAGAAGATTTTAAGAAATTCTCAGAGTAAGTTTATGTTCACAAAGAGCGTAAGCAAATTCAACTTTAAAACAAAAACAAATGCTAATAAGGGTGGAACTTGTTCTTGCATATCTATACGAAAGAAAAGTTGTACTCATGTCTTAAACATTTATTATTTTGAATAGGGAAGACATCAGAATGAATGCATGCTAGAAGCATGACTTGAAACTGTTGATAAATTTAAAGGACACACACACGAAAAAGTCTTTTGATGCCATCATTATGACCAGAAAAACTAATCTTTGATCCATTTTCTGAGAGAGCTAATTATCATGGTTTAAGTGCTTTTCTTACATGAGTTTAGAGACCACACAGTTGCCTTCAAAGAAAACCGAAACACAAACAAAACCCTAAATCTTGCAGTAAAATTGTCTATTTTTTTAAAGCCACCTGCAGAGTATAGTCAATGGTACTGTAATAGCATTGTATGGTGACAGATGGTAGCTACACTTGTGAACACAATGTCTAAACTTGTCCAATTACTACACTGTATACCTGAAACTAGTGTAGTATTATGTTGCCAACTGTACTTTAAAAAAAAAAAAAAAAAAACAGAAAAAAAAAAAAAAAAAAAACCACCTATGGAGTAATTCCGAATGAATAATAATTACCTTGACCCCTGCGTAAAGTTCAACAAGCAATTTTTCCTCTACCTTCTAGTATCAACCAGAAAGCAATATGAAATCAGGCAGTTT
Source organism: Neomonachus schauinslandi (assembly GCF_002201575.2). Lineage (NCBI taxonomy): Eukaryota > Metazoa > Chordata > Mammalia > Carnivora > Phocidae > Neomonachus > Neomonachus schauinslandi. Next base: position 143,365,421 of record NC_058403.1, on the reverse strand, counting down.
TCACTGAAATCTTAGTATGAAGGTCTAACCTGGCATTATAGTCATATAATCTAAGAGAGCTATAAAGAACCCCAGAAATCAACTCATCAGTCCAGCACCTATTATATAAAGACAAGGAAAAAAATGAGTCCAGGGAGGATGTGACTTGTCCAAGGGTTACATAACCTGACAGAGCCAGATCTAAAACCCAGGTATTATGGCAGGAAGTCCACTGTTTTCTTTTTGTCACAATGCCTCTTTGCACATTCACTCATTTTGGGGACCCTTAAGCTTTTGTACACACATCATTCTAATATTCTAGGAAACTCTTACCCAGATAGTCCCAGCTAGCTGTGATAACAGAACAGTGATAGAATATCTGAAGTGACTATATAACTTGACTCTTTAATTTCAGGCTTTTCCCCACAAAACAGCAAAGTAGCCTACTTACGATCATGTGGTTTCCTACCTAGAAGACCTCTCCCCTACAGAAAAATGTCTTCCAAAAGCATGAGATCAAAAGGTAAGATGGCAAGCGAAGGCTGAATTTGAGCCTAGTGTTAATCAATATTTTGGGAAGAAGTCTTTGCTCTAAAAAAATTTCCCCCCCCAACTTTTTACATAGTAGTTTCAGAAATTTAAATTTAAGGGGGTGTGTGGAATCTTTAGATAGCGTATTTTTCTTTACAGCACAACTAAAACATTCATTATCCTGTTTTCTGGAGGCAAACAAGACTACTTTAAAAATATTCCTTTGAATAAAGATTATAGGAAAACTGATATAACCGACCTGCATTTCTCCAAATCTGTAGTACGACATTTTATACATAAGGCAATTCAACAACGTGGGGGATCCTGCTTTGTCCACACGGAATTCTCCTTGTGGGGTGAAATAGTCACTTTCCTACAAAAATAGAAATCAAGTTTCTGTGTCAGTTCAATTTAACACATTCAAAGCTACCAGTTTCCCCCTCTCATTTCCCCATAAGAAGTAGCTCTTGAGGTATCTTCAAAAAGCCATTATTTAGTTATCTCAAAAAAATATGGTATTAGAAGATTAATTCATAAATTTAACATGACCCCTAAAAGAAACCTGCAAAAACTATCATGGGTGTTTTTTTAAAACTGAGTCTAGAAATCATTTATAAAAAATAAACAAGAGTGTCTAAGAAAACAAAAGAAAAGAACAAGTCTTTGTTGGATGAGGGAGGGCAGATTTTAAATCATGTTATAAAATCTCAATTATTTAAAAAGAATGGTGCCAATGCCACGGTTTAATACCAGGTAGGCTAGCTCTCTCCAACTGCTCCATCCTCAACCCCATTACACCTTTTCAGAGTTTTCCTAAAAATTATTTATTTTTCCTTATGAACTCTAATCAGTTCTTTGGTTGGGGAGGAGAAATGTCTAAAAACCTATGGTAGTTTTTATTGGGATTACATAAAATTTATAAATTAACATCTAAACTGCCAGCTGGCAATTTAGATAGAAATTTCTCATCTAGGAATTTATCCTACAGAGATATTTATATATGGACAAAATAATGAGTATAGAAAGTTATTTATTACACCACTGTTTATAAGGCTAAAAACCTGGAAATAACCTAAGTATCCATCAAGAGGGAAAGGTTAAATAAATCATGGTGCACACACACTACCGAGCAACCACTTGGAGAGGCAATCTGACAGAGAAGGGGACCTCAGGATGGCTCCTTGAATGGTGGTGGGTGAGGATAATACCATTCCTTTAGGTGCAGATGTGCAATAAAGGAATGAAGAAGGCTCTCCACATATTCTAATATGGGAAGATCTCCAAGATATATTGCAAAGTGAAGAAAGCAAAAACAAAGTGTATACTTCGCTACTAGTTACCTGCTTGAATAAGAATCATAAGAAAATAAAACATGGGACTTTTTTTTTCTTTTCTTGGGGGAGGGGATAAATTCTTATTGTATATCTCTTTATATTTTATTTATTTTTAAAGATTTTATGGGGTGCCTGGGTGGTTCAGGTCATGGTCCTGGGGTCCCGGGATTGAGCCCTGCATTGTCAGGCTCCTTGCTCAGCAGGGAGCCTGCTTTTTCCCTCTTCCTCTACTCCTCCTGCCACTCGTGCTCTCTCCCTCAAATAAATAAATAAAATCTTAAAAAAAATAACATTTTATTTATTTATTTAAGATAGAGAGAGAGCACGAGTTGGGGGTAGGGGGAGAGGGAGAAGCAGACTCCCCAACTCCCTACTGAGCAGAGCCGGATGAGGGGCTTCATCCCAGGACTTTGAGACAGGGTCACTTAATTGACTGACCCACCCAGGCACCCCTATATTTTATTTTTTGAACCATGTGAATGTATTATCTATTCTCAAAGTTCAAAAATACCCAGTTTGAAAGCATGGTAACTGGATCTATCATATGTCACAATTTTAACACTGCTAAAGCAAGTAAATGAAAATCACGTACTGGAAAAATTAAGATTAATACAATGAAGTAGTGTTTTAAAATAATAGTTAAGGGAAAACATCACACCATTTACATTTGAACAGAAAGTTGGGAGCTTTACTTCATCCCTGTCACATGACACACATACATACATTTTCCCAAACGTTTCTTTTATTCTGGATCAGTGGTAATCTTACTCTCATCTTTTGTCCCTTCATCATGTAACCACAATGCTGGGTGCCCATCCTCTATGAGCTCACAACTGAGAGGGAGAGATACCTTAGAATCTATTAATAAAACAGGCTACATGTGATTTGATGGAAACACACAGATGCACCAGAGAAGGGCTTCTAGAGAGTGGAAAATCTGTGGTAGGGAAAGTATTTCAAGAAAGAGGAGAGTATATAAACACAGGTATCACATAAGTCAAAGAAAGAAACCACAAGGCAAATTTCACAGGCTAGAGTAGATTGACGGATGGAAAAAAGTTGATAGAGGGACAAGAGGCCAGCAAAGGAAAGGAAAGTAGTATTAAGGGGTTTACATTCCAAGTGAAGGAGTTTGGATTTTATACCAATGTTTCATTACAGAGATTATTTCATACCAACCCCTAGGCTGAGCTTCATCTACATCCCTACAAATTTTCATAACAGCATCACAAATTAATTATTCCTGGCCTCCCCATTAGTGACAATCTTATGCTACCTTAGTCACCATTATAACACCAGAACCAAGAATGTGACCTAGTGCTTCAAACATTTAATGCTGCCTGGCCAAAAATAAGCTGCCCATATCACCAAGCTGACAGTGGCAGGGTTTTAGTCCTAACTCCTATCTCTCTGATTTCAAGACCATTAATCTACTGAGGATTTTAAGCTGGACAATGATATGATCAATGTCATGTTAGATAGGGACAGGAAACAAGATTAAGGCAAAGAGAGCAATCTCAAGGTTACTGTCCCATTTCAGGTTTATAATCATTAGGGTTCGTATCACAGTGGAAGCAATGTAAATGGAAAGAAAGGGCAGAACTGAGAGGCTATAAAGGAGTAAAAAGCAAGAGTCTTGAGAGAGGACAGTTTCAAAGGGAAGAACAGTCGTATCAATGAATTTCAAAAGTTTTAAACCTGGAAAAATGCTCAATGCTTTACTATTTCAAAAAACAGTAAAGTCAGAGTAAGGGACTAATTTAGGGGATAAGATGATAAAAACAAATACAATACAATCAGCAAGATAAGAAAATTACTTGGACACTGACAGCTGTCTCTCACACATGTAGAATGATCTAGTTTCTTACCCGAATGTCTTTTGGATGTTCCCCTTCAGCTATCCTAACCATCCAGAGAAACTTGTTGATGTCATCACCAGAATAGCCAATAACTCCTCCAAAAATAACCAAAACATAATCTACATCCAGACTCCTCATGATTTTATAGGCTGCTGATTCATTTGAAGACATAGCTTTTCCCACCTATAGAATAAAAAATGACAATGTGTGTACTTAGTCCCACAGTACACTAAATATAAAAATGAATGTACATTGGGCAGAATGCACCTCAAGAGTTTATTTACATGGAATTCTTTCTAAAGAGATGATCTGCTATGAATTCAACAAATTTACCAAGATCTATAAGCACCTCACTTACTATAACCAATTATAGCAGGAATGTCAACATCTGAATACATGTTCTAATATTGTGCTTAATAATTAAGCTTCATGAAATTAATATTTTAATATAAAAAAATACAATTTCTCATAACCTCAAGGCCAGGGATGACCAGCAATCTAGCTGACGCAAATATTTTCTTCTTCTCTGTCTACCAGATGATTAGCTACAATGCTAATACAAATAGAACTCATTTGCTTAACATCCATTATCTATTTAAAATCTTTAAAGAACGTGATTACCTTAATTTATGCAAATTACTTATTTAATAGAGTGAACGTAATTTACATGCCCATAAAAATGCAGTACATTTGGCTTTATATACTTGCAAATAATTTTAATTTTAAAAATGGAAAAAGTTAAATAATACTTAAAAGTTTCAGATTTTATCTAACTCTCCAGTGAGCTAAGTTTATCATGTGATATGCCAGAAATCAGCCTACAATTCTGAATATTTAAATAAGTAGACACCATTCTTAAAAACAAAGTATATTAGCATACCTTGAATTCACTTTATTGAATAAATGTGTGAAATATTATTCTGAGAATTCAGCAAGCAAAGAATACTTTTACCCACATCTTCCCTACTCAAACACAAAGTGAAGCCTGACTGCTAAGTAGTAAATAAAGATTTGTAATTTTTAATCTTTTGTTTATCAAATGCTTACCAGTGCTATGTGGCTGTTATTCCAGGTGTTATTATCCACCAAAGTAGTTCTGTTAGCCATTCCAGCTATCTGATAGCCATAATCCCACCAAGACATCACTCGGGCATGTTCATCTGTATTTTGCCTTAGCCAAAAGTAAGCTTCTCTAAAATCATCTAAGATATTCCTGGTGCTGAAAAGAATCACAATATTCTTTTAAATAAGATCTTAAATGTGAAGAGGGTCACGTAAAATCTTGAGGGGCTAAGCCATTAGGTAATTTCACATTGTAAAAGCCTCAACAACAGGGGGGAAAAATCCATGAAGACCTAGACTAGTGCTTTTTAAACTGTAATATGCACACAAATCACCTGGCCATCTTGAAAAAAAGCGATTCTGGTTTAGTAGTTCTGGGGTGGAAGTGTCCGTAGGGAGGTAAAAGGAAAACATGGTGGATTCAAATACAGAGCCTCACAAACATCATTCTATCTTTGAATTCTATCTTTTGAGACAGAAAAAAAGGGTAGGTAAAAAATCCTTTTATAGCCAAGTTGCTTTCTTTTTATTTTACTTTATTTACTTGAGAGAGAGAAGAGAGTGAGAGAGCACAAGCAGGGGGAGGGGCAAAGGGAGAGAGAGCCCAACGCGATGGTAGGCTCCATCCCAGGACACCGGGATCATGACCCGAGCCGAAGGCAGACACTTAACCGACTGAGCCACCCAGGTGCCCCGCCAAGTTACTTTCTTACCCATCATGATTGTAAGAGGCCAGGACCACACTTGGACTGGAGTAGGCGTTGCTTGTGACCCAGGTACAGTGGACTGCAAACATCATCAGTAGCATCAGCATCAACATGGTGACAATACTTTTTATATTAGGACCTAATCCTTCTTCAGTTTTTTCCTGTTCAGTTACATGTTTCCTCACTTTACCTGCCTGAAAATAGAAAAACTGGTTAAACAAATCAATTATTTCACTTGTGTCATTAAGACATTCAGGGAAAATGTTAAATCAATTTAATTCTTTGAGAAGGAAAATGTATAACCATCAGGTATTCCTGTGTGGGTGATATGTTTTCTAAAAGTTATCAAGGTAGATTTTAAAGTCAAATGTGAATGAGAAGGATTTCTGGGACTATACCCAATTCAGGAGCTGATCACAAAGCAAAATACTTCTAGTATGAAACTTTTGAACCCAGGTGCCCTTATGTTTTACTTAAACACAAAGGCAGAAAACAAAACAAAGACAAAGGCGGTAACTTTGGTTATCTCTAAATATTTGGCCTCATTCTGGCAACCTTTTCTTATAAAATCTGAATTTATCATCCTGAAAATGGCAATGCCCACCTATAATTCAGATTGCAGGACTTTAGTATAGGGAAAACCTGCATTATCATAATCTTCTAATTACCAAAGCCTCAAAATAACAGGCTTGTTATTTTGTTAAGATTACAATCTTGTTAAGATTACATTTTTGAAAACAACAAGAAAATCCCACCAAAAACTGAGTCACAGGTTCTAAATTGCAAGGCTAGTTTTAAAAAACCACAAAACATAACAACCACAAAAGCAACAATGTGCTTTATTAACACAAATCTGCATAAATTCTATGGGACCTATAAAAAGGAAAAGAAGAACTTCAAAGTTAATACTTATAATGGGAAGTCTCATTGCTTACTGGTATTTAAAAACCTACTGAATGTTCAAATAGTGAAGTTTAACATGGCCCCTGCACAAGGATGACACGCAAATTCAGAAACATTCCATATTTTTTCATAAAAGGTTCTTTTTTGCCCCGCTCATGAAAATAAATAACATGGGATAAAAAAAAAGGTCATCCAAGCCAAGTGCTCTTACAAGTCTTTTCTATACCAGCACCAAATATAATCCTGCTGTGTTATGTGAGAGGCTAAAAGTAAATTACATTATACCGAACAGCCACCTGTTACTAACAAACTAGAGGCTTTTTTTTTTTAAGAGAGCAAGACAGAGAGTATGTGTACACACTCATGCCAGCTGGGGGGTGGGGTGGGGTGGGGTGGGGGCTAGAGGGAGAGAGAATCTTAAGCAGGCTTCATGCCTAGCACGGAGACTGATGGAGGGCTCAATCTCATGACCTAAGCCAAAATCAAGAGTCAGACACTTAATCAACTGAGTCACCCAGGTGTGCAAGAAGCTTTTTTTTTTGTTTTAAACGCACTTTATTCCCTTTACTTTTCAATCAACCAAATATTTAAAAAGTTTAAAATACGGACCTAAAGGATTAATGCTTGTACACATCGTTTCAGAAGGGTTTAGAGTGTGCTAAATTTTGTGTAATTAAGTAGAGCACGAGGTTTTTGACTCTCAAAAGTGGAGGGGTTTCAGATAAAACCTGAGCAACAAAAAAAGAGAATTTCTTCTCTGATTACACTGTATTTTCTTATTCTAAGCTAAAAGACCAAAAGACCAAACAGGGCCCAAATGTTGAGGCAAAAAGTCACAGGTTGTCTAACTCCTTGTTTAATCATTTTTCTTAATACGTATAGTTCTTACCATGGTAGAAAAATAAAGCACATAAAATTTTTAAAGGCCTTAGATGCCCACCTTATCATACAAATTTCCTGGGTTTCTTTTATCATCCTCATCACTGCTGTCTTCCACAGGTGGGTTTTCCCTTTTCATGTCATCCCCCAAATAGTGCTCAAAAACATTCGAGAAGGCAATTGCGGACAGCATACAGACGACCGGAGTCAGAGTCAACATCAGCCGCACCATCACTCCAGCAAAATAGACAGCACTGATTGCATACAGAGCAACTGCAAAGACAAGTTCGCTTATAACACTTCAGAAAATGTCCACAGAAAACTGAATTCAGTATTTAATACTACATTATAAATCAAAGCTAAAAAAGAGACACACATCCATAAAGAGCTAATTGTTTTTAAATTGATAATACAGACCAACTGATTTAATAGTCATATTTAGAAATTATAAGGCAAGTTGACTGAACACTACATATCAACAGTTTTAGGTTAATATATCATGATTCACATTTAATTATCATGGGAAAGATGACAATTTAGTACTTGTCAATAGCATCACACATTAGAAAATCCATAGCTAATAGACAAAAACATACTTGGTGAATTGTATTATTAGGCACAGTAAGTTTACAGAATCAAACAGTCTATGAAAAGCCAATGCAAATATCTGGCATAAAGCCTGCTTTAAAGTAGGAATGGGATGAAAAGAATGTAATTTATTAACCAAAGGAGGAACTTGTAAAGTTACTGCCAAGAGACTTAAATTTTTGAAAGTAATTTTTAACAGTCAAAGCCTTCTAGATAATGTGCTAACCAAGGGAAAGGCTCCACCAATTCTGGCTAAAGGCTCCATGACTTTAGAAAGTCAGTGGTCATCAGAGCTCTTATCTCATTTGAAACTAAATTTTTTTCTGACCACAGATTTATTATATCATATTCTTAAGTGTACAGCTCAATGAATTTTTACATATGTGCACACCTATGTAATTACTACCCATATCAAAATATAGAACATTTGTATATCTCCCTCAGAAGGAACCCTCATGCTTCTTCCCAGTTAATAGCTGCCCTTCCTCCTCTCTAACAAAAAAGGTAATCACTATTATTTGAACTTCTAAAGCATTAATTTGGTTTTCTTTATTCTTGAACTTCTTAAAATGAAATTATACAAAAATGTTCTCTTTTGTACTGGCTTCTTTTATTTACCCATGCTATTCTTTTATTAAATGCTGTGTTATATTACATTGTACAAATACATCAGAATTTATTTGTCTCTTCCACTGCTGATAACCTTTGGAAGGTTTCTAATTAGGGGCTATTATGGATAAATTTGCTATGTACATTCTTAAACATGTCCTTTGTTGGACATACGCACTTATTTCTCTTGGGTATATACCTGGGATTGGGAGTGCTGACTAATGAGGTGGGCAAAATGTTTAAGCTAATTCTATCATTCTTCTGAATGACAGAATATTAACAAGACCTTATCCAAAGTCACTAATCTATATAAACAGGACAAAAATGAATGTTATCCTCGGTTATAACTCATGCAGGTGCTATTTTTCTCTCCCGACTTTACTCTAGAATAGTAACTTGAGTGTCACTCATGGTTCATACATCATACTTGCACAAATTCAAGTGTGCATGTTACAAATCTTTTTTAAAGTTTCAGGTTTTAACACATACTTCTTGTGATGACTTAATCATGTAAAGGTCTTTAGTATCTGCTTATTTTGTCTACTTATATCTTGAATGTCAAATCTTAAACACTTGGCTTTAAAATAGTTTGAAAATACCACCTTGTTAGTTTGAAATAAACACAAATCTATCAGTGAAGAGGATGTTAACTTAAAGGTGATTCCTACTCCATTACAAAGTGACTTTACACTGAAATATGGACAATGGATGAGGCTGTGAACTTCTTCCTACTTAACCAGATCTAATTCAGAAAATAAAGACTATATTGTCAACAAAGTTATAATTTCCAATTCTCAGCCACAGACTATAGTAACATTCATCTCTCAGAAAACATACTCAATTGAATGAAAATTTTATATAACTGTTCTAAATTAATTTAAAACATTTTAATATGAGTAAATATAATGCAAATTGACTGAATTTTTCTTCACTAAACACGCAAAATGAGAGAGGAAATTTATCTTGAATATGCATAGACTCAAGCAAAGAAAAATAAAACTTTAAAGTGATAACCTCAGTAAAGAAAATAAATAACTGTCCCAAATCAAAGTATTTATTAAAAATCTCTTACCAAATACTCTTTCATCGTTGATATTTTTAATGCAGAACCATAGGCCTGCTGGGAAGGTACACACAAGAATATGTAGATCAAAGAAGAAAGATACCCAAGTCGTAGGTTGATGTTCAGACACTGATGCAATAATTGGAATGTGTATTTTTGCATACCTGGCATTTAAAAAGTTAATATTGTTTAAAATTAAATAAAACAGGAGTTTCTTTTAGATGAAGAAATTTCCTTTGACTATAAATATGGTTCCGATCCCCCATCCCTTCTTGCTTGAAAGTATATTCCAATGTAACCTACAAATGGAAATAAATCTGGTCTACAGTGGTAAACTAAAAACCAATATGCCACTCCTAAAATTGGGAGACTTATCTAAAGCCAGTTATAAAAGTGTTGGCTCTGACTTTTAATACAAAAATCTTTGTTCAAATACGAATTTTCTGCAGTTTTGCTTAGCTCCTATGTTTGTTATCAACAAGCTTCACATCTTTTAGACTTATTACTAGCAGAAATACCTTATCCTGTAAAATACCATATTGCCACAATACCTTTCTTAACAAGATGGCACAAAGGCAGGGGAGGGAAACTGAAAGGACAGGACAAATTGCTCCTGAAATGCCCTGAGATTCCAAAATAGTCAATTAAATAAGAATGACGTATAAAAATTTGACCTAGTAATTTAACCTCATCAGAATAACTGTCTACAACCAGGGTTCTCCCTCAAACTTTTCGGTGATCCACAGGCTGATCTCTTGAAATAGGTGTCTAAATGTTAGCTTGTCATTTATACATAATTTACTTACGCCTTTAATTAGACCTGGGCATGAGCCCTTTTGGTATTGTGTCAAGCAGGCCCAATCAATAAGTTGTTTATTGGTAGGTTTACTGAGCCACATAGGGAGTAATAAAGAAGACAAAGAGTGGGAAGAGAGAGAAACTATCATCAACAGATTATATTCTTATCCTTAGGAAAACATTTTAGACACAAAAAGTTTTACTGAACTGGTTGACTAATTTAAAACCAAAATTTTTTATTAATTCATTTTATAATAGCACTCTTTAAAAATGCAAAAATATCCTCTAGTGTATTTGACAGATTAAAAATATCAAGAACTTAATGTGTTATTAGGGAAAAAGTTAAATTTTTTCCTCATAACTACAGCATATGGGTTTATAACACAGCACCTTAAGAATTAAAAATTAAGTATTACTTAAGATGGAAACTGAATGGTTAAAAGCAAAAATCAATTATTAAAAGGGTACAAATGTTACCTGCAATGTTTTAACAAACAAAACTAAAATAAGGAGTTGAACATGTAGAACAGAAATGTATGACTTATATATATCATACTAAAGGTGCATTCTAAGAAACAGGAGTTTTAAACAAAGATAAATTCCAAGGGATGATTCAAAATTTATTAAACTAGCATATGCTAGGTACGTCAGAAATGTTGCCCAAGTACTGACAGAGATACTGAAATACAGCAACAGAGGAAAAAGGTATTTTAAAATAATATTAGGGCAAATAACTTATCTGCACTTACCCAGTGTCCCACAATGAGTAAAACCTGCCACTCCATGGTGCAATGTAACCTTGGAAGGAAAAATGTAGAGGAAATCAATCTGCCTTTTTATTGTTTATGTTAACTGATTGTTATGGACTAATGTAAATTAATACTAAAAGAATTTCAGTTTTCTTTTGTAGATGACAACATATTTCATATAGCTGGCAGTCAGATAAAATAAGGTTAGTAATGATATAAAAACAAATATCCATGGAGATCACATTTCCAGAGAAATACAAGTTGATAGATAAAATTATAGAAAGTTTTCCCATTCTCCTTTAAACTTCTAGTTGACTAGTAAAATAAAGCTAAGACATTAAGATAGCATTTGATAATTTTAAAAGGGGGAAGATGTCTAAATTATCTAATCCAAATTTAGATAAAGTGCAAAGATGATTTTAAACATTCTTGCCTTCACTCTTGTCAATTAATCCTTCTTGATTTTGAGCTAGGCAAGTACATTAATTTGACAGATGGAATGCCTTTAGAGAGAATCTGATTTGTTTCTAGGGACTATTGAAGTTCAATATTAGAAAGTCACTTGGAATCTAGACACAGATGGAAACTGATTTGGTTGAGTGTTTAAAAGTTGGAAAGAGAAAGAGTGTATGCACACAGAGTAAGGGCAAGCTTACAGTAGGTAACACTGGAAACTCTGAATTTAAATACTTTGGGGCTATTTATCTATCAAGAGAAGGATGCTTGAAAGTGTATTTATCTGGGACTGAAGCATTAAAGTTGAGATGCAGTTTAAAAAAAAAAATTACATTTGTAGTGCTCTTCAGATTTTAGAACCTTTGACTATTATTCTCATATTGTTTGTAAAGACTACCACCACAGTATTTAACCTAAACAGGATAAATAGAAAATGTACAAAATTTGTAAAATAATTACCTTTTTGAATAATCTAAAGACAAGATTCACAGTCTACAGGTGATGACACCTACCTGTATAAGTCAAATAGATGACACTAAGGAACACAGCACCTGCAGCTAGTGATACACCCAAAAAGAAAAGGGTCTGGAACTCTTGTTTTGTTAATCGGTCTCTCAGATACTGCAAGAAAGCATAAGCTTGCAGCAATGCAAAGACACCTAATTAAAGAAAAGGGTGATATAAATAATCAACAAAGCACTTTTCCAAAGATACTTAAAAAGGTTAATTTAAAGAGCTTCTTAAAAATACCCTGTATCATACATATCAAAGCCTAGTCATTTCATCTAACCAACATTTCCTTTGTCAAAAACACTTAAAAAATTGTTTTACATTTTTAAAAATGATCAGAATCCCTATATATGGACCAGATACGAAAAATCTCATTCATTTCCATAACTAGAGCCTATTAATCCATTAAATTCCTCCCTTGTCCCATATTTTAGTGACAGGTTTTCTAGGGGTAAAAAAAAATAGAATTGTCATTACAAAAAGAGTCCTTAGATTTACTGAAGGATACAAATGACTTGGACCAGGAGAATCCTGATAGTTACTCTTTATGATTGAGTGATAGGATGTGACCTTAGTTACAAACTTATATAAGATTCTAAATTACTAAATATAAGGGTGAGTGCTAAGATAAAATTAGAGCAGTAAGAGCAAAAAGTATTTAATTGTTAAAATAGACAAAACATAATACAAAAGCACTAGGTGTAAAACTAAAAGACATGAGAGAATCCTAAACCCATATGGCATATTGATTTTTCTTTTAAAAAATTTATTTTTCAGAATTTTAGAATTTTAACCATTTTAGAATGATTAAAAGTTAAGTATAATCATAGATTTAGATTTTAGGAAATATAATAACCCATGTAACAGAAAAAGTCAGGTGATTGTGTATCTTTACACACATTGCTATAAAGGATTATATACTCAAAACTGGATATACATTTCTTGCATATAAAACTACCTGGTAATTTTATAATATCAAATTAGAAATGTAAGTAAAAGTATTCATAAAATGCTATGTAACAGTAAGGTGTGGGTTCTTAACTTTTTGGGGGCGGGAGTTCAAGATTCTTAGAATCTCATAAAAGCTATGGAATATCATATCAGAGTTAAATATACTGATAATTTATAAAATGTTGCAAATAAAATAACTACCCACAGGAAGTCTGTGGGTGTCATGGACCTTGTGTTAAGAATCTCTGTTAAAGTTTTATTCAAAGGTCTCCCATTATCTTGTTAATTGTGACCTAGATTAATAATGGCAAAGTAGTCTGCTCATATGGAAAGGAATTATATTACTTCATAATCAATATAAAAGTCATTAATTTCAGTTAGTAGATAAAATATTTTAGGGAGATGTAAGGGACATAAAAATAAAATGTTCCATCTAAATTTGCTGAAATGCAGTACACTCAGTGTAGATACACTGTTTAATATTTGTTTAAACCAAGCATATGTTATTTAGTATTTGCAAATAACATGGATTATGCAAAAAGGAATATTTCCCCTTTTCAAAACAACAGTGCTGGGAAAATAGGCACATTTGGGAACACAGTATCAGAAAGTCTCAATAAAACTCTATGACTTCATATTTTATAGTGGCAATGTTTTAGAACCGTATGATGAAAATTAAAATCAAAAAGAAAATGAAAAAAGAAAACTTAATTCCCTTGAAGACTGGCTGGTAATACATTCATATATTCTTTAGAAAAAGGAAAATATATATTTTTTCATACCAGCAGCTGCCATGTGTTCACTTGTCCTGATTGGCTGGAATCCCACAAAGGGTATCTGCATGGATAATATTAAACCCACAATGTAGAAAGTGCTATATGCTATAAAGACAAAATAGGAAACAAGGATAATTTACTACTACCATTAAGTACTTCAAACATAAATGTATACAATAGCTCACATTTTTAGCAAAGTTTTAACTAACCTTATTTTAAGAATAGAATCTTGAAATGACTGCTCTATTTGATATATATTTGCTGATTAATCACATATTATAAATCATGAAAATTCTTTCTACCAATCTTTAAAGTACTTTATTTTGTAAAATATCACTTAGAACAGTTTAGAAGACTGGTGCTGCTTTCCTTTTCCTAAAATGGAATCAAGTTTTCAATCTATCAATAATAACTGACATGCCCCAGAAGCTATGTAATATATAAATAATTAAAAACTATTCCTATTGGCATTACTCTGAAGCATGACCTAAAGAATACCGATCCTCATCATACATAAATAGCTGCTATCGTCTCAAAAACTCTCAAGTATTCCACATCCTTTTTATAGTCTGACACTTTGCACAGTACCTCTCAGTAAGAAACAACCCCCACCATGTCTGTCCACCAAGTTTTCAGTCATAAAAGAAGAAAAAGACTAAGTATACAAAAGTCAAGCCATAAAACAGACTAGTTTCTGAATTTACTAGGGTCTAATAAAGGAAAACTACTTGCTCTTGACATTGAGTAACTATAATATTCTTGGCTTATATAAACATAAATGTAGGGACATGGGGGAGGGATTAGAATTTGTGTAATAACTTGTTTTGCATTTAGGTGTTCACAGATCACTATTTTGATTAAGTTCATTACAGAGAAAGTTAGAATTAGGAATCATTATAATTGGAAGTTATTTAGAAATGAAGGTAAAACCCATCTCAAATAAGTTAATATGAAATTATTCCATTTATAATAGAAGCTTATTCACATTATTTTATGAAACACAGTCCATAGTTGTTGGCAAATAAACTACTCTATTAGGAAAAAAGACTGTGGTGTATTTAGGAAGAGAACTGTTATAGTTTATCTATCCATATTCTACACTGTATGTAGCACAGCATTCAGCATACACTTCTCTCCCCCAACTCAGCTGAGAAAGAATGTTTATTTGCTTTCAAAAGAAACCCATCTATGGAAGGTAAACCATGGGCTAATGGTTCAAATGTTAAGTTGTCTCCCAAGCTGTATGGTAAGAGATGACTACAGTGTTAGGAAAAGGGCTAAGAAGCTCAAGTAAATTTAATAGGAAGGACCAGTGTATGTGAACAGTGTCCAATATGCTCAAGATAATGCAGAACTGGTTGTCTAGAGGAGACTACAAAAGTAGTCCACCTAATAATGCACATTCCAGGAATATTAATTATGGAATGGAATTATCCTCAGTGAGGTACTTGAACACAAATGCATAAAAGTTAAGTCTTTTATTATGTGACTCAAACTGTCAATCAATTTGGTTAATGGGATTTCTAGTATCAGCATGTTTCTATCAGTGTTGTGTAGACGCACTGGCAAAGAGTCACTGAGGCAGAAACAGAAAAAAATGGAAACAAGTGATCCTGATCTTGAACACCTACTTAAAAAATTTCAGTTTTCTCACTACAGAATGAGGGTTTGGACAAAAAGATTTGTAGATCGACCCCCACCCTTACAACAATAACCTAAGATTCTATGACCAACAGGCCTTACTAGACACCTACTGCCAAGAAATCAAACCCTAGACGAATACTGAACACACAGAGGCACACTAAAAAGGCCAGGTCTGGGAAAACCTTATGTCATTTATGTATTTTATTTATAGTTAAGTCTACTTATGTCCAAACAGCATCATCACCTCTTAGGCTAGATTTCTCTTTCTTATAAACACTAATGAACACTGAATGTTATAATACTGTCACAAAGTTTGTATTAAATACGATAAATGGCACATGCTGAATAAAAATAAAGCCTTTTAAAAAAAACTCGAGATATTTATGTATAATCATTTAAAAGTGAACATTTTAGAAGTATTTAGTACATTCACAATGTTATGCAAATACCACCGCTCTCTAGTCCCAAAATGTTTTCATCACCCCAAAAGAAAACCCCACACTCATTAAGCAGCTGCTCCCCATTCCCCCCATCCTAGTGCAAGGTAAACACAAATCTTCATTTGTCTCTATGAGTTACTAGTTTGTTCTAAGTGCAAAAGCAATATGTTTTGTGTTTTAGAAAAAAATAAAAAGTAGAAAGTCTCTAGCCCATTTACTTCTTTAAGTCACATTTTTGAGAAATAATCACTAAAAGGTATGGTGAGCACACATAAACATATTCACATTCTCTCTTTTCAAACTCGACTATTATATGCTTGGCAATGTAAAAACGTAAGCAACCACTTGCTTGGGAACTATCAAAGTTTCCTCTCAGGGATCTGCTCATTTCCAGACTTATTCAAAAAGAAGAATAAACCTCCTAATATTCTCAATTCGGTGGTTTTATGCAACCCCACAGAGACACTGTCATTGGTAAAGAAAAAACTCTTCATATAGAAACAGATGCACTAGAATTCAAGTTATTTAATAAGAGTGATGGAGAGTTGTTCAAGAAAAAGAACCTCAATCTCAGAAAACATAAAAGACCAGGTGGGACTTTAATTTCTATTACTTTGTAAACATAGGTTAATATTAAAAAAAATGAATTAATAGAAAGAAGTTCAACAATATTTTACCTTTGAATGCCCTTATCCATATTAGATATGCACCAATGATACAAAGCTGGTAAATGATATATGTAATAATCCAAACTCACCATTTTCTTCTAAGAGAACTGGATTCATGTTTTCCCTAATTTTATATTTTTTGGATCACTGATCCTGTGATGTTTACATAGGGGGATATATGTTCCTCCTCACAGCACTTTTTACTACACAGACAAATATTTCTATTAAAAAAAGTCAAGATTGCTTGCCAGGTAATAAAAAATATCACAAACTCATCTTGCTTAATATTATCCTTCTGCTTGACTCTGTAAAATTAAATATGCATTTCTGTACCTCAATTTAAATTCCATTTACAGAGCTATGTTTTAAAACACAGAAAATAAGAATTAGATATACTTGGGTGGAAAGAAATAGTGAAGTGACTCTCAATTCTTAAAAATAAACAAAATCTTCACTATAAAGTGAAAACATTTTCCTCCAGGCTTTGTACAATAGCATCTAACAGTGTGTTTAAAAATTACCTAATTAATTCATTCAAATATAAACTTTATGTCATTATGGTCAAGGCATTCTAAGAATACAAAAAAGCTATTAAGATCAATTCCATCCTCTAAGAGTTAGACATCTAATTGGGAAAATCAGAGATGTACATAACTACAATACAATGAAGCAAGTACATGTCACGTCGGTGAAAAAGCCTGACTCTACAAAAACTCAAGGAGGGAGAGATCTCTTCTTGACATCAGCACTGAAGAGGCAGTGGAAACCATCTCTGCCATTCTCTAATGTTCTCAGAAGACCTCAACAACACAAACCCACAGACAGCAATCATTCCCAATTCTTCCTATGAACTCTCTAAGGAAACTTGACCAAATTACTTACTATCCATATCTAGCACGACTTTTTATCCATCCATGTTAACCTACTTCTTTTACCCTTTAAACCAGAAGAACAAAGATTTCCACCAAAGTAGTGATCTCTAAGAAAATGCACAATGCCAAAAATGTTGTAAATCATTTATTACATCATGAAAATGTTACCACACTGCCATCCTGTGGAAGCACAGTTACTGGCATTCACTACTGCACATGATATTCTCAATGTACTCGAAGAATTCCAGAAAAAATTGCCATTAGATATTTTACAAGGTATACTATTCTGTTTGATTATTTCCAGCCAAAGAAAATCTCTTTGACTTGGGTCAAATACTAATCTTCTAAACAGAGCCTAAACATCTTTCACTGTTAAAATACCTTATTTTTTATCCAAGGGTATGTATGGGGTAGGGCCAAAATGAAACAGAAAACTGCCGTCCTTAAGGCACACAAATGAGTTGTTCTATAAAAGGTACTGAAACTTATGATTCAAGCTCCATTAAAATTTTAAGTTGTCAAGAAGCTCCTGTTGTTCCCCAAAATAACCTTTAAGTACCTTCTCCCTGACAAAGCAAAGACTTATGTTGATGGTACTCTATACTTATAAGATACTGTTGTACTTCCTTTTACTTAAAGTTGGCAAAGGTTTTGTGAATAATAAATTTCCATTAACTAGGATCCACCATTGCTGGAATGGTGGGGGGTGGGAGGGATGGGGTGGCTGGGTGACAGACATCGGGGAGGGTATGTGCTATGGTGAGCGCTGTGAATTGTTAAGACTGTTGAATCACAGACCTGTACCTCTGAAACAAGTAATACATTATATGTTTAAAAAAAAAAAGAAGATAGCAGGAAGGGAAAAATGAAGGGGAGGAAATCGGAGGGGGAGATGAACCATGAGAGACTATGGACTCTGAGAAACAAACTAAGGGTTCTAGAGGCGAGGGGGATGGGGGGATGGGTTAGCCTGGTGATGGGTATTAAAGAGGGCGCGTACTGAATGGAGAACTGGGTGTTATATGGAAACAGTGAATCATGGAACACTACATCAAAAACTAATGATGTGATGTATGGTGATTAACATAATAAAAACAAAACAAAACAAAACTAGGATCCACCATTAAATCACCGTAGCATTTCTGAGTTCCTTCATCTCCTGATTGATATTTAATGGAAAGGGCTAACAAAATATTCCTTTGCCATTCTTTTCTCTCAACCAAAACAGTATTAACCAAAAGAAACACTGTGGGGAAATATTTGAAAATCCAACCAATTTTGCTTTATTATTAACAAATATGATTAAAGGACTGTAAGACTGCTGAAGCCTTTTCATAAAGATACTCTACTACTTGGTTACTGCGAATCCTGGGTAAATAAGCAGGATGAAGAATGATAAGAAACTTATATGAATTAAAGCTTAAAACAAACAAAAAAAAAACCCACATAAAAATATGAATTCTTCTTCTTAATGATTAACAAACATATATAAGGAAAATAATTTTTCTTTTCCAAAAACACTGCCCATCACTATGTAGAGAATGAACCTTTGTGGGTTTTTTTTTTTTTTAAGGTTTTATTTATTTATTTGAGATAGTGAGAGCGAGCGAGAGCACGAGCTGGGAGACAGAGGGAGAGGGAGAGGAAGAGGGAGAAGCAGGCTCCCCGCTGAGCAGGGAGCCCAACTCAGGGCTCGATCCCAGGACCCTTAAATAATTAACTCCTTTAGAGCTAAGATTAGTTACTAAACTTAATATGCAAAGAAGCAGTAACAGACAAATATCAGCAACCTTAATTCACTCATAAACTAAGTAAAACAAAACGAAGAATTTAAACCATGCAGAGTCACAAATCACGTTATCACTAAAAAACTAAATTTGTTTAGGTTCTTCTTAATGTATCTCTTAATGTCAACTACTATTGCTAACTAGGTTTCTAAATTCATTTAAATAATACCACCAAGAATCTGTTAATTTATACTACACAAAAGCAAGTCTTCTGGACTATGAAACAAGATTCTCAGTAAGAACAGATCCTTAAAGGAAATCTCAGATCTGTTCTTCTAGATGAGAGTATAAAATGATTCACTGCTTCTGTTTAGTTTGTAGAACATGAACATTCGTTGTTTCTATTCACTGAAGAAACCTTTTTGATTAAGCTAATGATTACTGCTAAATCATAGGTAAGACTCTTGTTCTATATATCCTGGGTCTTAAAATAAGATGACAGTAGAAGACTAACCCTTTGCAAACTAAATAATATTAATACAGATAGCAGAAGCAACAGCATCTTCAAGTGCACATCTAGATACAAAATTTTCCCCCAAATAACCATTAAAGTACCCACTGAAAAAGTTGTAAAAGGAATCCTTAAGTATTATAATCTAGGCTAAAGAAAATTTCCCCATCCCTTTCCTCCAATAATTAGTTTCAATGCTTACTACAGGACAGTCATCTGGAAAATTCACTTTATTGAACTAATACTGCAAAAGAACTTTAAAATGAAAACTTCGTACAAAAATTTGGGGGGGGGGGACAAATTGCTAAATTTAGGCAATTATGGTAGTCCCTGTTTGTCTGTCTGCTCTTGGCTCATGTTCCCTTGAAGGTACAATAAAGAAGAAAGGCAAACCAATTAACTCAAGATAAAACATCACTGACAAATCGAACATTCTAGGTAGCACGGGAAAATCATGCTTTGGTGTTATATGGACGTATTCATTCCTTATAAAAATCTATTTATAGGCTATAAATGTAATCTTTCATTGTGGTAAAAATTTATCTGCCACAAATATAAAACTTTTATACTTTATTACTTTCAATATCTCAGATCAAAACTATCAAAATGATTTTAGTTTATTTACATACAGAATCCCTTTTAGGAGTTATTTTATAATAAAAGTTACTATTTAGAGTAGGTTTTAAAGATGTTCTATTACCTATAACTGTGTATCAGCGCAAAAGGGAAAGACACCACTTTGATATTTAGCATTTCTAGCCCATCAATTGTTACTGGCAATTAAAAAAATTGTATTTCTGTATAAGAAACATAATTCTTATGTTGTTTTTTGAATTCTCAGCTGATTTAGAGATGTCATTTTAGAAAAAATTATTCTGTGTCTAGGTGTAATTTTTTTCTTCTCTGAGTTTTCATTTATTTAACTGTAAAATGCAGGTAACTCTAATTTCTTGGGAAAATTACCCTGTAAGACAATAGAAGTTATGTGCAAGACCAGGAATGACACTTCTCTTCTATTCCATCAATTACCCCATGCATCTACCTCAGTACGCTATTGCCCTATAGTCTTTGATTGACAATACTCCTAAGGCCTTAGAATGGAATATGTTAATAAAGATAAGTATTAGTACAGATAATAAAGAGTCAGTGTCATAAATACTTTAGCTGTTAAACTTCATGTGAACAAATGGGAGCTGTTTCTGATCTTAAGCCAATAAAATTAAAGCCTGTCATAGTGTTTTTCAAGGGACATTACCAAAACAAAGAATTCTATATATTTCAAAAAATAAAACTGGTAGTCTTCCCTATTTAAGCAGATATCAGATTTTATTTTTAACAAGAATGCATTTAGGAGCAGAGATAGGAAAGTGTATTTGTGTCTAAGAAATTAATGATGGTAGCTAAATCTTTTTTTTTTTTTTTTTTTTAAGATTTATTTATTTGAGAGAGCGAGAATGAGAGAGAGAGAGAGAGTACATGAGAGGGGGGAGGGTTAGAGGGAGAAGCAGGCTCCTCGCCGAGCAGGGAGCCCAATGTGGGACTCGATCCAGGGACTCCAGGATCATGACCTGAGCCGAAGGCAGTCGCTTAACCAACTGAGCCACCCAGGCGCCCCGATGGTAGCTAAATCTTAAAAGGGTAGATACTGGAAAATAAAAATCAAGAAATAGGAGTTTCAAGTTGTGCTACTATGTTTTATAAGAAGAAATATATATTTGGTCTTCATCCACTGTTCCTCGCACAGAGCTCCTAAAACCGGTGGAATTTCCTAAGTGATGAGAATGATTAAGGTATCTTTTATTATGTTTCTGAGGTGACTTTTGCATCTCACATAAGGATAAAGGCTGGCTGCCAAAGGGAACCACATGATTAGTGGGTTGGAATATCAATCCCACCCCCCTGACCTCCAGGGATGGGTGAGAGGTTAAAGATTGAATTCAATCACCAATGGCCAATGGTTTAATCAATCATGACTGTAATGAACCTCCATAAAACCTCAAAAGGACAGGGTTCCAAGAGCTTCAGGTTGAATAAGTGGAATTTGGGGAAAGTGGAGTGCCTGGCAAGAGCATGGAAGCGAGAGCATGGAAGTTCCATGCTCCTTCCCCATACCTGGCCCAATGCATCTCTTCCATCCGGCTGTTCCTGAATTACATCCTTTTATAATATACCTGTACTCTTATAATTACTCTAGCAAATTAGTCAAACCAAGGAGGGGATCATGGGAACCTCTGACTCACAGCCATATGGTCAGAAGCACAGGTAACAAACCTGGACTTGTGACTGGCATATAAAGCAGAGGCCAGTCTTGTGGGACTGAACCTTAACCTGTGGCATCTGATGCTACCTAAGGATAGATGGTATCAGAATTGAGTTGAGTGGCAGGACACTCTGCTGGTGTCAGAGAACTGTTTGATGGTGTGGGAAAACCACCCCCACACGTTGGAACTGATGAAAGGAACCCTTTAGAAGCTTATTAGTGGTAAAAAGCAAAAGAAACCACTGAAAGAACTGAAAGTGGCTGTCTCACATAAGAATTTAGGGAGCGAGCCAATCAAGGAAGTGGAAAAAAAGACCTGCTGATTTTGCTTATAAGCCTTGTAGTAATATTGGACTTTCTCAATTATATACATTATATTTTAAAATTATAAATAAAAATAAGCACACCACTCTATTATTAAGTTGTGTTTTAGTTGCTATTTGGTACTTTATGTAACAGACCAGTGTTATTTCTCTGCTACTTCTCTCATAATCAAAAATAGTTGTAGTGAAAGTTTATTTTCATTAAAAAAAAAAAAAAAGGAACAATCTTTAGATATCCTCAGTCTTTATAATCACCTCTCAGCCTCTGGAATTCTTTCTTCCTGTCTAATTATTCCTTCATAATTTTAACATCAACAGCAAGAGGCAAACACTTAAACAGCACTTTTCATTTAACCTTAAAATTCTGCAAGGTGGGAATTATCTCCATTTGATTCATGAGGACATTAAGGCATAAAGAAAGTAAGTAATCTGCCCAAAGTTGCACCACTAGTAAGTGACTAGACCAGGAATTGAATCCTGTTAATTTGACTCTGCAGTTCATATTCTTACCCCATTATGGCACCTCTCATTTATGGTTACATCATCACAAACCCTCTGTAAGTCTGTTTCTATACTATTTTCTCCTCTCAAGATCAAGATTTATCTCTAAAACTTTCAGGACATAGTCAGTTGGAAAGCCTAACAAGACTTTCCTGAAACTCAAAAGTCAAAACTGATTTTCACAGACTCCTTCCCATTTCCATTTTGTTAATATGCTATAATTACATTGTAATAATGAAATTATGTTGTATAATATAAGCTCCCTAGAAAAAGACCACCTTTTGATCATCTGTGCATCCTAATGGCTGGCACAAAACGTAGTATCTATTAAATATCTAATTCTCTAGTGAACCGATTTGCTTAAATTTCCTCCAAAAAAAGGTAAAATTAGACAAACTAAATTTTAGTGCTTCCAGCTTTTGTATCCTAGAATTTTTACATGCAATTTTTCTTTTAAGTTTTTCTGTTGTTTAGCATTAGATATATTTTGTTTATCTATGCCAAGTATAAATATGATGCCTAAAATTTATGGTTTTACTTTTATTTTTTGGTTTTACTTTTTAATTAAAAAAATTTTTTTAAGTAAGCTCTATGCCTAATGTGGAGCTTGAACTCATGACCCTAAGATCAAGAGTTACATGCTCCATGCAATGAGCCAGCCAGGTGCTTTCCTAGTTTTAATTCACTTAATAGCAGGATTCTCTTTCTTCACTCACAAACTCTACAATCCTTAAATAATTGGTACAGAACTAAAATATATGGTATGTCTATAATACTTAACTCTTTATATGATGGTTCCACCAGTAAATATTACCATAAAAATACATTTTAGATAAAAAAGTGATTCTGTTAAAAAAAAAAAAAAGTGATTCTGTTACTCTCCTTACTCAAATGACCTTACTAAAACAGACAATAGGGGTGCCTGGGTGGCTCAGTTGGTTAAGCGACTGCCTTCGGCTCAGGTCATGATCCTGGAGTCCCGGGATCGAGTTCCGCATTGGGCTCCCTGCTCGGCGGGGAGTCTGCTTCTCCCTCTGACCCTCCCCCCTCTCATGCTCTATCTCATTCTCTCTCTCAAATGAATAAATAAAATCTTTAAAAAAAATAAAATAAAATAAAACAGACAATAAACAAATTCCTCAGTGACATTTAAAAATCGTTTATCAATACTAGAAACTAATTTCTTCCTTCTCATTAAATTATTATTCTAATTTAATGAGACCCTTAACAACCATCAGAGATAAAATTCACATTCCTGTAAATGAAAAAGCAAGTCTCATTTATTGTGAATTCAGTACATGCTCATTGTAGAAAATCTGGAAAGCAGAGAAAAGTATGAAGAAAAAATATCAGTAGTAATCCTTATTGTCTTCCTGCCTTTTATTAACATTTTCCTATATCATCAAATACCAACTTTAATGATGCCATAATATTTCATATGATATGGCAACACTACAATTTAAGTGTAATTTAAATGTCCAATAGAAAAAATAAAATTTAAATCTGGGCATTTAAACTATTTTCACAATTATAACTTACATCATAGTGAACACCCCTAAATATGTCTTCATATCTTTACTAATTTCTTTCATGATAAGAAGTGTGATAAACTTTATAAAGGCTAAATAACTTCACATCCCATTAGTGTTAGGTGATACCTGCAAACCAGTCTTTCTATAAATGCAAAATAAGATATGGGTGTTCTTTTTTCTTGTTAAAACATCAGAATCCTATTTGTAACGTAATTTTGTATAATTCACATCCCAATATAGTGACATATACCAAGTACAAAATATAACTTCACAAAATAATTTAACTTTATACAACAATTCCTCCCCACCCAAATTTCAAGTAGTAGGGGCTTTTCTTATCCCTTAACCCCCCAATTCCCCCCACTCCTGTGCCGTACCTACCCTATACAACCACATTATCTTCCATGTGCCCCCCTTTCCACATATGAACAAACTTGAGTTTTCCCTGGCTTACCAACAGATTCTAAATACTCATGCAAAAAATTTACTGAAAGAGAAAACCATTTTTCATAATTATTTCAAATGATTCATTTTTACTTCATTTAATTTGATACTGAGAACTCAATCAAACGTATGGTTATGAGTTTGCCATTTATCAATCATTATTTCTTTAAATGTTTCTACTTATAAGGAGAGAGAACTACAAACAAAGGATGTTAGGTGGTAAAATCAGAGGACAACCTGTATATATACTTTATAACGCTTTCATATTTTTCAGGACCATTCAGTTAAACTGAACTTAAATCTTTTTTTTTTTTTAATTTATTTGACAGAGAGAGACACAGCGAGAGAGGGAACACAAGCAGGGGGAGTGGGAGAGGGAGAAGCAGGCTCCTGGCCGAGCAGGGAGCCCGATGCGGGGCTCGATCCCAGGACCCCGGGATCATGACCCGAGCCAAAGGCAGACGCTTAACGACTGAGCCACCCAGGCGCCCCAAACTGAACTTAAATCTTGATACATTTAGGATAAAGAAAGAGAACTGACTGTTCTATATACCATCACTTTCCATCCATTTAGAAGTAAACTATGAAAGAGCATAAAAATCACCTAAAATACTCTTAGTTATATGAATGTAATAAGCGATTAAGGAACAAGGAAGATGGCGTAGAGTTTGAATACTATGAAATTACCTGAGGCGTTCACTAATCTAACTTCACACATATATATAATATGCCCAAACTATTTTATTTTTCTTCCCCCTGAAAAGAAGAAATATTTTCAAGAACCAACTAAAGCAGTATTGAGTACTTTTGTAAAGTTACCAGAGAAATCCTATTCATCAAATACAAGGTCTTTTCTTAGTTCTCACCCTACTAGATCTTAGTGCTAATACTCAAAGGAATTGGGCACTGCTCATGTTTTAAACTTTTATGTAGAAAATCCTTTCATTTGACCTCTTTAACAATGTATTTATCTGGCTACTTCTGACTACTTTGGCTCTTCTTCCTCTCCCTGATTCAAGGACATTTAACAAGTCTATCCCTTAATCTGCTGCCCACTCTAATCCCCTGACCAGTAAATTTTCAAGACCTGGGGCACCTGTGTGGCTCAGGTGGTTGGGCATATTACTCTTGATTTTGGTGCAGGTTGTGATCTTGGGGTCACTGGACTGAGCCCTGAGTTGGTCTCTGTGCTCTGTGCTCGACTGGGAGTCAGCCTGAGATTCTCTCTCTCCCTCTGCCTCCCTAAAATAAATATATAAATCTTTGGGGAAAAAAAATAAATTTTCAAGACCCAAAAGTTTTTAAATTAAACAACCTCATAGCTCCCCCCATTACCATTTAACTTAAAAAAAAATCCTTTCCTTATATATTTCTAAAACAGAAAGTTGAAACTTATAGTTGAATCTATCATTCTCCTTTCTGGATCCCAAAGACTGTTTACAGTGTGTTCAGAGTAGAAATGTATCACAGGTTGATGTATTTCAATAATAAGGTATTTATTTATATGGTAGGCACACAGTTACAGTAATTTTTAGCATCATGGGTTATGTAGCCATAAGTTCAAGCTTCACCCACATGATCTTGAACAGATTACGTCCTTGTTTCTCCATCTGTAAAAATGAGGATAGTAACAGTATGTACTACACACAGTGTGGTTATGAAAATTAGTTAAATACATGTCAAAAACTCAGGACAGTTTGTGGTGTAAAATAAGCACTCAATATATATTAATAATTTCAGTAGTGACTGTAACAAAGTATGATAAAAATGACTATATATGAATTTAATTGATATGATTCATATACTATAAAATTCACCCTTTTAAATGTACCATTGAGTGGTTGTTTTTTTTTTTATTATGGTCACAAAGTTGTATCTATTACCACTATCTAATTCCAGAACATTTCCTCATCCCAAAAGAAACCCCATACCCAATAGCAGTTACTCTTCCCACTCCCCAAGCCCCTGGTAACCACTAAACCTACTTTCTGTTTCTCTCTTTTTAAAAATATTTTTATTTATTTGTCAGAGAGAGAGAGCACAAGGAGGGGGAAGCATCAGGCAGAGGGAGAAGCAGGCTCCCCACTGAGCAAGGAGCCTGATGTGGAACTTGATCCCAGAACCCTGGGATCATGACCTGAGCTGAAGGCAGACGTTTAACCGAATGAGCCGCCAGGTGTCTCCCACTTTCTGTCTGTAAGGATTTGTCTATTCTGAACATTTCATACAAAAAGAATCCTACAATACATGGCCTTATGCGTCTGGCTTATCTTACTTAGCATAATGTTTTCAAGGCTCATGATGTATCAGTACTTCATTCCTTTTTGTGGCTAAATATTCCACTGTATGAATATACCATACTTCATTTATCCATTCATCAGTTGATGGACATTGGGTTGTCTTCACTTGTTGGCTATTAGAAATAATGAATACTGCCATGAACATTAGTGTACAAGTTTTTGTGTGAATAATTACTTTCAATACTCTAGGGTATATACATGGGAATAGAACTGCTGGGTCATATGGGAACTCTATGATTAAGTTTTTGAGGAACTGCCAAACTAATATGGTTTTTTTTTTCCTTAATTAAGTAAATAAGCTTTATATTTTTGTGTTACTGCTTACCAACAACATTACCATAATGGAATTGTATTATTTTACTAAGACACTGGGTTCAGACCACAACTTCTGATTAATTCAACACATAGAAGTTCTGTCATAGAAAATGAGCTCTAAGATTTGAGACAACATCTCTCATTAAGCATCTTATTCAAAAGACATGTTTTAACCTAGAGAGAAAAAGATTTCATAGAAAAAAGGTTCAGTCTATGCTATTGTCTGAATGAGTGTGTCATTCCCCACCCCCCAAATTCTTAAGTTTAAAACCTAATGCCCAAGGTGATGGTATTAGGAGGTAGCCTTTGGGAGGTAATAAGGTTCTGTGGGCTATGGGGAATAGTACCCTTTTAAAAGAGGTCCAGAGAACTAGTTCATCCCTTCTATCAGGTAAGGACAAAGCAAAAAGGTACCAGCTATGAACCAGGAAAGGAGCCCTCACTAGAATGTGACCGTTCTGGTACCTTAATCTTGGGACTCTCCAGCAACCTCCAGAACTGTGAGAAATTTTTTTTTTTTTTTAAGATTTTGTTTATTTATTTAACAGAGAGAGACACAGCGAGAGAGGGAACACAAGCAGGGGGAGTGGGAGAGGGAGAAGTAGGTTTCCCGCTGAGCAGGTAGCTCGATGTGGGGCTCGATCCCAGCACCCTGGGATCATGACTTGAGCCGAAGGCAGACGCTTAACGACTGAGCCACCCAGGCGCCACCAGAAATTTCTGTTGTTTATATGCCACCTAGCCTTTAGTATTTTGTTTTAGCAGCCCAAATGGACTAAGATTGCCATATATTATACAGAGAGGGCTTTCAAAAGTTTATAAAACTGTTTACTTTGAGGATGTTCAATTTCATAGTGACTAAGCCGAATCTGAACAATACATATATATGAATGATTTTCACAATAGAATGCCCATTCCCACCTCCCCCCCAAAAAAAGGCTAGGCTGACAAATATTAAATCTAGTATGTGTAGACTAATTTCTACAAAAACAAAAGAAAAACTCATCAAGGAAAAGTTGGTAACAATGCACTTAGGTAAAAATGCCTGACCCACCTTATTAATACAAAAAGAGCAAAAAAATATATGAAATTATTTTTACCTTCTTATGGGTAATATGGCCAAACAGAAATAGCTGTTCAATGAAAAGAATGTATATGAAACATCTCTTACAAGCTGAAATTTCAAAAGTCAGATCACTTACCTATGTAGACTCTCTTGCTGTATCTCTGCATCAGTAATAACACAAATACATGCAGCGGAATAAGGTTGATGATAAACACATAGCCACCCCAAGCAGAGACCTAGGCGTTAAGAAAGGCAAAGTTAAATAATTTAAGATGTTTGGTAAGTTTTATTTGTCATGACAATCTAAATATATAATGAATAGACATAAACACTAGGATTCTTAGCAATTGTGAGATATGCTTAAAATTGATTTATATAACCTACAAAAAACCTATTTCTACTTATTTTTCTTGATTATTAAAATAACACAATCCCATAAATCCAACATGCTTTTCTGTGTTCACTGGAGAAATGGTCAAATTAAACTAAGAACACTAATTTGTGAATCAGTAATAAGTCTTTCATGAAGGTAAGGATTCTTGGGATACAGATCATAAATTTTTAAAAGAAAAAAAGGGTTTTACTTCCCCCATTTTTGATAAGTACATTGCAAGAAGCTTGACTGAGAATAAGAACAATCAATGTTAGCATCAGCCAACAAGTGAACTACAAGAAACACTCAGATAATCTGGATATGCTTTGAGATACTCAAAATAAAAGTGCTACCTTGAGTATAAATTATTTCCTACTAATGGATTACAAATCAAGATTCCATTTTAGTGTTTAGCATGTATCATAAAATTAGAATAGCCTATTTAATCAGAATAAATGAGTATGTCCTGGTCTAATTTTTTTATGTGATTCTTTATTT
Organism: Neomonachus schauinslandi; assembly: GCF_002201575.2. NCBI lineage: Eukaryota > Metazoa > Chordata > Mammalia > Carnivora > Phocidae > Neomonachus > Neomonachus schauinslandi. The sequence continues at coordinate 143,336,193 of NC_058403.1, read as the reverse complement.
TTTAAGTAAGCTATATGCCCAAAGTGGGGCTTGAACTCACGACCCTGAGATCAAGAGTCGCATGCTCTACCAACTGAGTCAGCCAGCCATCCCTATTCTGGTCTAAATTCATAAAAATTCTAAAGATAAGGTTTATTCTCAACCAATAGTATTACCTTTTTGAGTACATTCAATAGGCAATAAGCTCTTGTCAGTATCAAAGTTTTAGGTGTACTCTAATAATTAAAAGCTTAGAAGAACCACTTTACCAACAGTCATAGCAGGAGACTAGACATTCACATATATATTGTAACGATGCTACCCTTGTCTAAAATATCTCAGGACCACTTGTAATGAACTACCTGCCTTCAGTGTGCAATGCATATAAGAATATCAGTTTAGTGCTTCAGTCACATGCTATTTTGCACCAAAAACAATGTTACTCTGATTGAGCACAAGTCCTAACTGAAGGACTTCAAATTACCTTCAAAATTTTAATGTAAGCTTCGAAGAGAATGAGTTTGCTAGTACTTGGGTACAACTGCACAGAATGTGTCTCAGGCTTCAACCATTTTAAAAGGGGCATGGATAATCTGGATGCACAAATTCCATGGTATTTGTTTAAAATCAGAAAAAAAGCTACCTAAAATTATCACTAATTTTCAGCACAAGACTACTATATAGGCTGTGCTGTGGGGAAAAAAGGCAGGAGAATGAAGAGGTAATTCTGAGCCCCAATCTTATCTATTGAAAAAAGTATGTAGGTAAGTTTTCCTAGAAGATAGGAACATTATTTAGATAAATTATACATTTGAAAAGGAAAATTTTTGTTTCACTTCCTGCAAATATTATATCTGAGGGCTTGAGTATTAGCCCTTCCACACACCCCAAGGATGGGGGTAGAGAAGAGGATGGCAGTAATGAATGGGAATACATTAAAATTAGGATCCTAAAAATTTCAGGAGAAAGGAAGTGAAGAACTAGTCCAGATGAGAAGAAAATGATGAAGAAGGGGAATTGGTCTAATTTCCGAATACTTGCTAGACCTCATGTAGTTTCAAATATAGTTTCAAATATGAATTCTTACCATATAGAAATACGATAAGCAGCAGCACATTGTCCAAAAAACTGACCCAGTTTTTACAGATTTTACCTAAAACACAAACAAGCAAATGTTTACAAATGTTCCTGCTATTCAAACAAAGTTAAATATTTAGTACACTTGTACTACAAAAAGCCAAAGTTATATACTTAAAAAAAGTACAGTGGTTATTCAGATATTCAGATCCACTTAATATATGCATTTAGAACACTGGGCAACAGTCAGACATTTTATGAATAGCCCTGATTTTTCTGTTGTTGTTTTCAGTAAAAATCATCTTAGAAGAAGCAAACCTATGTTTTTCTATTTGCTTTATTTTCTATTTTAAAATGATTAATATCAACAAATTTGAGATTTTAACTAAATAAACTTGTTCAGCAAATCTATATTTTTACATATGGTTGATTTTCTATATAATTCTAATTATGAGCATCCATTTTTGAAAACCTATCATCTAGGAATTTTCATATACCATAACCAATAACAATGATCAATAAATAATCTATATCTTCAAGAAACTGACAGTCCTATAATAATTTCTAGGATATGTCAGTAAAATTCTCAATTACCCTGAACCAGAAAGAGAACCTACAATCAATGAAAGGTTCAAAAAAATGACAAATCTCTACCGTCTAAAGAAAAAAACTAACCAAAGAAATAATTCCCAGATAAGTTTATATGTTCCTCTGAAAATAATGGTTTGGTTCAGAAAACTGAATTTTAAATTTCAAAAACACAAGTTCTAAATACTTATTTATGCCAAGAGCAAAATGTCTTTATTTAAGAACTATATATATACCTGATCTCAAGGAATTTACTTTTAAAATGAGTCTCTACTAGTACATTAAAACAAACTATAGGTGACATGTAATCTTTGGGGGAATTGTAAAGCAAACACACACACACACACACACAGGAATGAAAAGAGGGGGAGAGGAAGGAAAGAGAAAACATTCCTAGTTTACAGCACTTAAAGATATTATCAGGCTGACTTCTATTAGACTAATTAAAGACTGCTTTGAATTCAACATCATAGTATATGGGTGTGACAAAACACATCCCCCCTTCCCCCACTGAAACCAGCTTGATCTATGTTAAAATGTCTCAGTATATTAAAATACTGACATTTTAAAAGTGAAAAAAATTACCAGGGCTGATTAGAAATTGTTCCTATAATATCCAATCTCTACAGAGTGGAGAAGTGAGTTGAAACCAAGTGCTAATGCCAAAATCACAGAGACCAAAAGATAAATTAGAGAGACCAAAGATGATTTTTAGAAAGGAAAGCAGCTACCAGAGAAATGGGAAAGAATGTTCAGAAAGGCCTAATTATTTTTTTTTTTTAAAGATTTTATTTATTTGAGAGAGAAAGAAAGAACATGAGGGGGGAAGGGGAGCGGGGCAGAGGGAGAGGGAGAGGCAGGCTCTCTGCAGAGCAAGGAGCCTGAGGACGCAGGGCTTGACCTGAGCCACCCAGGTGCCCCAGAAAGGCCTAATTCTAAATGGAGAGATTAGAAGAAATAGTGTTCTCAGAGGACGAGATGCTCCAGAAACAAAATGGAATCCCAAGAACAGGGGCACGAAGGCTACAGCAGGTAGATCAATAGAATAAAGAAAAAAATGATTCTACCTAGTGACGGAGAAAAAAAGGCTATCCAGTGAACTGGAGGTAGAGAAGATAAATGCTGGCAGAGAAAGCTTGGAAATGAGTGCAATTCAGTGCTTTATATTTGTGTGTCAGTTATCATTTTATTGCCTCTTAGCTCCAAATGCACCCTTCAATATATGTTCTATGATAAACAACAGAATACTTTCTAAGTAGTTCTCCTTTAAAGTAAGTATGATGTTAAGTTCTCTCGGTAGAGGGTGCTGAAAGAACACTGCAGTAGAGGCTCTCCAATCATTTTAGGTGTAGGCTGGCGTTGGTGGTATAGGTGTGAGAACATCTGGTGGTGCTGACCCCAGCCATGGGGCAGAACACAGTCCTTATGTGACTTTGCAGCCTTGGTCTAGTAATAACTTTTCTGCGGTCCTCTTGACATGGTAACACAGTCTAAAAGCTTCCTGCCCATGCTGGTACCCAGACTCCCACTGCACACTATGCTACAGGTTACCAGCTCCCCACTCCTGAATGCCTATACTCCAGAGGGTGGTCAATCGCCTGTCGGGCAGCTCCAAAGAAGCTCTAGGCTGGCCTAACCATCAAACTTCTCTGGGGTTGGTGGGCTGAACCACACCCTAATGAAATCTGAATCCTAAGTCTGTCCTTCCTTGAGTACTTTCCCTCAGCCTTAGCATATCATATAGGGCTTCCTTCTGTATTACTCTTCTATCATAGTTAATACTTCTTTTTCTAAAACTCCCCTATGTAATCTACTGTGACTGATTGGGCCCAGTCCTGCTACAATCTATTACCAAAAAACCAAAATATACTTATAACCACTAAATATAGTCCATACCCTGAAATTTCCTCAAACCCCAAAACCAACTGTATAGGCTGAGAGAGAATGAGAAAAGGAATCAAACATATTCTGCTGTATTTACCAATACACACAAAACTCTGCAAGGCTATGTTGGACACACAAATTATAACTCAGTCATGCCCCAAATGGAGAGGTAAGACAAAAGCAAGAACTACAGTCAAAGCACAATATGACAGAAACCACATGGGTGAGTATAGACACTGAGTGGCATAAGGTCCTTATAGATCCTGTTGGTAACAGAAATACAAGTCAGGAGGATGGTATATGACTAAGTGAGTGTTGAGGTCCAAATTTACAGTGGTAGGAATGTAGACATAAAGGAGAGGGTATGTTTAAGGGCCAAATCAACATTTTTTTTGGTGAACTACTAGAATTAGTAGTAGAGAAAAAGAAGTTGAGAACTCCTAGTTTCCTACCTTGAGGTATTACCCATCAGCGGGGAGGAGGAAGACCAAGAGATGGTAGGTTTGGATAGGGGGTTTTTTAACTCAGTCTTTGACATGTTAATATTAAAACTCCTGAATCAGAAATCTTCAACAATGGAACTAGAAATCAAGAGAAAAAAAAAGGCTGGGAAATTCCAAATATTAGGAAACTAAACAACACACTTCTAAAGAACCCATGGGTCAAAGAAGAAATCAAGAATTAGAAAAATATTTTAACTACATGACAATGAGAACACAACATACTGAAATATACAGAATATAGCTAAAGCAATGATGAAAGTATAATTTAAATTTCATATTAGGGGGTGCCTGGGTGGCTCAGTCGTTAAGCTACTGCCTTTGGCTCAGGTCATGGTCCCAGGGTCCTGGGATCGAGCCCCGCATCGGGCTCCCTGCTCAGCAGGAAGCCTGCTTCTCCCTCTCCCACTCCCCCTGCTTGTGTTCCCTCTCTCACTGTGTGTCTCTCTGTCAAATAAATAAAATCTTTAAAAATTAAAAAATTAAAAAAAATTTCACATTAGAAAAACAGAAATAGCTAAAATAACTTAGGCTTCAACCTCAAGAAGCTATAAAGGAGCAAACCAAATACAAAACAGAATAATAAAAGTCAAGAATTCAATGAAATAGAAACCAAATACAGAGAAAAATAAATGAAACGAAAAGTTGAATAAACTTTAACTAGACTGACCAAGAAAGAAGATACAAATGACCAATACTAGGAATGAGAGGTAACATCACTATAGACTGTACAGAAATTCAAAGAATTATAAAGGAGTATGATGAATAATTTGTGCCAACAAATATCATATACATGAAAAAAAATTTCAAAAAAGAAATACTTTACCAAATTATTCATAAAGAAACAAAATCAGAACAGAACTATGTCAATAAAAATTGAATTAGTAATTAAAAATCTTCCCAGGTTCAGATGGCTTCACTGGTGAAAAGTATCAACAGTTAAGGAAGACATAATACCAATCTTATAAAGATTCTTTCAGAAAACAGAGGAGAAGGAAACACTTCCCTAATTATTTTAAGAGCCCAGTATTAACTCTGTTATCAAAGCCAGATAGGGGCGCCTGAGTAGCTAGGTCAGTTAAGCATCTGCCTTGGGCTCTGGTCATGATCCTGGGGTCCTGGGATCAAGCCCCTGGGATTGAACCCCACATCAGGGTCCCTGCTCAGCAGGGAGTCTGCTTCTCCCTCTCCTCCTGCCCCTCCCCCGCTTGTGCTCTCACGCGCGCGTGCACGCTCTCTCAAATAAATAAAATCTTAAAAAAAAAAAAACAAAAAAACCAAAAACCAAAGCCAGACAAAGATATCACAAGAAAAGAAAACTACATGTTAATATCCCTCATGGATACAGATGAAAAAATTCTTAACAAAATATAAATACAAAACCAACAATATAAAAAAAAAGGATTATGTGTCATGAACAAGTGGAATTGATTCCATGAATTCAAGGTTGTTTTAACATCTGAAAAAAAAAATGCGGTGGTTCCTAAGTGAGGAATAGGGAGAAAGTACTCCTGGCATCTAGTGTGTGGAGGTAAGGGATGCACTAAACACTCTACAACACAAGAAAAAACTGCCTGTCCCCAAATGTCAATAGTATTAAACTAGAGAAACCTTGAATTAATGTAATTAAGGACAAAACCATATGATCATATCAATAGATACAAAAAAGCTACTGACAAAATCTAACACCCGTTCGTGATAAAAATTCTCAAACTAAAAATAAGAAAGCTTCCTTAAGTTATGATAAAGGACATCTAGAAAAAACAACTAACATCATACTTAATTTAATGGTGAAAGCTTGAATGCTTTCCCTTTAAAATTAGGAAGGAAAGGATAAAAAAATTCTCAATGCTTCTACTGAACACTGTGTTAGAGGTTCCAACCAGTATATAATGAGGCAAGAAAAAAAAATTTAATTTCTGCTCTTAGAAAGATATTGTTAAAAAAAAAAAAAAGGACAAGCTACAAACCGGGAGCAAATGTTTACAAAACATACATCTGATAGAGAACTTGTTTCCAAAATATATAAAGAACTCTTACAGCTCAATAATAAGAAAACAACCCAACCAAAACATAGGCAAAAGCTATGAACAGACATTTCACTAAAGAAGAATCAGAATGGAAAATAAGCACATGAAAACATGCTCAATTGTTACTCACTGGAGAAAAGCAAATTAAAACCATGAGATACCACTACACACCTACTAGAATGGCTGAAATTTAAAAATCTGAACATATCACATGCTGGTAAAAGCAGAGTAAATGCAATGCCTCATACTTTGGTGGAGGGAATGAAAAATAACACAGCCATTCTGGAAAACTATTTGGCAGCTATTTATAAAATTAAACATGTACTTATATTACAAACCAGCAATCCCACACACCTAGGCATCTGTCCAAAAGGAATACTAATATATGCCCATATGCAGAACTGTATGCAAATATTTATAGCTAGTTTATTCATAAATGCCAAAAACTGGGTAACAAAATAAGCAATAGTATATCCATATAGTACCCCCATACTACTCAGCAATAAAAAGTAACAAACTACTAAAACATGCAACAACATGGATAACTCTCAAAAGTCTTATGTTAAGTGAAGTAAGCCATACATAAAGGGTCGCCCCTCCTCACTGTATGTTTCTACAACATGGCAGTATGGAAAACAAACTCCCAAAAATATGAAGACAAATTAGATCTGCGGTTGCAAGAAATATGGGTTAAGGAGAGGACTGATTACAAAGGCAGGGGAAAAAACCTTAAAAAAAAATTTCTATAGGTCGCAACGATATTTTACTGTTCTCAGTGCTATTTTACTTGCATCAGCTCTGTTGTTGGTGAGTGGTAACACAGAGGTAAAAACAAACATGTACTCATCAATTTCTGGGTTCTATAATGTTCTACACATTAACTTATTTAAACCATATAAGGTAGGTACTATTATTACTTCCATTTTATAGTTGATTTAATAGACATGGGGTGGTTTAATTAACTCCTAGTGATAAGAACTGAAATCCAGGAAAGAGGAAACCAGACCAGGGCAGTTTGGCTCCAAAGACTCTACTCTTAAGCACTTGATCCTGACAAAAAAAGGTTAGAAACTATAGAACACAAATTAGCATACACAAAAATGTCTGGAAATGGTGCTTTGAAAACAAAGTATTTAAAAAATTTTAAAGACTGTTGAGCAGTTTAAAAATAAACACACCAGATAAGGAATTAGTAGACATCTTAATGTAAAATGTTTCAGCTTCATGTCATTTGGCTACAAAAACTTTTCAGAGTAGTCAGAGCTGTTATTATTTTTACTTTCAATTGGTAAAGATCAAATTTGACATAAACGTAATTATCTAATGCAACTCTGTAGCTAAAACATTTTTTATATTTCATTTATAAGAAAAGTGAAGGATAGTAAAGTGTCAAACACCTTGCCACAAGTCAGAAAATGAGTTTTTATGCCAGAACTCCAAACCAACTCCTCATTTCAAATACTGGAGCTGCTTCTACTTTAAACCTAGTTTATTTTAAATATGTTGCTTTAAAAAACAGAACAAAGGAAAAACTCACAAAATAATCTTTTAGTCCTTAGTGAGTATGCTTTATCATTCTGTCAAGCTATTATTAAAAGCAATAGGATACTACTCATAATTTCCCCTACCAGCTCATCAACTTCATTTAAGTCTGTATAATCAACATATAAAATAGCACCAGTTCCACACTGTGTTCTACAAAATTATCTGTTGAATTAATAAAAAAAAATTATGCCACTTAAAAAACCATGTTGTAATGGAGAATCCGATGCAAAATTCATATGGGAAATACAAAGGACCTTAAATGTCCAAACAAAAATTATCAGTGTATAAAAGCTAGCATTATTTTAACTTTGATTTGTAACTCCAAATTTAGTTTTCTAGATACTTTAAGAGACTAATACAATTAAAACAATTATTAGTTTGTTTTTGCACACACAATGTATAAAAATTTAATTTTGTGACATCAACAACCAAAAGGGGTAGGAAGAGAGTTGTAAGGAGATTTTTTATATACTATTGAAGATGAGCTAATATAAATTGAAGTAAGAGTTTTATAATATTAGAATGCTAAAAGTAACCTCCATGGTAACCACAAAGAAAACAGCAATATAATATATACCAAAAGGAAATGAGAAAGGCATTTAAACATTTCACTACAAAAAAAATCAACTCAACACAAAAGACAGTAATAAAGGAAATGAGGGACAGAAAAGCTACTAGGCATATAGAAAATAAATAGCAAAATGACAAATAAGATCTTTCTTATCAGGACTAAATGTAAATGGTTTAGTCAAGCTCTCCAATCAAAAGATAAAGCCTGGCATAATGGATAAAAACACATGGTCTAAATATATTCTCTCCACCAGGCACTCACTTTAGATCCAAAGACACAAATATATTCAAAGTTAAAGGATGGAAAAAGATATTCGATGCAAACAGTAACTAAAAGACAACAGGTAACTATACTAATGACAGACACAACAAACTTTAAATCAAAAAAAGCTGCAAGACAAAAAAGGACAATGTATATTAATAAAACATTCAATACTCCAAGTATAACAATTACAACATTTAGACACTTAATGACAGACCATCAAAATATATGAAGCAAAAACTGACAGAAATTAAGAGAGAAATAGTGCTATAATAGTTGGAGACTTCAATACCCCACTCTCAATTGGTAGAACTAGACATAAGTAAAGAAACAGAGGACTTCACTCAGTAGACCAACTAGACCCAATAAGATCAGGATACACATTCTTCTCAAGTGCACATGAACATTTTCTAGGATAGACCGTATGTTAGGCTACAAATTAATTCTAAAGAGACAGAGATCATAGAAAGTATATTCTCTGACCACAATGGGATGAAATTTGAAATCAGTAACAGAAGTGAAATTAGAAAATTCACACATTTGTGGAAATGAAACAACACTTAACCAATGGATGAAAGAAGGAATAACAAGGAAATTTAAAAAATACTTAAAGAGGAATGAAAACGAAAACACAACACACCAAAACTTATGGGATGCTGCAAAGCATTGCTAAGAGAAAAATTTATACCTATAAACATATACATTAAAAAACAGATCTCAAATTAACAACCTAACTGTAAAATTTAAGGAACTAGAAAGAGAACAAACTAAACCCAAAACTACTAGAATAAATAACATAATAAGTAAACTAGAGAATAAAAAAATAATAAAATTAGGACACCTGGGTGGCTCAGTTAATGTCTGCCTTCGGCTCAGGTCATGATCCCAAGGTCCTGGGATCAAGTCCCACATCAGGCTCATTGCTCAGTGTGGAGCTTGCTTCTCCCTCTACCTGCCGCTCCCCCTGCTTGTGTGCCCTCTCTTGACAAATAAATAAATAAAATAAATCTTTAAAAAAAATAATAAAATCAACAAAACCAAAAAGTAGTCTTTGAAAGTATCAACAAAATTGACAAATCTTTAGCTAGATGGACTAAGGAAAAAAGAGAAAGTCAAATTACTAAATCAGAAATAAAAATGGAAATGTTACTAATTCTGTAGAAATTAAAAGGATTATAAGGCAGTGCTATGAGTAACTGTATTCCAACAAAGTGGATAACCTATAAGAAGTGGGACGAATTCCTATAAATATAAAACCTACCAATACTAAATCATGCAGAAATAGAAAATCTGAATAGACCTGTGACTAATAGATTGGATTGGTATTCAAAAATCTTTCAACAAGGAAAAGCCTGGGACTTGATGACTTCCTTGGTAAATTCTATAAAACATTAAAAGAAAGAATATCAATCCTCAAACTTTTCCAAAAACAACTGAAGAGGATGAAATCGTTCCTAATTCATTCTATCAGGCCAGCATTACCCTGGTATCAAAAACAGACAAAAAACACTAGAAGAAAACCTACTGACCAGTTATCACCTATGAACACTGATGTAAAAACCCTCAACAGAATACTAAAAACCAAATTCAGCAGCATGTTATAAGGAGAGAAGGAAAACAGCCAAGATAAAGAAAAAGGGTCATAAACCAAGTGATATAGAAGGCAGTTAGAAAATCCAAGAAAAACAGTGAAACAAACTGATATTTAAAACTACAATCAAAAACAACTTCTCAGAGGGGCAGTTGGTTAAGAATCTGCGTTCAGCTCAGGTCATGATCCCAGAGTCCTGGGAATGAGACTCTGCTCAGCAGGGAGCCTGCTTCTCCCTCTCTCTTTGCTCCTCCCCCTGCTCATGCGTGCCTGCGCTCTCTCTCTCTCAAATAAATAAAATCTTAAAAACAAATAAACATGCAAAAACAACAGCAACAAAACAACTTCTCAGAAATAATACCAATCTACATGTTGAAAGGGATCAACATTACCAGAAAGGTCAGCTTTCAGACACATCTAGGAAATTTATTACTTTACGGATATAGAAAAAAAATCTCTATTACTTCAGGATTAGAAGACATTTCTTCCTTTTTTTTTGCCCAATAAGATTTATTTTTTTTAAGTTTATTTATTTATTTGAGGGAGAGAGAAAGAGCATGCACGAGTTGGGGGGCTAGGGAGAGGGAGAAGCAGACTCCCTGCTGAGCAGGGAGTCCAATGAGAGGCTCAATCCCAAGACCCTGAGAACATGACCTGAGCCGAAGGCAGATGCTTAACTGACTGAGCCACCCAGGCACCCCCATGTTTCTTATTAAACAATAAAATTAGGTTCTTGACAGTAGGAAGCAAAATAAAGTGAGGGTGGTACAATTTCAAGAAATTCAAACAAAGACTATATGGCCTAGAATTTTATATCAGTCCAACTATCAAGTATGAGGCTACAGAAAAACAGGTTTAAACATGCAAGGACTTGAGAAATACTGTACTTTGAGACTTTCCTAAGGTGTCTACTAGAGGAATACCTTGGTCCAACTGAAGAAATATATATAAAAAATATTTTAAGGGGCACCTGGGTGGCTCAGTCTGTTGAGCAACCGACTCTTGGTTTCAGTTCAGGTCCTGATCTCATGGGTGGTGGGACTGGGCCACATCGGGCTCTGTGGTCAGTGGGGGGGTCTGCTTGAAGATTCTCTCCCTCTGCCCCCCCCCGACACGCACATGTGTAACACGTGCTCTAAAATAAATAAACCTTTAAAAATATTTTTTAAATATACAAAATATGTATTAACATTATTACATACTTAAATAACATTATGTTAATATACAACATATAATATAAAAGCCATATATGAAAAACCCACAGCAAACATACCCAATAGTGAAAGACTGAAGTTTTTCCTGTAAGATCTGGAATAAGACAAGGCCCACTTTTGCAACTTCTATTCAACATAATACAGTTGGCCCTTGAACAATGCAGGGGGGTTAGGGGCACTGGCCCCCACACAGTTGCAAATCTGCATATAACTTTTGACCCTCAAAAACTTAGCTACTAATAGCCTACTGTAGACTGGAACCTTACCCCTAATATAATCAGCTGGTTGACACATAGTTTATATGTTACATGTATTTTACAATGTCTTCTTATAATAAAGTAAGCCAAAGAAAATATTTTAAAAATCATAAGGAGAATACATTTATATACTGTACTGTATTTCTTGAAAAAAAAAAATCCACTTAAGTGGATCCTCACAGTTCAAATCTGTGTTGTTCATGGGTCAGCTGTACCTGAAGTTCTAGTCAGAGCAATCAGGCAAGAAAAACAAAAGGCATCCAAATTAGAAAAAAGAAAAATGATTCCTATTTGCAGATAATACGATTTCATATGTAGAAAACCCTAGATTCCACACACAGAAACTGTCAGACCTGGCAAATGAATTCAGCTAAGCTGCAGGATACAAAGTCAATATATAAGTATCAGTTGTATTTCTTTTTTTTTTTTTTTTAAGATTTTTATTTATTTATTTGAGAGACAGAATGAGAGAGAGAGCACATGAGGGGGGGAGGGTCAGAGGGAGAAGCAGACTCCTTGCTGAGCAGGGAGCCCGATGTGGGACTCGATCCCGGGACTCCAGGATCATGACCTGAGCTGAAGGCAGTCGCTCAACCAACTGAGCCACCCAGGTGCCCTCTGTTGTATTTCTATACCAACAATGAATAATCTGAAAAGGAAATTACTGAAAAAATTCAATTACAATAGCATCACAAAAAGAATAAAACACTTATGAATTAACTAATGAGATAAAAGACTTATAACAATGAAAACTCTAAAACACTGCTGTAAAAAATTAAAGACATAAATGGAAACATCCCATGTTCATTCATGAATTGAAAGACAGTATTAAGATGATAATACTACTCAAAGTGATCTACAAAGTCAATGTAATCTGATTCAAGATCCCAATGATGTTTTTTGCAGAAGTAAAAAATCCATTCTAAAATTCATATAGCATCTCTAAAGACCCCTAATAAACAAAAGCATCTTGAAAAAGTTTAAGCTAGAGAAAACACACTTCCTGATTTTCAACCAGGGTGCCAAGACCATTCAATGGGGAAAGGACAATTTTCAATAAATGGTGCGGGGAAAGCTGGACATCTGTGCAAAATAATGAAGTTGAACCCTTACTTAACATCATATACAAGATTAACTCAAAAAGATCTAAATATAAGACCTAAAACTCTTAGAAGAAAACACAGGGCAAAAAGCTTCATCACATTAAATTTGGCAATGATTTCTCAGATAAGACACCAAAGGCAAAGCAGCAAAAGAAAAGACAGACAAATTGGACTTCAGGGAAAATTAAAAATTGTCAAAAGACAATACAATAAAAAAGGTAACTCACAGAATGGGAGAAAATATTCAGAAGTCATGTATCTTATAATGGATTCATATTGAGAATATATAGAGAACTCCTAAAACAGATCAACAACAAAAACCTGATTCAAAAATGGGCAAAGGACTTGAATAAACATTTCCCCAGATAACAAATAGCCTTTTTTTTTTTAAAGATTTTATTTATTTGAGAGAGAGAGAGTGAGAGAGAGAGCCCAAGAGAGGGTAGGGTCAGAGGGAGAAGCAGACTCCCTGCTGAGCAGGGGCCCGACGTGGGACTCGATCCCAGGACTCCGGAATCATGACCTGAGCCGAAGGCAGTCGCTTAACCAACTGAGCCACCCAGGCACCCTACAAATGGCCTTTTAACCACAAGCAACATCATTAGGTACCAGGAAAGTGAAAACCAAAACCAAAACCACAATGAGATACCATCTCATACCCATTAAGATAGCTACTATCCAAAAAAAAAAAGAAGAAGAAGAAAAAGAAAATAACAGGTGTTGACAAGGATGTGGAAAAACTGGAACCCTTGTGTACTGCTAATGGGAATGTAAACTGGTACAGTGGCTATGGAAAACAGAATGGTAGTTCCTCAAAAAATGGAAAACAGAATTATCACATGATCTGGCATTTCACTTCTGGGTATATACCACAAAGAAATGCAAATAGTATCTCACAGATATCTGTACACCTATGTTCATGCAACATTATTCACAATAGTTAAAATACAAAACCACCCGTGTGTCCATCAACAGATGAAATGGATAAACAAAATGTGGTATATAAACAGAATGGAATGTTATTCAGCCTTAAAAAGGAAGGAAATTTTGACATATGCTTACAACATTTATAAACCTTGAGGACATTATATTATGCTAAGTAAAATAAACCTGTGACAAAAAGACAAGAACTATATGATTCCACTTATATGAGATACTCAGGGTAATCAAAACCACAGAGACCAAAAGTAGAATGGTGGTTGTCCAGGGACAGGGGAGGGAAGAATGGGGAATTACTGTTTAATGGATATAGTTTCAAGTTTCATAAGGTGAAAAGTTATAAAGATGGATAGTAGTGATGGTGAATGTATTTAATGTACTTATAAATGGTTAAATTTTATGTGTACTTTACAATAAAAACAAACCATGAGATATGACCTCATGCCAACAGGTGACATATTAAAAACACACACACAGAAAAAAATAAGTATTGGCAAGGATTTAGAGAAATTAAAACTTTCCTAAATTGTTGGTAGGAATGCAGCATGGTGCCACCAGGCACATCAGGATATATTATTTTCGATTATTATTATTTTTTAAATTACAAAATATATAGAAGAGTAAAGAATAGCCATCCAGACTTCTAAATGAGAATACTTACTTGCTTCAGATGATTTTATTAAAAATTTTAACAACATAGTTGAACCTCCCTTAAAATTCCTTCCTCAAAATCACTCACTCATACTGAGAATACCTACTACGATGTACATGATGGATATATATGCTATATTTTTATACACAACATATGGTATGATTTATACTGTTTAAAATTTAAATAAAATATCATACTGTACATATTGCACCTCAACTTATTTTTCCACTTGGCATTATATTATAAAGATCTATCAACATTCATACATACTTTTAAAATTTTTTAAATTGTATGTTAAAAGGCCTCAAACAGATGTTCCAAATTTTGTGTTTTTTCTTCATATGCACAAAATAAAGACTACGTTTTTAAACATTTTTGGATGAATGCAGCAGCGTTAGCAGCATCCTACTGCTTGTCATCATATTCATCCCCATGGGTGTTTTCTTCTGAAACTCAAAATCAAGCAACCATCTACACTGTTGACTAAAACATTCTCCTCTGAAATTTCTTGCCAAAGTAAAAATTTCCAAGGGCTAAGTAATTTTAAAAGATGTAATTATTAAAGAGAAAATAACACTTCCAATTCACCTAGATACCTAAAAATATACTTAACATATAAAAAAGTATTCACATGTAAAAAATTTGGCAATTTTCAACACTGAAAAAGTATGAGCATAGGCTACAGGTAAAATAAAATAAATGCAAGCTTTAAGTTGAAGCCAGTACTAAGTAACTTTCTTTTACATGTTAAAAAGAACATTAAGTTTAGATAACTTGGCAACATACTTCTGGTTTCTGGTTCCAAATGTAAGGAACCATTCTATCCTAACAAAAAGTAAAAAGCTGAACAGTTGAAAAATCAATAACTCTAATCAACAAGATTAGAGACACACAGGGGCGTGTGGGTAGCTCAGTCATTTAAGCGTCTGCCTTGGGCTCGGGTCATGATCCCGGGGTCCTGGGATCGAGTCACACATCAAGCTCCCTGCTCAGCGGGGAGCCTGCTTCTCCCTCTTCCTGCTGCTCTGTCTCTCTCCCACAAATAAATAAATCTTAAAAAAGAGAGAGAGATTAGAGACACACATGCAAACACACAGTCACACGAGTGGGAATTGATATGGGAAACAGTACGAGACACAGAACACAGGAAAACCTAAACTGTTTGAGGAATGGCTGGAAGCTCAGTGTGGAAACCTAAAAAGTACAGGGTGGACCCAGTCATACAAAGGCCCCCACAATTCTGTGGGATTTACCTCCAGGATCTCCACCAGGTTCTTACAAGTAAATGTAAGAAACAAATCCCCTTGTTTCCAGCACAAGGAAGGGAAAAGGAACCATTTTGAAATATGCCTGAGCATTCTGTTCTTAACAAGGCCTATCCTGGGGCGCCTGGGTGGCTCAGTTGGTTAAGCAACTGCCTTCGGCTCAGGTCATGATCCCAGAGTCCTGGGATCGAGCCCCATGTCGGGCTCCCTGCTCAATGGGGAGTCTGCTTCTCCCTCTCCCTGCTGCTCTGCCTACTTGTGCTCTCTAACAAATAAATAAACAAAAAATCTTAAAAAAAAAAAATAAAACAAGGCCTATCCTTGGAGAAACTTACGTCAGGGAGGGGAGTATCCAACTCCAGTCAGCTCCAGACAACCCTGTCTACTTAAGTAAGGCAGGGGGGAGAAGGGCAACATACGAAGTTTACAATCCTGCTTATTAAAAGACTCAGACCTAATCTTACAACTACAGAATGCTTTCCCTCTCCACACACCTTAACTCCACATTACTAAAGGCTTATTTACCCTAATTCCTTTTACCTAGTACATGAGGAGAAGAAAGAGAGAAAGAATAGAGTATTTGAAACAATAATGATAGAGAATTTCCCCAAACTAATGTCAGACACCAAACCATAGATCCAGGAAATTCAAGCACTAAAGAATAAATGCCAAAAAAAAAATCCAACTACCCTGTACCAGGCACATCTTTGTCAAACTACAGAAAATTAAAAATAAAAATCCTGAAAGAAGCCAAAAGAAAGACACCTTACCCAGAGAGGAACAAAGAATTTTATGACATCTACTCAGAAACCAACCAAGCAAGCAAGAATAGAACAGAATCAGATATTTAAAGTACTGAGAGGGAAAAACACCAACCCAGAATTCTGTACCCTGTGAAATTATCCTTCAGAATTTAAGGAGAAATAAGGACTTTTCCAGACAAACAAAAATTGAGAGGATTTGTTGACAGTAGACCTGCCTTGCAATAAACATTAAAAGTTCTTTAGTGAGAAGAAAAAAAACATAGATCAGAAACTAAGATCTACATAAAGAAAGTAAGAGCACTGAAGATGGAATAAATTAAAATAAAAACTATTTCAGGGTGCCTGGGTGGCTCAGTTGGTTATGCATCTGCCTTCAGCTCAGATCATGACCCCAGGACCCTGGGACCAAGCCCCTCATTGGGTTCCCTGCTCAGTAGGGAGTCTGCTTCTCCTTCTCCCTCTGTCCCTCCCCCTGCTCATGCGCTCTCTCTCTCTCTCTCTCTCTCTCAAATAAAATCTTAAAAAAAAACTATTTCTCATTCTTAATTGAGCTAACGCATAAGTTTTTTGAAAATAATACCAACTATGTATTCTATTATGTATGCTAGTGAGTATACCTTACATATATATATGATTATGTATGCATGAAATGAATGACAGTAATGATACAGGGAACAAGAGGGAGGAATTAGGATTATGTTATTATAAAGTACTCACACTGCCTGTGAAGTGGTACAGTGTTCTTTGAAAGGCGACTTG
Organism: Neomonachus schauinslandi; assembly: GCF_002201575.2. Lineage (NCBI taxonomy): Eukaryota > Metazoa > Chordata > Mammalia > Carnivora > Phocidae > Neomonachus > Neomonachus schauinslandi. Next base: position 143,319,214 of record NC_058403.1, on the reverse strand, counting down.
GAATAGTTGTAAATGTATGCTGCAAACTCTATGACAACCACTAAAACAGTAAAAAACAAAACAAAAACTGATACGCTAAGAAAGGAGAGAAAATGGAATCCTACAAAATGTTCACTTAAAGCCATAAGAGGCAGAAAAAGAGTGAAGGGCAAAAAAAGAAACAAAGATCAAGGTAATAAATAGAAAACAGTAAGACATTTAGTATAAATATTAATCCAACTGCATCAATAATCACTTTGAATGTCAATAGTCTAAATGCACCCATTAAAAAATGAATTGACAGGGTGGATCTAAAAACAAGACCTAAATATATGCTGTCTGCAAGAAACCTAGTTTAAATATAAAGATATATATAAATTAAAAATAAACAGATGGCAAAAAAATGTACAATGCTAACACTAATCAAAAGAAAGCAGGAGTAGCTATATTAATTTCAGATCAGACTTCAAAGCAAGTAAAGTTATCAGGGATAATAAAAGGCATTACATAAAGATAAAGGGATTAATTCTTCAAGAAGACATAACAACCCTTAAAGTCTATGCACATAACAACAGAGCATCAAACTAAGTGAGGAAAAAACTGATAGAAATGCAAGGAGAAATGGATGAATCCACTATCATAATTGGAGACTTCAAAACCTCTGTCTCTCAGAAACGGACAGAAGCAGCAGCTAATCAGTAAGGATGTAGGTGAAACTCAAACTCATCAATAAACTAGGTATCCTGGATCTATAAACTACTTCATCTACAAGCAGGAAAATATACCTTCTTCTCAAGGCCACATGGAACATTCACTATAAAATACATCTTAACAAATTTAAAGAACAGAAGTCACATAATGTGCATTCTTAGCCCACAAAGGAATCAAACTAAAAAATCAGTAACAGAAAGATAACTAAAGAACTGGGATTAAACAACATGCTTCTAAGTAACACATGGGTCAAAGATTAACTCTCAAGAAAAAATTAAAAATATTAACTAAGTTAAAAATAAAAACACAACCTATTAAAATTTGTGGGATACAGAAATAGTAGTGCTTATAGGGAAATTTATAGCACTGAATGCATATATATTAAAAAAGAAAGATCTAAATCAGTAACCTAAGTTAGTTTCTACCTTAGGAAACTAGAAAAAAAAAAAAAAAAAAAATTAAAAACAAAAGAAGTAGAAAAGAAAAGAATTACAACGGAAATCAAAAAACAGAAAACAATAGAGGAAAAAAAATCAATGAAACCAAAGGCTGGTTATCTGAAAGATCAACAAAATCAATAAGCCTCTAGACAAAGAAAAAAAAGAGGACATAAATTACTACTAGAAATAAAAGAAGTGATGTCACTACAGATCCCACAGACAGTTTATTAAAAGGATAGTAAAGGAATACTAGGAACAATCTAATGCCCACAAATTTGATAACCTAAATGAAATGGACCAATTCCTTGAAAGAGAAATCTGCCAAAACTCGCACAAGGAGACAATCTAAATAAGCCTGTATCTATTAAAGAAATTCACCCCGTAATTAATAATAACCTTCCAAAATAGAAAGCACCAGGCCAAAGTGGGTTCATTGGTAAATTCTACCAAACATTTAAGGAAGAAATTATACCAATTCTCTATAATCTTTCAGAAAATATAAGTGAAGGGAATACTTTCCTAACTCATTCTATGAGACCAGTATTATCCTAACATCAAAACCAAGCAAAGACATTACAAGAAAACTACAGACCAATATGTATCATAAATACAGATGTAAAAATCCTCAACAGAATAATAGGAAATCAAATCCAACAATGTATTATAAGAATTATATGCCATGACCAAGTGAGATTTATCTCTGGTATGAAAAGCTGGTTCAACATTTGAAAATTAATTAATGTATCACATCAAAAAAAGGGGGGGGAAATTACCGATACAGAAAAAACATCTGACACAATCCATCCATTCATGATAAAAATCTATCAGCAAGCTAATAATAGAGTGGAACTTCTTCAAGTTGATAAATATCTACCAAAAATCTGCAGCTAACATCATACTTAATGTTGAGAAGCTCAAAGCTTTCCCACTAAGCTCAAGAACAAGGCAAGGATGTTCCCTCTCACCACTTCTTTTGAACATTGTACTGTAAGTACTCGCTAATGCAAAAAGACAATAACAGGTATATAGATTGGGAAGAAATAACTTGGAAACAGCAAAATAATGCTAGTTTTGCAACAGAATTCAAAATCCCAAGTCATTAAATCACATTTCAACCTTCCTAAGTATTTTTGGCCCCTTTCTCGACTCAAAAAGAAACAAACCACTAGATGGCTTTTTGATAACCTCTTTTTTGGAGCTATGACATAAAAATTAAGGATATATTATCATCATCTCTAAAATAGGCATAACAGGATTGTTGAAAACGATCATCTACACATGGGGGGGTGAGGGAGAGTGTGCACAGCAGCAGTACATGACATTTTTAAATGTTATTCATTATTAAGTTTACTATGAACAGTAATAGATCCCTGTATGGAACTATAATTGATAAAGGACAAATGTGTACAACCTACAGCATTTCCACACAAAGTTCATGAGTATTAAATGGAAGCAAAACATTGTTACTTACCCACAAGTAGTATGTGAACTGAAGTGCAAAAATAGCAATGCCTTCATTATCAAAGGAGCCAGCTACTGACCGAGAAATGTAACCTGGTACAATAGCAATAAAACAAGCAGCTAAAAGTCCTGCTCCTTGGTTCCAAAGTTCTCTGGTAAGCAGGAAAGTAGATACAGATGTAAGGCCGCTAAAAGTTGGTGCAAGGAACACACATACATCTCTTATATGAACTGTTATGTTCAATGTATTTAAAATCCAATGGATAAGGCCAGCTGTTATCATCAACCCTGGGTAAACCTAGGAAGATAAAAATGGAAAATTTAATTACATATAAAATAAGGTAGCTCAAAACACTAACATGAGTTCTTTTATTATTACACACTGTTTTTTATAGTAAGCTTGAGAATAGGTCTCAAAACAGTTTGCCTTCTTCACCACATTCCTATACAACAAAATTAAACGTTCTTTTATATTGGATACAAAGGAAAAGCTCATATATGGAGCAACAGATATTTAAATAAAGGAAGATCAGACAAAATGAATCATTAAAAATGAAAATGTTTAGAAATGAAAAACGGTAGGCAACTTTCTTATTAATTCTACTCACTATTTTTTCACTATAAAACAGGGTCCTAGTCTAACTTACTCTTAAGTTTAGGGTTTTAACATGCTCCAACTTTGCCCACACTTTTATGTATATAAGGGAATGAGAAAAAAAAGAGAAGATAAGAAAAGTTACGTGCAATATTATGTAAGTATCTTCCCTCCCTTCAAAGCCAAGATTTGGAATGTAAACAACTCTAGCTAGGGACAAAAAACCTAGTCAGCTGATGAATTCAAAGAAATGTTTTTGGACTCCTGGAAGGTTGAACATTTTTACACCACTTAAGGTATTTAAGGATGGAAGAGAATAATAATAAACTAGAAGAAGCCAGTTAACAGTTATACTCCTTACCCTCATCCTGGAAGAGGAAGATGAGAAAAATAAGTAGGATATTATTTTTGTGCTATTCACAGCTGATTAAAATGTGTAATTACATTTCCATCCTTATCTAAATCCTAAAAGATTCTTTCCTTTCTCCATCAAAGAAACTACAAAAAAAGTTATAAATTTCCTTTCCTAGCAATACTATTTAAAACTGCAAACTCCCTATGGTCTTTACCCCTTTCCCTTGCTTTTTCTCCCTCATACTTATCACCATTTCACATACTTTTTATGTTACTTACTTTATTGTCTATTAACTCAACACCCTCACAAGAATATAAGCTCTGGAAGAGCAGGAAAATTTTCCTCAGCACCCAGAACAATGATTAGCACAAAATGGACACACAATACCTGCTGAGTTGCATGGAAGGAGGATAGAATTAAAGGGTGTAAAGTGTGGCAATCATCACAATTCTTAAAAAATTAAAATTTTGTTCCTTTTCACATATAATACCAGGTTCCAGTGTATGATTTTGACAGTCATATTCAAAGAAAATGAAAAAAAAAATCCAAATAACCTCTAAAGGTAGTCAATACATCCACGATAATATGGCAGACTAAACTGACAAAATATAGCCAAAACACATACAACTATAGGATCAAAGGACCTTAAAAACCAGCCAACCAAACAAAAAACCTGCCTAACAACAATAAAAAAACATATTTAAGCTCAAAAGAAAGAGAACTCTCCAAAAATAAAGCGGGAATTCAAAGTAGGTACTGAAGCCAAGGGAGCCCAAAAGAGGAAAAAAGCACTCCAGGCCGATACACACCTTAGGTTGGTAGGATTATTGCTCAATACAGGGATCAGAGAAAATGCCTAATTCCCGGCACAAATCCAGGGCCTGTTTATGAAACTAGACAAATTATACCCATCCACCAAGGGAAGCAGTAAGGAACTTTATGCCTTACTTCCAAAGCTTTGAATAGAAACAAAATGAGAAATAAACTCATTCAATACATTTATGAATATGGGTTCCACATTTATAACAACTTCAGGTGTGAGAAACTTCAAGCTAAGAAACAACCTCTGAAAACTGCCCTAGAACCAGTGAAACCCCTATGGGCTCTAGTGAAAGCAAATGAGAAAGATTATTATAGAAATGGTCCTAAATACTAGGGACACCAGGAGTCTCAGAAAACAAACCTCCAGTAAGTATGCATTCAAAATAAAAAGTTATAAACACAGCCAGAAACAAACTGTAGTCATCAAATATTACAATAAGGTACATAACAGGATTAGCACCATGAAGTGCAGATAATAGCCATCTATCACATCTCTTACCACTCAATACCTTCCTAATTTGCCCTGGAGACCATGACTCCTCTCCTTCCATCTCTGTTTACATCAAGGATAAGAAAATGCCCCAGATTAGAAACAACATCTTACTATCATGGAGAACATATTCTTTCCAAACAGAGAGGGAACATTTAAAAATGTGGCTATACGCTAGGCCACAAATCAAGTCTCAATAAATTTCAAAGGACTGAAATTACAGAATTTGCTCTCTAACCATAATATAAAGCAAAAAAATAAAACTAGGAAGTCCTCTTACGTTTAAAAGTTAAATAAAATTCTAAATAACCCATGAAGCAGCAGGAATGATAAGGGGAATTGAAATAAATTTCAACTTGAATGAAAATAAAAGTACTACGTATCAAAACTTAGGCATTATAAATGTAGCTAAAACAGTGATTAGTCGGAATTTATAGCTTTAAAATAAATACATTAATAATAAAGAACACTTAATGAGCAAACTATATCAAGAAGTCAGAAAAACATCAAAATAAACTCAAGAAAATGGGAGAAAGGAAATAAATTGAAATACAATAAAAGACAAACACATAATAAATATAATCAACAAAGTTAGTTTCTTTGGGTTAAGAGATCTAATAAAATTGATAAACATTTGACAAAATATCAAGAAAAAAATAAGACTAAACATATATTTCCCCAAAGATATCTATCTTGCACTTTCAACATTCTCCTTACATTCCAGACCGTAAAAATATTTCCCTTATGTCACATTCTGAATATAATCGCTCTCTATGAGCTATATGATCAGTACTCAATTACCTGAAATAATTTAGGGCAGCTTTAGGACCTAAAAATTAAAATTATCTGGGGGCGCCTGGGTGGCTAAGTTGGTTAAGTGTCTGACTCTTGATTTTAGCTCAGGTCATGGTCTCAGGGTTGTGACATTGCGCCCCACATTGGGCTCTGCACTGGGCGTGGAGCCTGCTTAAGATTCTCTCTTCCCCCTTTCCCTCTGCCGCCTCCACCCCCCAATATAAATAAAATTATCTGATTCTTCTAAATTTGTATTTTCTTCCAAAAAATATTTTTTCAATGAAGTTGCTATAGAACAAAACCACAAATAACGTGAACTTAAGATGTACTATGACAAGAAATGTCCCCTCCCAGCCTCCACTTGTCAGAAATAATGACTAGTGTGAGATAACCCAAACAAGTGCAGGGAAAGGGGTGGGGGAAGAGAACGAGTGTCAAAAAGAGATTTAGTATATTAAATACTAATCAGTCACAGAAAACTGTATTAGTTAACTATACAAAGGTTTCAAAAATCTCCATCACCTTAGCAACTAATGATTTACTCAAATAGCTATAAAAACTTTATGATTAACATAACTACTATGATTTACAAATAACTGCAGATATACTTACAGTACCACCTACTATTCTTCCTAGTGGATACCATGCTCTTTCATCAAACCAATTTAAAAATTCATAGAACCCATGAGATGCAAGATGATGTGTTGATCTATAGTTAAACCTAGAGAAAAGAGGAAAAAAGGAAATGTTATAAAAGTTTGCTTAGTAGAAAGAAATAGCCCTATCTTTCTATTATAAATGTAAATATCTTTATATTTAACTGTATGGCCTACATACATATTTCTTTCATAGAAATTGACATTATTCTCCAAGGAATAGGCTTATACCACTTACCTAAAACCAAAAACAAAGACCCCCCCCCAAAAAAAACCATGCCTACAAAATTAATAATGCTCAAATTAACATTTGGCCATTGTTAGGGTACCGGCAGCGGTACACAGCTATGGATTTGAACAAAAAACGGTGAGGGTACACAGAATTCACCACATGGTCCAAGTCAATGACTCTCAAAAGATTAAGAACCACTAACAAAAGACAGTATCAAAATGAAAGGAGCACACTTGACATGATCGCCTCCAATCCTACAACCCTAAAAATTACAGGACTAAAGAATAAATTATAATAGCACTAAAACCATAAGAGAATAAACTATAAATAAACTATAAGAGCACTGTGAAACAATAATATGACCTTCAGTAATGAGAAATTTAATCAATGGAAGACAAAAGACAAATGAGAAGAAATGCACTGCAGCATTTTCAGATAAATTTCATCAAATACAAAAATAAGCACACCCCCAAACCCAGCACTGGAGAAAAGTAAGCAACACGAAAGCTATGCATTAAAAACCAATGGAAGAATACCATAGGAAGCAGAAATACGACTATCTGCAGAGACTAAGACAAGCCACAGCAGCCTGAAAGGATGTAACAACTGTAAATATATACACACTCAACATCAGAGCACCTAAATATATTAAGCAAATGTAGCAGATCCAAAAGCAGAAACAGACAGCAATGCAATAATATAGAGGACTTCGATACCTACTTTCAATACTGGAGAGATAATACAAAAAGAGTATCATTAAGGTGATATTGGACTTGAACCACACTTCAAACCAAATGTATCTAACAGATTAATATAGAACATTACATCTGACAGTGGCAGAACACATACTATTCTCAGGCATGCACAGAATTTCTCCAGAATATATCATGTTAGGCCACAAAACAAGTCTTAACGAATTTAAGAAGACTGAAATTATATCAAGTATCTTTTTCAACCACCATGGTAGGACTCTAGATATCAAAAAAGTGGAAAATTCACAAACATGTGGAAATTGAAAATATAGTCCTGAACAATCAATAGGCCAAAGGAAAAATAAAAAGGACAATAAAAAATATCTTGAGACAAACACAAATGGAAATGCAACATAGTAAAACTTACAGAATGCATCAAAAGCAGGTTTAAGAGGGAAGTTTAGAGCAATAAATATCTACATTAATATAAAACCAGATCTCAAACAACCTAACTTTACACTTCAAGGAACTAAAAAAAGAATAAACTATTCCCAAAGTTAGCAGAAGAAAGGAAATAACAAAGATCAGAGCAAAGATAAATGAAATAGAGACTAGAAACATAAAAGATCAACAAAACTAAGAAAAGATAAACAAAATGGACGAACTTTTAGCTAGACTAAGAAAACAGAGAAGACTCAGACAAAATCAGAAATGAAAGGGGAGACATTATAACTGATACCACAAAAATACAAAGGATCGTAAGAGACTACTATGAACAATTATATACCAACAAATCAGACAACCTAGAAGAAATGAATAATTAAAAACATATAATCTACATCAAGACTGAACCAGGAAGAAATAGAAAATCTAAAGAGAACCATAACAAGGAGATTGAATCAGTAATCAGAAACCTCCCAAAAAGAAAACCAACAAGATGGCTTTAATGGCAAATTCTACCAAACACCTTAAGAATAATTAATGCTAATCCTTCTCAAACTCTTCCAAAAAATCAAAGAAGAGACAACACTTCCAAACCCCCCTTTGAGACTAGATTTGCCCTCTTATCAAAGCCAGATGAGGGCACTACAAGATACAAGACTACAGGCCAATGTCCCTGATGAACATATATGTAAAAATCAAGAAAATACAAGCAAACCAAATTCAATAGCACATTCTTCAATACACCATGATCATACAGCATCAACAAGTATTTATCCCTAGGAGTCTAAGATGGTTCAACATATGGAAATCAATCAATGTGATAGACCATATTAATAAAAATGAAGAAAAAAATCACATGATCACTTCAATAGATACAGAAAAAGCATTTGGCAAAATTCAACATCCTTTCATGACAAAAACTCTCAACAAACTGGGTAGAGAAGGAAGGTACCTCAACATAATAAAGGTCACATTTGACAAGCCCACATCTAACATCAAACTCAATGGTGAAAGTTTTTCCTCTAAGATCAGGAACAAGACAAGGGTACCCACTCTTCCACTTCTATTCAAGACAAAACTAAAGTCCTAGCCAGAGTAATTAGGCAAGAAAAAGAAATAAAAGGCATCCAAGCTGGGAAAGAAGAAGCAAAACTGTTTGCAGAGAACACAATCTTATATATAGAAAAACCTAAAGACTCCGCCAAATAACTGTTAGAACTAACAAAGAGGATTCAGTAAAGGTGCAGGTTACAAAATCATTTTTCAAAACTCAGTTGCATTTCTATGCACTAACTGTGAAATATCTCAGAGAAATTAACAATCCCATTTATAATAGTATTAAAGTCAATAAAATATTTAGGAATAAATTTAACCAAAGTAAAACACCTGTTCACTGAAACTATAAGATGATGAAAGACACAAGTGAATGGAAAGATATTCCATGTTCTTGGATTGAACCATTAATATTGTTAAAATATTCACAGTACCCAAAGCAATCTATAAATTCAATGCAATCTCCATAAAAATTACAACATTTTTCACAGAAATAAAAAAAAATAATCCAAAAATGTACATGGAACCAAAAAGACTTTGAATATCCAAAGCAATCTTGACAAAGAAGGTGGTATCACAAAGGTGGAGGAATCATACTTCCTGACTTCAAACTCTATTACAAAGCAAGAGTAATTAAGACAGTATGGTACTGGCATTAAAAAAAAGAAAAAGAAAAAAGAAAAGAAATAGACCACTGGAACAGAATACAGGGCCAAGAAATAAACCCACACATATGGAGTCAACTAATCTTTGACAAGGGTGCCAAGAACAATAACAGGGAAAGAACAGTCTTCAATAATGGTATTGGGAAAACTGGATATTATATGTGAAAAAATAAAAGTGGACCCTTATCTTACACCATACAAAAAATTAACTCAAAATGCATTATAGACTTACATGTAACACCTGAAACCATAAAACTCTAAAACAAACAAAAAACAGAAGAAGTTCCTTGACATTGCCTTTGGCAATGATTGGGGGGGGGGGGGGCCCAAAAAAAAAAAAACACAAGAAACAAAATTGAGACTGTATCAAACCAAAAAGTTTGTGCAAAGCAAAGAAAAAAATAATATTTGAAAAGGCAATCTATGGAGTGAGAGTAGTATCTAAAATATATAAGGAACCCATGCCACTCAGTAACAACAAAAACCTCCCCAAATCAAAAATCTGATTTAAAAATGGAGCCGAACAGACATTTTTCCAAAGATATACATATGATCAACAGGTATAGGAAAAGGTGCTCAACATCCCTACCCATCAGGGAAACGCAAACCAAAACCACAATGAGATACACCTCACACCTATTAGGATGGCTATCATCAAAAAAATAAGAGGTAACAAACGTCAAGGGTTTGAGAAAAGGAAACCTTGTACAGGGATGGTGGGAATATAAATTAGTATATCCATTATGGAAAACAGTATGGAGGCTCCTCAAAAAATTAAAATGGAACCACCAGCAACCCTATTTCTGAGTATATATCCTAAAGAAGAAATCAGTATCTGGAAGAGATACCTGCACTCCCATGTTCATTGTAGCATTTATTTTTCCTAATAGCAGAGATATGGAAACAACCTAAATGTCTGTCAATGGATGAATGGAAAAAGAAAATGTAAATATATATAATGGAATCTTATTCTGCCACAAAGCAGAAGGAAATCTTGTCATTTGGTTTGTAACAACATGGATGAAACTGGAGGGTATTATGCTATGAAAAAATAAGCCAGACAGAGAAAGAAAAATACTATCACTCATAAGTGAACTACTAAAAAAAAAAAAAAAAAAAGTTTAACTCAGTAGAATGGTGATTGCCAGGGGATGTGGGAATGGACAAATGGGGAGATGATCAAAAGGTACAAACTTTCAGTTATAACATGAATAAATTCTAAGGATTTAATGTACAACATGGTGACTATAGTTAATAATAATATACTATATACTTGAAATTTGTTGAGTAGATCTTCAGGGCCCTCATCCAAGCAATGCATATGTTTATTAAATTGATTGTGGTAATTATTTCACAATGTAGGGCTATCAAATCATCAAGCGGTACATTTTATACAACTTTGTCAATTACATTTCAATAAAGCTGGAAAAAGTATTATGAAAAAAATTAAGAAATCTAAAGATAAATCCAGAAAGTTTTTACATTTCTTTTAACTGGGAAAAAGAAACCGCATACACATCTCAATAAATTTCAGAACACTAAGGATTACTACAAGTCTCCAGATTTTTACCCCACATCTCCAGTCCTCTTCCTGCTTTCTGTACAGACAGCCTCCTTTACCCTCTCATTAACTCACTCCAACTCTCCCCCAAGAGATGTCAGTTACACCTGGGTCTCTTCAGTAATTATTACCAGCATGCCCAACAATTTACCAATCCTTTCTCCCTGCCTACGTCAGTTTTTTTGTTTGAGTTTGGTTTTGTCTTTGAATGTCACAAAGGCATCTCAAACTCAATAACTAAATTCATGATCAGACTCCTCCAAACATATATATACACTCTGTCTGCTTTTAGGGTGTTCTACCACCTAAGTTAAAGACAAAAATTGAGATGTCATCCTTGATAGTTCCTTCCCTCTCACATCCTATACACAGATCATAATCAAGTTGTCATTTTACTTCTTTTTTTTTTTTTTAAAGATTTTATTTATTCATTTGCGAGAGAGACAGAGAGAGAACAAGCAGGGGGAGAGGCAGAGGGAGAGGGAGAAACAGACTCCCTGCTGAGCAAGGAGCCCGATGCGGGACTCGATCCCAGGACCCTGGGGTCATGACCTGAGCCGAAGGCAGACGCTTAACCATCTGAGCCACCCAGGCGCCCTGTCATTTTACTTCTTAAGTATCTCTGAAATTTGTCCACTATAACTGATATCACAAAAATACAAAAGATCATAAGAGACTACTATGAACAAGTATACACCAACAAACTGGACAATTTGTCCACTGTTTTCCTACTCTGATACTAGCACTCTAATCCAAGCTATCATCTTAACTAGACTATAGTGGTAGTCTCCAATTCATCTCCCTAGATCCATTTTGCCTATCTCCTAAATTTCCAATCTGTATACATCTCAACAAAGAACATCTTTTCAAAATGCAAATGTGATCATATTGCAACCTTCTGCTAAACTATTCAAAGGCTTCCTCTCTTAAAAGTAAAAAAAAAAAAATTTTAAGGGAAGGAACCTCCACTTCTTAACATAAAGCCACACACACTCTAGCTCTTATATAACACTAGTCTCATTTCATACCTTACTATCTCCCTACTTCCCATATACAGTAGCCCCCCGTATCTGTGAGGGATAGATTCCAAGACCCCCAGTGACTACCTGAAACTGCAGAGTATGGAACCCTATATATATTACATTTTTTCATATACATACCTATGATGATAAAGTTTAACTTATAAATTAGGCACAGTTAGAGATTAACAATAATAATAAAATAGAATTATAACAATATATTATAATAAAAGTAATGAGAATGTGGTCTCTCAAAGTATCTTATTGTGTGGTACCACTCCTTCTTCTTATAATGATTTGAGATGATAAACTGCCTATGAGAGGAGATAAAGTGAGGTGAATGATGTAGGCATTGTGAAGTAGCATTAGGCTACTGTTGACCTTCTGACAGGAGGATCATCTGCAGTTGACCACAGTTAACTGAAACCACAGAAAGTGAAATCACATATGGGAGGGAGGAGGATTACTGTACCATCTTTCAGTTCTCCAGACTCACTTTATTCCTTCCTAAGATCTTCAGACTGCTAATTCCCTCTCCCTGGATCACTAATATCTCCCCTTCTTAGCCTAAATAACTCATCCTTCAAACTTCAGCATTTATAGGGATGCTATTCTGAAATGGTTCAGTGTACTTTTCTTCCTAGCACTTGCCACAGATCCAATTTCACATTAGTTCACTTAATATGCACCTCACTAGATAAATACTCCCACTAGGATACCACTGTGTCTCCAACATCTGGTACAGCACGTAACACACAGCAGCCCTCAAATATGTTAAATGAATAACTGATTTCATAAATATGTTTTTCAGTGGGGGTGAGATACAATCAAGCTATCTTGATAGGTACCTGTACCTAATGCCAATTTTAAATGGTATCCCCAAATTAAAGACAAAGACAGATTTAACTATACTTCTGAGATCCAAGCCTGAAGGCATAATTAAAAAGTTAGAACAAACAAGAAAGCTCATTAAGATTCTATTGAAAACCTAGTCAAGGTACCTAAAAACTAAACATAAACATAAGTAGAATGTGTTTAGTCCAATTTTATCCCAAAGATCAAGTTTCTCCTGGTATGCAAGACTCCCAGAACTCCTTTATGGATTCTTACATACACATTCTCTTTGATTTTCAGTTAACTTCCTCCTGCCTGAATTGTCATTTGTTTTTCTATCCATTTTCTGGCTCAGTTTCCAACCCATCACCATGAATGTTCTTCTGAATGCCCTTATGGCTTTCATCTCTTACCTCCTGGAAGTGAAACAACAGGACTATAAAAGGCAGTACACTCATTTCACAGGGCACTTTCAGTGTTAGTCACTAGTTTTTTTAGACCCATAATACAGTACGCCATTCTCATCCTTCCCCCACACAACATACCACTCAACTAATCTAAGCCCAGTGTGATAGCTAAATTAACTATGACTATAGGGATAAATAAATAAAAAGTGGACACTCTATCCAAGAGTTCTTGTTGCTTAGTAATATTACCAACACACGATTACCAAAGTTAATTCTTGCCAACAATGGTAACTATGTTTGAAATTTCCATGAGAACTCCTGAGGTTGAATACTTTTCATATATTTACTGGTCATTAAAATTTCCTCTTGGGTAAAGTGTGTGTTGAAATACTTTGCACACTTTTTTTTCTAGGTGATTTAAATAAGTTTTTTATAAGCTGTAAGCGTCTTTCCATGGCTTCTCTTTTCACTTGCGATGGTATTTAAAAGAATAGAAATTCTTTTTTTTTTAAGATCTCATTTATTTGACAGAGAGAGAGAAAGCACAAGTAGGGGGAGCAGCAGGTAGAGGTAGAGGGAGAAGCAGGCTCCCCACTGAGCAGGGAGCCCGATGCGGGGCTCGATCCCAGGACCCTGAGATCGTGACCTGAGCCAAAGGCAGCTGCTGTACCAAATGAGCCATCCAGGCACCCCAAAAGAATAGAAATTCTTGAAATAAACCTAATTTACCAACTTTCTGCTATAGGGTTACTGCTTTACTCCTGGTTAAAAATAAAGTCCTTCCCTACCCCAAAGTCATAAGGATTTTGTTTTATTTTCTTCTTTGTGATCATTTCAACTTACTTATTTAGGTCTTTAATACACCTGGAATGGGTTATTTCACATGGTATGAAATAGGGATTCAATTTTATTTTTATTTTTATTTTCTCCTTATAAATAATCATTCCACCATCATTTATTAAAACAACTATCTTTTCTCCATTGCTCTACAGTTCCACCTCCATCATATATTAAGGTTCATTAATGTGCAGATCTGTTTTTGGATTCTTTTTTGTTCAGGTGGTCTTTATGTCTATCCTTGCATCAATAATATGTAAGCTTCATTACCGGAGCTTTAAATTATATCTTGATACCTGGTAGAACTTTTTTTTTAACTGTGTTTTTTATTTTGTCCTTTTGCATTTCTATATAAATTTTAAAATAAGCCTGTCAATTCCACCAAAAAAAAAAAAAAAGTGAGGTTTTTGACTGAAAATCTATTAACTCCACACAACAGTTTGGGGAGAATTAACATCTTTACAATACTGACTCATCAAACCTATTAATACAGTTTATCTCCTTCATTTAAATCTTCTTTAATGTCATTCCAGAAAATATATAACTTAACCTTAGAGATCTTGCACATCTTTGCTTAGATTTTTTCCTATCTTTAATGGTATCTTCATTTAATTTTTAAAAATTCTGTTTGACATTGACATGAAATCTCTTGATATTTTTACATTGATTTTGTAACCAGAAACCTTGCAAATGCTTATTAATTCTAGTAATTTATCACTAGATTCCTTCAGACTTTAAATTTGAAAATCAATAAACTTCCCTGTGACTGTTAAAAACAAACAGATGTGGGGCGCCTGGGTGGCTCAGTTGGTTAAGCGACTGCCTTCGGCTCAGGTCATGATCCTGGAGTCCCGGGATCGAGTCCCGCATCGGGCTCCCTGCTCGGCAGGGAGTCTGCTTCTCCCTCTGACCCTCCTCCCTCTCATGTGCTCTCTCTCATTCTCTCTCTCTCAAATAAATAAATAAAATCTTTAAAAAAAAAAAAACAAAAAAACAAACAGATGTGTCAAAGACAACTTGGCAAACTTCAGGTTTTGAAAGCCCTGTTGTAAGAGGTAATAGTTTGTTTCCATTTTGTTCTATCCAATTTGTGGTATTTTCCATAATAAAGTTTCCATATATATGTATTGTGTGACTATTCAGAGACACTGTATTTCATAATTGCCTTTCTCTATATCTATAGGAAACAATGAAAAATAAGAAAATAGGAATAAAGAACTTGCTTCTGGAAGCCACTACCTGTTTGGTTTTTTTTAAATACATATATATGTATTGTGTTCCTTGTATAATTATGTAAATAATGTGTCTATCTGTATATAAATTTTATTACAATTAATAACAGACCTGTGTGTGTATATGTAAACTATATGTATACACACACACACAATATCATGGACAATTCCAAACATACACAAAAGTAGATCTAATACTATAACGAACCTCCAGGTATGTATCACCCAACTTCAACAGTTACCACTTGATGGTCCTTTTGTCTATAACACTCCAGCTACTTAAAAATTTTTTAATATGTAAACTGGACATGCCAAAATTGAAGACTGCTTTTGTGCACACAATTGCTTCAGTTTAATGAAGAAAGGAATAGAAGACAAAAATTTAAGTCAGTGTTCTAATTATTGGTGTGCTAAAAAAAACCCTATGATCCAGCAATTCCACTATTCCCTAATTCTTATTCATGAAAAAAAGGTTGTATTTCTTGGGTTCTAGTAGAGATATTACTACAATGCTGTATTCAAAACATTACAGCTTAAAAAGAATTTTACAAGCTGGTTTAAGGTTTATCCGGCGTATACTGTATTGTTTCCTTATGAAAACAAAAACTGAATTCCATCCCATTTGTAAACTAGTACTAACTACCTTTATGAACAAGAGGAAAAAGCCACTAACAGCTGCCTCTGCATTTTCCTTCTATAAATCCTGTTGGAGATGTAACCACTTGTACATTTGATTTTGGATTTATTTCATCTAAATGAATTACCTAATGTACACTCAAAACAATAAAAACAAAAACAGAATCTCATGATTATGAAGCAACATACCACAATATACCCTTAATCTTAAAGAGGGTTAAAAAAAATTATGCCTCAGCCCTAAAATTAACCTATAGCTTTTCTACCTTCAAGAAGAAACCTTGGGGGGGGGGGGGAAGGAGAAGAAGAAACAACAGAAACCTCTGAGGTGGGAAAGGGATTTGTATGTTTAACATTTCCAATTCTCTACAAAAATATGGCAGTGTGTCAGAAAAAATATTAACATAATTGGAAAATGCCTAAGAATAAATTAAGGGGAAGAACAGTCAGTATATTGTTATCTTAATGCTATGACCAACCTCAAGGCACCTAATACTTACCCTGTGACTAGCATTTGAAACGTAATATATGGTATGTGTAGAATTTGAACTGGAAAAGCTAAGAAATAAAAGCTTCACTTAATTTATAGGAGAAAGTAAAAGACAAAGTTCTAGCCTCAAGACAGGCGCTAAAGGTAGCACTGAAAGTAAAACACAAGTTTTCCAAGGGCCAGTTCTGTCATTCTTTTCCCTAAACCATGTTCCTTCTCTAAAATTATCTACCAAATGCATACAAATAATTAAATCTTTAAAGTTTGCTATCTGACATTTCTGGAGAAGGGAGGTGAGGGCAGACGATGTTGCTGTTTCTTAACACTGGCATTAAACTGATTGTCTCAAATAAGTGCCCGCTATAATAATTCCTACCTTTTTCCTATACAGATACAAGATTGATACAGTTTTAAATACACACAGTAAAAATGTCAGAACTTTAGAAACCAGGACTTATAGAATAGATTCAAACTAGAAGTAACCAGTATAAATACAGAGGCGATGAGAGGCAAACATGTTCCACCTCCCAAGTGTTCAGTCCACAAATCTAATTTTCTTAAGACAACACAAATCTAGTTTAACTCGGCCTTTGCAAATAAAATCTTAAGAAACAGAAGAATCAATCAGAAATAGAAAGGAGGAAAGAAACAAAGGAGAGGCAAGCAGCTTTGATCAATGATGGTGCTAAAGAACAACAAATACAAGTAGCAATCGAGGGAAGGAAGGGAGGGAGATAGAGCAAAAGGAGAGTGAGGTGGTGGAGTACTATACCAAGTATTACCACATCTCAACACAGTCCCCTTAAGACAGAAGCCTTGAATCACCCTAGTGTTTTAATTTGCCTTGAGATAAGAAACCAGATTCACTAAACTTAAGTTTCTATCAAAAATAAGGATACACGGACTCCAAGTGAGGGCTCAGGGTTGTCCTCTATGGATAGATAACATCTCAATTTGACACCATGTCCTTCAAAACCTCCCCAAAACTCTTGCCTGTCAAAACACAGTATGTGCCTCTAAGGGTGGCTACTCTATACTGGGCATTAGTATGGTTTTCATTTTTGAAAGATAAGAAAAAAAATTTTTTTTTTAAATTCTTGAGCAACAAATATGCACCAGGTTTCTGCTAGGCACTAGGAACAGAGCACTGAAAAGGCCAGGCAAAGTCACAGCTCTCCTGGAGCTTAAGTGCAATAAACACAAACCAGGTAATTACAGATTGAAACAAGAGCTTTGGAAGAAATTAAAGGGACGAAATAAAAGAGTGAAATAGGAAGAAGGGAAAGAGGGAGGAAGGGGTAAAGACTTCTTTAATCAAGGTGTAAGTGGAGTCTTATAATATTTGTGAGACTTTTAAGGATGGGAGTAACCAGCCATTCCAAAAGGGGAAAAGAGCTGTCCCTAGATAGGGAAACAACCAAGGGCAAAGACCTTAAGGTGGGTGTGTTGAGCATGTTTAAAAAGTAAGGGAAAGAGGTTTAAGAAGGGGAGTGGTAAGGAGACAAGTTTTGCACCCTATTTATTTACAATTATTTAAAAAAATTGTTAACAATTGTCAGGTACTATAAAAGAATAGCTTTCATTTAATCCTCACACACAAAAATAAAACCTTTGAGGTAGGATAGGATTCTATGCGCAGTCTATAGATGATTAGACTAAGGCACAAAGATGTCAAATCCAAAGTCATACAGCAATTAAGTGGTCAAACTGTGATTTAAACTAGGGAGCTTTGACTCTGGTGGGCACGGTGAACCTTATAAATGGATTTCAAAGTTCCCTATACCTCAGGGATTCCAAAGTGCCCCTCTAGAACTACATTTCTGACATGAGCCAGGTATAAACTTTGAGGGGAGTGGGATACACACTTTGGAAAAGGGCACCATCCTATTTAATATACTTGTTTATATATTAGATTCTTGTGTAAATTCTCACTTGAAGAAAGGGTTCAAAAAAGCTGAAACAAGTATTTGAAAAACAGTGGTATGTTTAAAATTATATACACAAAAAAACCATTAGCACAGTTCTCTTAAGATGTGTTAAGATGAAACTTTGAATCCTGAAGTTTATGCCCCTTCTTAAGTCACTTTGGAAGCAAAAGGACAGAGAGGACCAATATATCACTGATTGTATCTTTTTAGATTTCAACTCTTTGGTACATATTACCTTTTAAACAATCACAGCCAGAATACCCATGAACTTGAATGTTACAATCATTCTGCCAGAGAGAGAACTTTAGAAGATGGAGCACAACAAATTCTCAGCTGGGAAGAAATACATACCATTTATACTCTCAATTCATTTACCAGTTCTAGTCACATGGCCCCCTTGTGCTCAGAAAACAGGGAAAGGAGGCATTAGTGAACAGCACTAACGGCTACCATATATGTCATGCTGTTTTGTAGATGAAGCAAAATTCATTAATATATATGATCCTATTCATGCCAATAACTTAAAAGTTATATGTGCATGTATATGCACATAAATATTTCAAAGACTGGGTATCCTTCAAAAAAATTCGAGGAGGCTACATAATGAGTTGTCAGTAGATTGTGCCTCATTCTTTGACTTTTTTTTGAAACAATGAGCAACTGTTAAAGTAAAAATTAAAAAGAAAAAAAAAAACACAAAAAGCCTAGAAAAAGAAAATCATAGCCAGAAAACATTATTAAGTACTGTTTGGCCGATAATAACCATTATCACACCATCTTATTAACATCGCACACAATCTACAAAATGCTTTTTCCAAACCCTTCAACAAATATTACTCTCATAAAGAAGATACAAAGCAAGTGGTCCTCATCTCTGCCTCAAATTTCTCCCCTTCTTGGCACCTTTCTTATGCTTCATATATGAAATCAAATCAACCACTGTGTGTCTCCAGACAACCATACTCTTCTCAGCATGCTATTAATTTCTTTTTTTTTTTATGATTTTATTATTTATTTGAGAGAGAAAGGGCATGCAAAAGAGCAGGGGAAGGAACATAGTGGGTGGGAGGGAGAGGAAGGGGTAAAGAATCTCAAGCAAAGTCCAGGCTCAGTGCGGAGCCCAACTCAGGGCTCAATCCCAGGACCCAAGATCATGACTGAACCAAAACCAAGAATTGGATGCTTAACCAACTGAGCCATCCATGCTCCCCATACACAATAATTTCTAATCTTTACTCCCTGAAAGTCTATTTCTCATCTTTAAAAGTTATATGTAAGCATGGGTACACATAATTTTCCAAAAGACTTGCAATCCTTCCTTCCCCTTCCACTATCAACACAGGCTTTTTTTTCCCCAATTTCTCCTCCCTTATAGACAAGCTTGCCACATAAATGTTAAACAACTACTCCTGGACAATGTTTAATGATAACATGAAAATAATGTCTGCTATCATTTGCATATTCAATGTATCAAAAAGAAACGAGAAAGGATGGGAAAGTATTTTTTCTCAGTTTTCTCCTTCATGGTTTTAAAACTGTTTACAAGGTATAAAACAGAGAATTAGGAATTCCTGTTTGACCTAAAAAGGCTGTTTCACTTTTACAGTATACATGGATCAAAAATTTATTGGGTAGAAAGCAAAGTCTCAGTTCTCATGAGAAGAAAGAATGCAAGACAGAGAGACACATGTAAATTCTATTGTTCCTACTGCCCATTACTGCAACATCTCCCAAGAGATATACAACTTCCATTATTATCACCATAATCATCTATCAATATTTTGACCTGAACAAACTACTTATGAGATTTAAAGTTTAACAGTTTGTTTTGAATTTCTTCCTCTTTCCCCTGTTATCAAGTATTTTCTAATTCCATAGGAATTTCAAGTACGGTTGTTTCTCATTTTTCATTAAATCTTTAAACAACCTTGCTACTAACAAGTCAGAAAATTATTCATATACCCATTTCAGAAATGAAGTCTATAAATAGCTTATTTTGTCTGTTTTAAGTCATTCTCCCTCTTTCTGAGGGAAAAAAGTGCCAAAAATTTGTAGAAGTAGCTAATTTGCAGCTCCTTTTGGCTTTCACTCTTAGTGTAACATATTACTTGAATAATCTATCTAAAAATACAATCTCCACCTTAAGTGAAGCAATGGAAGTTCACCGTCTCCATTACATATGTCCAATACTTAACTATTTCAATTCGGCTCTTTTCTTCCTAGTATTAATTTAGGTCTTCCATAAGAGAAAAAGACTTTTCCTATTTCTTCAACTACTGTAGCAAAAACTGCAGTATGAAAACACAAGAAGAAAAAAGCACTGTCTTTTAAAGAAGGTACTGTTTTTACAGAAAAGACCTATTTTTCTAATTTTAGAATTCTACACTGCTTCCTAAAGAATGCTATTTAACCATGATCAGCTTTATTAAAATGAGAAAATCTGTGCTAACTATATAAAAGGTTGGCTCTGTCCTAAGGAAGACCATCTGAATACCAAAATTCCAAATGAGACACAATTCACCAAAGCATCGTAAGATGTGAATTGTAATTTCTATCCCTGAAGCTGACCTCTGTTCATTTTTCTCTTCTCAACTAATATTTACTTTTCTGCTCTACCTCATGCTTTAGAATTCGTAAGATCGTCTTTATAATTTTTTTGAGTTGCTCTCATAAATATCTTAGGATATATATTAGTCAGTACCTTAAAGATAAATTTGCTATGCTTGATCTCTATAGATTATGATACAGCAAACAAACTTTTAAGAACTGAAATTGTCAGAAAGAATCATAGAGTTGTCTCAGTAACATGTATTTTACTTGTTCTCTTTAGAGAAAGCACAGTATTTCCACACCAACACTGTGAATTGTGCCTTCATTTGGAACCCTAGATTTTCATATCTTAGGGCAACATATAGGACAGGTGAGTGATATGCTTTCCTCTTATAAAACAGCTGATGGATAACGGCAATAAGATATGGGGAAAAAAAATCAGCATGATGCCTAAACTTCAGTTTTAAGTACATAAAGAAGCTGAGAATCTGAAAATTAATTCTTTTACAAGTGTCACATGTCCTTAAATCCCTTGGATGAAAAAACTGAGGGCCAAAGACAGAGATTTTCTTAGTCACGATGCTAAATGGCTCCAAATGCTCGATGTCAAAGCTTGGTCTTCATTGTTCCCTTTTCACTGTTACCTCTCCGCTTTCCTTCGTTCATTTCCTGAACTTTGACTACAATGTATGATAAGTACGCAATTCCTTTTTCTAAATTCTAAATCTATATATTGAATAGCCTACTTGAGTATCTACTTAGATGTCTCCACAGATATGATATTCAACATACTTAAAACTGAACTCATCATTTACTCTGCCCTCTACTAATAAAGTAGCTCTTGCAGTTCCTGGGTGGCTCAGTCTGTTAAATATCCAACTCTTGATTTCAGCTCAGGTCATGATCTCAGGGTAGTGAGATGGAGCCCCGCAGGTCTCTGAGCTGGGTGTGGAGCCTGCTTAACACTCTCTCTCACTCTCCCCCTGCCCCACTCTAAAAAAGTTAATTAAAAAAAGTTGCTTTCTATCTTAGTTAAAATGTTACCATTATCACTGGTATCTTATCTGGGAATCATAAAATCCTCACTCCCTATACCCAGCTCTTAAGTTCCCCTAGTTAAAGCTCTCTTCATATTTTATCTAGACTATTTCACTTGCCTTCTTACAGACTTCCTAGCTTCTGGTATTTCCTTCCGACCTTACAATCCATCCCCCACACAAGAGAAAAATTTCTAAAACGATTATACCGATCCTTCAACTGTTTCCCAAAATCTACAGGATAAAGTCCTAATGTTTTTAAGATTCCCTTCCCTATCCTTACCCTGAAATGGCTCCTCCCTACTTCTCTCTCACCTTGTATACCTCAACATCAGGTTTTTCGCTAAACAAATACTATTCATGATTTTTCATACTTCCATACCTGTGCACAAGCTGTTCTTGTTACCCGAAGAGCAAATCCTCCTTTAGTATCCTCCCACACCTATCTTTCAAGACCTAACTCAAGACACCTCTTTCTAAGCCTTAACTATCCTTTTCAGGTAAGAGCTGGCACTTCCCCCTTTATACCTCGATCTTGCACTTTTTGTTTTACCTTTTTCAATGCAACATATTAAACAGAATTAATTTACTATTAGTAGGTTCCAACATAAGTAAATAATAACAACAAACAGTGAACATTTAATGAGTGATTATGAATTATACACTGTTCTAAGTACCTTCATTTGTATTAATTTAATCTTCATGACAACTTATTGATATAGATATCGTCATTCCCAATTCACAGATGAAAAGACAAATGACGGGGTTAAGTAACTTGCTCAAGGTCATTCAACTAATGAATAGCAAAGCCCAGAGTCTATTTCACTTGATCTCTAGGCAAAGATAAATGAATTGATCTTCCTACCCCTAGCACCAAGCACACTGCCTGGCATGTAGTAAGTTCAATAAATGTTTGTTAAAGTGCCTCTGAACATTTTATATATCATCCAATTGTAAAACATTTTCCACAAATGTCCTGAGTTAAGTGAGTTAGTGCTAGCATGAGGTTAGGAGTTGTATAAAATGTTTTAACTCCCACTCTAAGGTAAACTATTCTTTCTATAAAAATATACTATTCAGGTAGAAGGTAATAAAAATAGTGTAATTGATTTAATTAAATTTTCATGTGTGAACACTCCATATACCTGAGTCAATGCATCTGGATCCCTTTTTATGTTCTGGCCTCTAAAGCCTTTCATCACTCATAAAACTATTCAGTATTGTATGTAGAAATGAAAAACACCTGCTGCAACCAAAAGAATTTCTGTTCCACTTACTCTTTTTTTTTGAAATTCTGATTAAGAGTTTAACTTCCATAATTACCAATCTCAGCACTTGATCTGGCCCTATCCTAACACTATCCATACCATGTTTGTCACTATATCCTAGCCATGGGGGCCTTATTTTGTCCATTCACCATTCCAAGGTGTTCCTGGTTGGAGGGATGCTCTTAAATTAAGATCCTCACAGGGATAGCTAACTCCTTGTCATTTTGATCTTGGCTTAACTATCACCTCAAAAAGGCCTCTTCACTTCCATATCTACAGTGGTAGTCCCAAAGCCACATCCCAGACACTAGCTGCCATATTATTTTTTTCAGAGCCTTTCTCACAACTGAAATTACCTCGATCTTTGTTTACATGTTTACATGCCAGAAAATAAGTTCCACTACAACAGAGACCCCTATATATATTCCTAATCCTTGGTACTATGCCTGCACAATTATCACATAATAAATATTTGTTAAAATGATGTGAAAGTTGAACGTACCCTTAGTACTAAAAGCTTTTGTAATCAAAGCCTATAAAAAATTATTTTTAAAATCCTAAGATTTGTAAGACATCTTATCTCTTATTCCACAAAAACAAATAATAAAATAATAAAATAAAGGTAACACAGAAAGATAAAGGACAAGAGAAGTGTAGATATAAAAATTCAAGACTACATAAAAACACACAAAAATGTAAGTCATAAGGACACACATAAAATGTAGTCATAATGGACTAAAACTAAACCTAACTTCATTTCCCAGGAATCAAAGCCAAATAGGAGGGAGCCCGTGGCTGGCTCAGGTGGTAGATCATGTGACTCTTGATCTCAGGGTCGTGAGTTCAAGCTCCATGTTGGACACAGAGCTTACTTAAAAAAAAAAAAAATCCACAGTCTTTAACTACAATACTAAAGTCTATTTGTTAAACTAAAATAGAAAACAGATATCAAAATGCAATGACTCTAACATGAATTTTCTTAATTTTTGCAATCATGACATTTTATCTTTTTACAGGTTTTTATAGCTAGGTACCACCTCAAAGATAAAAGCAACAAGATTAGAAATAGGAGAGTCAGGACAGAGTAAGTTATCAGGTGACAGATAAGATATGTATGCAGCCACATAGTTTAAGATTTTGATATACCTAAAAATCTTGCCAAGTATACATTTCCCCCACAAAACTGGTATAATAAGTGAGAACAAGCATTTCTGACCAGAGAGTCCATAAAAAAAACCCAAAAAATCAGGTTTACTAAAGAAGTATTTCTTCTTCATCATTCTATCTGGGATGGTTTGGAACACAGAAGCAAAGAGGGCAGTTATTATGATTTAGTTCTGCAACTAAAAAGGTCATAAAAACAGTCAAAACAACAATGAAGACATGAAGAGAACCAACAGAGACATCAAATACACTTCCACAGTGTTCAGTACAGGTAAACACTCAATATGAAGGAATTAGTTGCCGACCTTAGAGTTGGTTGTTTCTGAAAAGTTGGCAAAACCATGTACTGGCAATGAAAAAGATCTCAAGAACAAAAAAAACCTCAGAGATTGAGATAGGTTTTTGCATTTTTCTGGGTGAGGGACTCTGAGAATCTGATGAAAACACAGATTCTCTCACCAGAAGAATGTGCATAAAAATTCTGCAGAATTTTAAACTTAATTTTAGAAGACCCCCAACACATAAGTCATATTAGAAAGGCATTTCTTTCCAGCACTGAAAAATCTGCTGTGAGTTACCTTGTTCAATAGTTTGGAAAAAACTACACCTGTGATCCACTGAGGCAGTTTTGGGAAATCAAGACTATACTTATTTTTCAGCCATGAAATCATTTAAAACAATATTATTTTAATAAGGGAAGTAATAAGGGTCTCTTTCAAATTACTGTGGTGCATAAGGCTTTCTGTATTGAAAAGTAAAATAATAGGTTATCCTTTTTTTGCCCATTCTCAAAAATTTAAGGAGAGATGACAAAGATTCAGGAGAAAACAAGATTCATATTTAGTTTTCATTTGTTTTAAAGGAATAAAATAAACTTCACATTTATGAAAAAGATTGGATTTTTAAATTTTGGTGTATAAATATAGCACTGTGCTATCTCAAACTGTGGTTGGCAAAGCTGTAATTGGAGCAAGATTACTCTACCAACACTTAAACAGATGTCTTTTGTGCATCCTAGAGCAGAAAAAGCTAGAAGCTACATAAAGAAAAACACTGAATACAAGATTCTGTAATAATGCAAATATTTTTCTTGAAAATGCAACCATAAAGTATAGACACCAATTTATGAATAGAGTTCACAAATAACTTTTCCCTCAGAGCCAATAAGCCTGGGCATTATGCATACAAATTCACAATTCTAAGAACCAAAGGCAAATGTGGTCTGTGACCTCATAAAGCTGACAATCTTTGACAATCTGGCAGGAGGGACAGGCAACAAACAAATAAAATCAAGCAGAGAAGGGAACAGAAGGGATACAAAAGGACATCTAACATTTCTCCGAAGAGTAATTTATATTAAGCATTAAAATATACTGACCTTACATGTTTGATTCAATGAGTTTTGACAATTTTATATATACCATCAACCAAAACTATCACCCAAAACCATCACCCAGAAAGTTCCCATGTGAACCTTTCCTGTCACTTCTCCCTCCCAAACACTTTGAATTCTTTCACTGTAGATTCATTTTGTTCTCAGATTTCATATAAATATAGCATAGGGGCGCCTGGGTGGCTCAGTCAGTTGAGTGGCTCTTGGTTTCTGCTCAGGTCATGGTCTCAGGGTCATGAGATCTAGCCCCGCATCAAGCTCTGTGCTCTGTGCTCAGTGGGGAGATTGCTTGAGATTCTCTCCCTCTCCCTCACCCCACCCCCACCTCACACTCATGTGCTCTCTCAAATAAATAAATCTTAAATTTAAAGTAAATAAATTAAATTTAAAGTAAATTAAAGTAAATAAATATAGATCATAGATTCTACTTTCTATATATTTCTACTTTCTATATAAGTGTCTGGTTTTTTTTCATTCAACATGTTGAGATTTATCATGTAGCAGCAGTTTGTTCTCTTTTTATTGCTGAATCGTATTCCATTTTATGAATACTACAGTAAATTCTGTCTTGTTTAAGAACATGTGTTTATTTCTTTGGATAAATATTTAGCAATTCCACTCTTTTTGTGGATAAATATTTAGCATTTCATTCAATAACCACTCTTAGATTATAGAGTACACATATATTTAAAAACATCAAACAGTTCTCCAAAATAGGTGTACCATTAATACTTCCACCAGTAAGGTATACTCTCTATCAATGTTTTTTGTTGTTGTTGTTGTTGTTTTTTTTTTAAATGGGCCTACCTGAACTGTGCTAGGTACTGGAGAAACAGACCTGTCCTCACAAAGCTCCTCATGGAACTCAACTGACATCTAACTTAAACCTGGATGGACTATTGAGCAAAACGGCAGGAAAGAATATAAGTGTTTTAAAAAGAAGAAAGAGCATGTGCAAGGGCTAAAAAATACACGTAAGTTATTTTCATAATACTAACAGGAAATAAAGCTAGATCAAGTTTTGTGGTGTCAAGATTATGCTAAAAAAATGAGAAAACAACCTAGGAAGAGTAAGTTTTAAAAAGATCAATTAAGTCCTAAAGAGGTATTTATGTTTATCAGATGCTCTCATGGCATCATAGGTCTTCAGAGTATTTGTCGTTCTTAATGGTTACAAGTCTCTCTCTCCCTCAGACTAGAACCATTTCTATTTGGGCTCACACCACTGTATCCACAAGACCCTGGCAAATAGGTAACATTCAGAGATGTGAAAGGTTTATCAAGGGTATTTGTATTAATTTTCTTAAAAAAAATTTTTTGGTATGAATTTTCTATCGCTGTATAACAAATTACAACAAAATCAATGGCTTAGAACAACACACATTATCTCATGGTTTCATGGGTCACATATCTAGGCACAGCTTAACTGGATCCCCTGCTTAGGGTCTGAAGGTGAAATCAAGGAGTTAACAGGGTTGGGTTCTCATCTGGAGACTCATTCAGGGAATGAACTGACTTCCATGGAAAGCTTACTTAGGTTGCTGGCAGAATTCATTTTCTTGAGGCTATAGGACCAAGGGCCCTGGTTTCTTGTTGGCTGTTGGTTGGAGCCTCTTAAGAGGCTTCCTGCAGTTCCTTGTGCATGGACTTCAACAAGGCTGCTTACTTCATAAGCCAGCAAGGAGTCTCTGGTACAAGTCCACTAGTAACACAGTCTTACATAACATAATCATGGAAGCTACATTCCCACCACCCTAGACTTTGTCCATCACACTACTTTTCAAAGGCTATCAACAGGCTACTTTGAAAATAATATTCTGTGAAAAGATTCATATAGTCAATTATAACTCTGAGTTTGTTTGCAAAGTGTAATGTTAAGATTTTACAAAATTGGCCAAGTTAACATGTATTCACCTAGTAAATGAGAAGGCAACTAGTTCCACCAACAGAAACGACCGATTATGGATGCCAATGTAAGTGTAAGAGAATCAAGAAATAAAGGAAAGGACAGAATTCCACAAAGAAAAAATAAAAATAGAAGTAAAAAGCAAAGTATTAGAATACCGATGATTATATCTAGGATTAAAGGTTTTCTGTTCCTTCTCCTTTACCCTGTCACTAGGCACACTCTCAGGCTACCAGGTACCAGACCTACTTAAATCCCACTGGTTGAGAGACTCCATATATACCCCAAATTCAGCACTAATGGGAACAGAGAATGAAGGTAAAGGAAAAGTACAAAGCAGCTAAGGCCACCAGCTGAAGATGGCATTTCAATCTACCATTTATTATTCCTGCCATCTAGCGGCAGGATCAAAAACAAAAGCATACCAGACTGAGGCTAAAACAGGTAGGTACACCTGGGAGAAAAAAACACCAGTTTACTAGGACTACTAAAACTAATAATCTAAACCCAGTCCTACCACCTCTACATATAAACACCATCTAGGTAACATATTAAACACATAGCCAATTTTATTACTTAAACAATGAAAACTCCTGCAAGGACACATTCAAGCCTAGTAGGGTAACAGATTCATCACTGTTTAATTAACAACAGCAAAACAAGAAAATTTCAAAGAATTACTAATGATACAGAATAAAGTAGTCATTTTTTTTCTTACTGTTTTACTTTTACTAGGTCAATTCTGAAGTTTGTAAAGACCCAGGAACACACAGAATGACCACTACCATGTCACCAAATCACCACTACTCATTTATATATAAGCAGTTCCAACTGGGTCTTAAGACTACTCTCACTAACCTCTCTGCTCTTAAAACCGATGAATCAGTCATAATGATTCAAGATCTTCCCTAAGCAGAGTCCATGCTGTATTTATCAGATGGACAAACTACCTGTTTTTCTATTTGAGCAACATATGGTAAAAAAACAAAAACAAAAACAAAAAACAAGGGTTGGGACACCTGGGTGGCTCAGTCCGTTAGGCATCTGCCTTTGGCTCAGGTCATGATCCAGGGTCCTGGGATTGAGTCCTGCATCGGGCTCCTTGCTCATCGGGGAGCCTGCTTCTCCCTCTGCCTGCCGCTCCCCCTGCTTGTGTTGTCTCTCTGACAAAAAAATAAAATCTTTAAAAAAAAGGGGGGGGGTGGTTGTTCAAAAGCTGATACTGTCCTGCAGACTTTTTTGAGCTTCTCTCTATACCTTCTCACTTAAGATGAGATGCATTACAAATCAAAAAGATATTAGAACTCATAAGAACAGAGCAAAACTCCCAAACATTATTAATTGAAAACAAGATCTATGTTACAGTCCTATCTCTTAACTTCTGCTGTAACTGACCATGACAGCTATCAATTTTCCTAAGTATTCATTTGAAAAAGGAGAATCTGTTCTGCTTTAAAAAGGGCACTTAATAAACTAACCGGAAAAAAGGAAAGGACAATGAAAAGTTGGTACCAAAAAATTACATCAAAATAAGACTGATAAAAGTATTTTAATGCCATTCAAAAAAATCTGAAAAAATTCTAGGATCACATATAAAATAGTGGATTTGGGGGCACCTGAGTGGCTCTCAGACGCTCATCTTAACTGATGAGCCACCCAAGAATCAAGCCCCATGTTCGGGGCTTTGGGGGCACCTGAGTGGCTCTCAGACGCTCATCTTAACTGATGAGCCACCCAAGAATCAAGCCCCATGTTCGGCTCTGCACTCAGTGAGGAGTCTGCTTAGGATTTTCTCTCTCCCCCCCAACCCCCGCACCTCCCCTCCACTGGTGCATTCGCTCTCTCTCTCTTACAAATAAATAAATCTTTAAAAGAAATAAAATCAAATAATAAAATAGTGGATTTGATAAATTAAAACTATTCAATGATATTTTTTGCTTAGTTAAATCCAATATATACTGAAATCTAAAACACCTGCACAAAGGGCAAGAGCTTCACACACTTGGGATGTACTCTCTCTCCACAGAGCACACATACATGTGTATGTAATACATATTTAGGGCAGACACACATTCATATACTATAGAAATAAGATCTCCAACAAACATCATATATATATGTGTCATATTTACACTTAATTGTTATTATATATCTACTTATTGATATTATATAATTGCTACATACCATACTATATAAATAAGATTTCCAAATAAGCATTAAAAATATAAATATGTATTATGTTACATATACTTAAATCAGGACATATATTCATATTCTATGGAAATAAGATTTCCAACTAACAAACATTAAGTATGCATTGTATGGAACACTTATTTAAAAAAAAAAAATCCTACAGTAATTCCTAAATTAAATATGGTAAACACCAGATTAAAGAAAATTAACACTGTATTGAAGAACATCTCAGCCTTTAACATGCTAATATGTATTATAAGTAAGTGGATGGGATATGCAGTTTTTCCAAATTTAAATTATCAGAGATTATTTTGTTTTGAACTACAATTCCTGGGATATGTATTCTGCAGAACACGCTTTGGCAACCACTCTAACAAATAATTTCTATGATTTCTATGTTCTCTTCTAGGTATGAGGTTCATTCTATAGTCCAGAGAAACCAAAAGTGTTCCCATTTACCTAGTTTTTAATCAGAAACTTTCAAACAAAGTATCAGCAAACATAACTCAAGAAGGGGCTAAGAAAGAATAAAGTCAGTCTTCTCTTCCCATTTGAAAGGGGTTGAAGGAGAGAGACAGAAAATACTGAACTATATGAAAACTTTGGTATCCTTCACATATCTAAAGTAATTTCAAAAAAATAAAAATAAAAAAATAAAGTAATTTCAGCAATTTCTATAAAATACATTAAACTCCTCAGAGATAAGCATGTTTGGGGTATACTCTATTTTAAAATGTGTTTATTCTGAGAATTACAAATGTTGCAAATGCATTTACTGAATTTTAAATGGACTTACCCCTTCTCCCCCTTTTCTTTTTTACAAATGATGTTACATTATGTTCAACCTGGTGGAATCTGGCATTAGCTTTTTGCCAAATTACTGCACTTGACACCTACACTTTGTCTTGGTAACATTGTATCAATATTATAGCAAATACATTATACTTTAGTTTACTTCTTGAGGAAGGTAACTAATTCCACAGCGTGACACTGAAAGTGGAAGAATCTGGGGCAGGAAAGAGTAAAAATGAGTAAAAGGCTCGGTCATTCAATGGCTGGTATCTCTGGTGGAAAAGGTTTCTGAGTCGAAGTCTAAAGATGCTCTGTGTTCCACTACATGTCAAAGAATTTCTCCAATAAGCAGATTATTATGACTTTCATTTCTGCCTTTGAATCTCAGATCCAAGAAATCTGAAGGGACATGAAAATAAGTCATGCTCCCTGAAGCACTGCTTTTACACTGGAGAGCTGTACTGAAGTCTGTCTTCAACATACAGAATTGTAATGGTGGGAAACTTAACACAGAACAATCTTCCTAACCTGAGAGCTGGAAAGTATCTACAAGTTTATTTCTGTGTATTTTGTATTTGTTCAGGCATGATAGAAAATTGACTCATTTTATTTAAAGCCTTGCATTATGGAATTCAGAATTATTCTGTAGTATTTTCAGTTTTAAAGCAACTCACTGCACTCAATGCCTAAAAGTGTGCTTTTTAAAATACATAAAGCAAATATTTGAATATTGGTTGTGAATGTCTGGCTTCTATTATTTTGAAAAAATATTCTGACCACAACACTTAAGAAACTTAATTTCCATGATAAAGTTTGGAAGTGGGATCAGTCAAGAAAATCTCAAATATCTGCCAATTCCTTACCACTGTCTTCTGAGATCTCCAGCATACCCTCAAAGTGGGAGAACTAATAGTGGAACTAGTCCGGCTATCAAAAACACAAGGTTGGCAGATAGTGACTGATCCAACTGAATAATTTAGTGGGAAAAAAACTGAAGTATGGGTATAGGCAAGACAGGTAAGACATGAATGTACTGGTTCTAACTCTGTCACTCTGGCCAAGTCATTTAGCACTTTACCGAGAATATTATAATAGATCATAAGTGAATAAAAAATACTTGTAAATTTTTCCAAGCCTCATTCTTTTGGAAGTGGAGGGGTGTAATAAGTAGATGGATGGAAGCATCCTGTCATTTCATAATTGCACACATTTGCACATGCTATTTTTAAAACCAAAAATACCACCCAAGGCTTCTGACTTCACAAAGTATTATCTCAATATACTAAGCAGTACTTCCTTTTCTCATCTGTAAAACGGGGGTAATAAAATAACTATCTTAAAGTGCTTAAGGACCAATAAGCCACAAAATACATTAAAATTTGCAACAAATTTAGCCCAGACTTAGTATCCCTCCCCCCAAAATACAAAATAACTGAGTTAAAAAAAAAAAAAGGAAAACTGACCAGAGACACAAACATAAAACATAAAAGCACAAAGTCTTCTGTGAATGACAGAAGAAATAAAAATGATACACTATGGTAACCAGTCTCCAAAGATGGTCCGAAATAATTCTGTCCCTAACAGTATATATGACTCTCTGATAGGCCTGTGTCTATTTTGAACAATAAAATATAGTGGAAGTGACACTGATCATTCTATGCCTAGCCCTTAATTGGACAAGCAGCTTTCTTGCTCTTGGAATGCTTTCTTAAAATTCAGCTGCCATGCTGTGAGGGAGCCTAAGCAGCCACATGAAGGAACTAAATGCTGCAGCTGAGCTCCCAATCAAGACTCCAGATGACTCGTAAGCAGTACAGCATCCCAGCACTTCTAGCCCCAGCTGACTGCAGCCTGTTGAGCCTCCAGATGACTCTCATCATCCCAGCACCACAGCTGACATCGCGAAGCAGAAAAAACTCCCACTCCACCCACAGAATTGTGAAACAATGAAATGCTTTTTGTCACCAAGTTTTGGGGTGGTGTATTATATTTTTATGAATTGAAACAAAAATAATCACAAAATTCCCAGGTATATACTCAAGCAAACATCCATACATATGCATCAGAAAACAGTCTTCAGTGTTCATAGTAGCATTATTCATAAAAGCAAAAAGTTGGAAACCCAAATAGTCACCACCTAGGAAATGTATAAATACAAATCAAAGAAAATTATATACAGAATACTACTATTTTTAAAGCTCCAAACAAAGCAAAACTTAGCAACATATTGTCTAGAGACACAAACATATGTATATATATATTTTTTTAATAATGAGAAAGGAGATGTTAAACACTCAGATAACGGTTTCTTAGTGCTAAGAGGAAAACCAGGAGGACAGGCTAGAGAAGAAATATGGATGGATGTGAAATTGGTAACACCCTAGCTGGGTAGGGGTTTCACATGGGTGTTTATCATTATGTTTATAATTACATATATGGCATATACATTATTTTATATGTAATTTCCATTTTCAATATAGTTTGATTTATAAAAATTTTTATAGCTTTATATTATGTTGCAATTCATATCCAACAATTATAACAAGTACTTATAAACTTTTTAAAAGTCTAGAATTATTTTTACTTCAAAAGGAAAACCTTTTGTTTTAAATGCCATTTATATTTACACTTTATTTAAATGTGGTAAATTATTTCAACAATCAAAATAAACTATACTAAACAAGAGAAAAGATCTCCCTTTCTAAAGAAGTGAGCCATTCATTTTAACAACCTTCAAAAAAATACTTAAAAGGATTTTAGTTGCAGGGCACCTGGGTGACTCAGTCTGTTAAGTGTTGGACTCTTGGCTTCAGGTAGGGTGGTGATCTCATGGATTGTGGGGTTGGAGCCCTGTGTGGTTTGCAGCTCTTTCACCACTCCACGCTGGGTGGGGAGTCTGCTTGGGGATGCTCTCTCTCTCCCCCTCCCCCTGCATGTGCTCTCCCCCTCTCAAATGAATAAATATATCTTAAAAAAAAAAAAAAGATTTTCGTTGCTTCTCAAGCTCATTTTTCTACTTTCAGTGAATAACTGGCCTTTATAGATTTAAGATTAGGTTTATTTCACCTACCACACATTGTTTCATTATCCTGTTTCTTCTAATACCAGAAAGCTGCTTGGCCTATTAAAATACAGTTTTCTTTAGCTATATATGGTGTAGAGTAAAAATGATTTTAGTATTAAAATTAAATTTCCATGAAGCTTATTAAATTTTTAAAAATTAAGAACACATGCAATATTTTAATTGTCAGTACATTCAACAAACCCTATTCATTGTAACAGATTTAAAGGCACACTGATGGATAAAGGTTTAAAAAAAAAAAAAAGTACACAAAAACATATGGTGAGACCATTACAACCTATCAGTTTTAGGACTCACAGGAATGTTGCTATTATTACATGGAATAGTATAAAGAGTTGACCAGTCATTTTATTAGAGTCCAATCCATAGTTTAAAAAAAAAAAAAAATGGGTAAAGGCTTGGGGCTCCTGGCTGGCTCAGTAGGAGGAACACAGGACTCCTGATCTCAGGGTTGTGAGTTCGAGCCCCACATGGGGTGAAGAGATTACTTAAATAAATAAAAACTATTTTTAAAAAAAGGTAATGACTTTATATTTTGGCTTACTTAACTCTCAGGATCTACAAATTCAATGATCCTCCCAGTAATTAGACATAGACAAAGCTATTTCTGTTGCAGAGACACTTTATTGGAGACAGGCGATTTATTTAACCCCAATGAGTATTTTTATTTAGTATCCTTTAACCTCTTGTGGGAAGGTTTAAATGAAATCAGTCAGAGCTGTGATGGCTTCCTAAAGTGTTGCTTAATTTCCAAATTAATTACCAATAGAGGGCTTTTTGAAATTTCCCCTTCTGCCACTTCGCCTTCAACTTCACCACCAACCTACATTAGTACCTACGGTCAATAACCGA
This sequence comes from Neomonachus schauinslandi, assembly GCF_002201575.2. NCBI lineage: Eukaryota > Metazoa > Chordata > Mammalia > Carnivora > Phocidae > Neomonachus > Neomonachus schauinslandi. The sequence continues at coordinate 143,284,643 of NC_058403.1, read as the reverse complement.
AAGAATCAAAGAGGATTTTCACTTTTAAGGAAAATGGAAAAAAGGAAAAACAGGGTTCACTATTTGTTTTGCAGCATGCCATTAAGGAGGCAGCCTACACCCTGAGTAGTGAGAATGGCACCATCAAGCTCCGTCCCTTGGGAACAACACTCAACATCAAGCCACCATAGTTTTGAATTGCGTCTGTCTATTCCTTATCTCCCTTTACTTTGTGCGTCCTTTAGGCCTAAGCCTCTTGTGCATCAGAAAAATGCAGGGTTATTTTTTGGGTCTAGGAACACCAAAAACAATTTTTTCCACATAAATTAATGGTTCTTTGCTTTATGCATTTTTGGCTTACAAAAGTTTTCGTTGGAATGCTCTACTTTTGGATGGGGGATGCTGTAATCACAGAGTTAAATCAAGAGCCAAGAAAGCAAATGGATCATTAATCCAACCCCACCCAAACTCATCACTTGCATGAATTTAATGCCTACATACCCAATGATCATTTCTATTCTTACTATTCCTCCACATCAAGATATATTTCTCAAGTTCCAACAAAATGCCACCTTGTAAACTTTACTTTTATTGCTGACATGTCTTTTTTCATTTATCAGCTCAAAAGTTAGCAGTATTAACTGGTCTGTCTTTTCTTATTCAATATTCCTTAACAGTGAGTTAAAACTTGAGACAATTATCTGTACTTAGAAGAAATACTGAAAATCTCCCTCCCTTAAAGTTCTTCTAGGATATTCAGCTAGCTAGTCATTTCCCAATTGCTGATGGCAATTACTCACATAAATTATTTTTCCATAAGCATTATCACCTCCTTTCTGCATCATCAAATCTTTCCTTCTTCTGTAAGATTAAAATGACACCCTTATTGATGGTGAGATTATGATGTTCACTACTAAGAGGTCCACCAACAATTCCAATGAGGGGGTGGTGAGTTTCCACACAAAAAATCATTTTTCTAACATCTTTGTCCTACAAATCACCTTAATTCTGACACTAAGATAGTGTTAAATCCCACAAAAGTTCAGTCCTACAAGATGGACCTCCCCAGCCCCCAATCTCCCACTTCACAAACCAATCACAAGTCCAAGTTGCCACCAGTGCTTCTAGCCAACTAGCTATAGACCAGAAGTTCTAGTGACCCCCTCTTTGGATTCAATTAATCTGGTACAGCTGCTCACAGAACTGAGAGAAAATATTTAGCTTACTAGATCACAGATTTATTATAAAAGGACAGAACTCAGGAAAAGACTGATAAAAGAGATTCATAGGGCAAGATTATGTGGGAAGGGGCACGAGGCTTCCATGCCCTGAGTATACCACCCTCCCCAAATCTCCTCATAGTCACAAATATGGAAGTTCTCCAAACTCTGTCCTTTGGGGTTTTCATGAAGACTCCCATTACATTGGCATGATTGATTAAATTATTGGGACCACTGGTGATTCAACCTTCCAGCCCTTCTCCCCTTCCCAGAGGTCAGGAGGAAGAACTTACACTTCCAACCCTCTAATCACAGGGTAGGTTTCACTGGCAACCAACCCCTATCCCCTTAGGCTTTCCAAAATCACTTCATTAACATAACAAAAGATGCCAAACCTACCCCCCCTCCCCCATCACTTAGAAAATTACAAAGGTTTTAGGAGCTCTGTGCCAGGAAGGAGGATGAAGACCAAACATATCTTCTTATTACGAATCACAGTATCACCACACATGATTCTACTGATATCACAGTCAAATCCAAGGTTTATCAAGGTATTACACAACAGAGACTTTCTGTGCTATTACTATCATCACCGAAACATAAATTGTACCCACTACGTTCCTAATACAGTGTACGATATTCTAGCATGATTAGAAATGATGTTCTCACCCGAAAGGATCTCATCTGTCTATAATAACAGTAAGTTATTATTATTCATTAGAGAGGGAAATAAGAACCATATCACCATAACAGTATTTTACCACTTTAGGCAAAAAAGAAATAACTTAAATCCCCTTGAATGTTTTTACATTACAGGTGTTAAAAATCTTCAAAACGGATCTAGCCTATTTAGTTAAATGAACAGTCCTGAACAAAATTTAACCGAAGTAAGTTTGTTCTATAGTGGGATCAATAAAACCTGTATCTATACCTCTCACACAAGGCAGATAAACTATATTAGATTGTTATTTCTTAAAGAAGTATTCCTGGCATGTTTCCTAACAGTTAATGCATTTCAAAAAAATTATCCCTACTTCCCTGGGGAATTCAAACAAGAGAAATACTAGAGGTATTAAAGAAGCTTAAATCATTAGGTTGGACCAATATCCAAATACAGCCTAATTCAAAGTCATTTATATTTCTCTTTGGCATATATTACAAGGGATATAGGGGACAAGGGATAGTAAGTATGTATATACCTTCCTTATGATACTTGGTTTAAATTTTAAGTTTGAATTCTGTAGAAATACTAGCTGACTAAATTGGGAGTTTGAAGAAAGACAGTCCTGGATTTAAATTCTTCAACAATGCATTAACTATGAAACAAGCTTTGTTCACAAAAGAAATCAACTGTTATCCATTCATGGAGTATGGGTTACATACTAACGGGCAGCAGAAAAATACCACCAAATTTGATCAAAATCATTCTGACCAATAAATAGACATGCGTTAGGAGAGCATTCTTGTTTACTGTTTCACTTAAGCACTGCTTTCTAATTAAAAGAAAAGCTTACTTGGAAGAAATACTCACTGAACTAAAATCTTCCTCCGTTAAAGTTCTCCTAGGATATCCAGCTAGCCAGTCATGGCCTAGAATCTCATTTCCAATATCCTTAATCATTTGCTAACACATAATGCCAAATTTCCACGCCCCAACAGATTTCAAGCTCCTGCATAAATAATCATGTAGAATCCTACATTAAAAAAATCATTTGCTTTATTATTCTCTTTTTTAATTGAAGTATAGTTGACATACAATGTTGCCTTTGTTTCAGGTGTACAACATAGTGCTTAGACAATTGTATACACTACTCAATGCCTGACTTTTACTATTCTTTGAATAAAACTTTTTATCCCCTGAAGACAGGTTCTGAAAGGAACCTACTACTATCAAACCTCTCCTATTCCTGAAGACCAAGACAGTTACTAAATCAATAAAGGAAATAAAGATATGGGAAAGAAAAACAATAGTAGCCATGGAAGACTGGAAGAAGAATAGAGAGCAATCCTTTACAAATATACCAATACATTATTAAACATCCCATTCTTAGGGGTCTCCTAAATTCCTTCAGTTCAGATCTCTTTCCAACATTCTCTTTCCTTCTTTCTTTCAAGAACTAACGACCACTCCCTACCTTATATAAATTTTAATATGTTTTAAAGTGACAATAGTTGGCAAAAGCTATAGTTTAAAAACCAGTCCTTTGCATTTATCTGATTATTTATCATTTGTCTCCTCAATGACAGTGATGTCTCCTCCCTCACCCTCTCTTCCTTATAGTCTCAGTGTCTGCTGAAAGACTGGATCTCTCTGGCCAGTTAGTACTTTCTGAAAAGCTGTCAAGGTTATCTCTTGACAAGATTGACTCCAGCTCAAAATATCAATCTTATGATAATTTTTGATCTCAAGTGAAGAGAAGGATGCTTTCCCTTTCCTACAAGTACTTCCTGCTGCAAAAGAGCAGGCAACCTCCTCAGGGGGGTAAGAAGCCTGGTTAATCAAATTATTGCTAAACCTTATTACCACACATTCTCCACAATCCTTTGATCAATGAAGATGGACCTTAAATACAATGCCGAGCAAAAAAAAAAAGACACAAAAGCTCTAAGTGCATTTATCTCAAGTTTTAAAACAGGCAAAACTAAATTATATTATTTAGGAATGCACACAGAATTGTTCCACCTATGAGGAAAAGCAAGTATGTAATTACTATACAAGTGGGAAGCAAGGGAGGCAAGCACACATCAAGACTTCTGAGGTGGGGCCAATGTTCTATTTCTTAATCTGGGTGATGATCACATAGGTGTTTATCTTATAATTAGTCATTACATTGTACATTTGGTTTATATACTTCTCAGAATGTGTTATATTTCACCATAAAAGAAAAACTTTTTTAAAGACTGAAACCAAACATTTTCTCATCAAAAGCCTTTGCAAAACATTTTTCTCATGCTTATATAAACATTTAAGACATTTTCAAAGAACATCTCAAAAACTTCAAGAGTACTGCCTTCCAATAATTCTGTGCTCCATTATTGTTCCTGTGGATTATACAAGTAAGATGGTTTAATAATTAATCTGAATAATAAAACCTACTTAAATAGAATTTATTCTACTTTAAGGAGTTACTGGCATTTTAAGAATAGGCATGAACTGCTGAGAGAGTAGACCTTAAAAGTTTTCAACACAATAAAAAAATTTTTTGTAACTTTATATAAGGTGACAAATGTTAACATCTTATTATCATTTCAAAATGTATACAAATACCGAATCATTATGCTGTACACTTGAAATTAATAAAATGTCATGTCAATTATACTTCAATTTTAAAAAAAAGAATAGGCATGAAATAAACATGGTGGTAACAAGTGAGTTTCCCCGTGGTGATTCCTTTCACCAATCCTACTCTACCCTTTTGGCCAGCAACAAACAATAATTTAAGCTGTGCATATACAGGAACTTTATAAATTATGAATTACTACATTTTAATTTAAAACAGCATATGCTACAATATTATCTATCCATCTATCTATGGAGAGAAAGACCCAATAACTTAAGTTTAAAAACCAAATTCATCTGAAGTCATGTGTAGGTTGGAAAGATTGCTAGATATCACTGAAGAAAAGAACACTGCACTGTGAAGAAAAATCTTTACTGGAGAAAAACTGATAAACCTGTAAGGCATAAAAAGGAAATTAAAAGAAAACCTCAAAAGAAACATTATCAATTTAGTTATCAACTAATCATTTATACTTTATTAATATAAACATAAATTTTCTTTATGATTTTATGAATAGTCTTTCTCCTCAGATAGGAATAAATAAAAAAAGTTAAAAAAAACTGAAAACCTAAAGCATGAAAACTATTAACTCAATGAAACTACAGATGAGTGAAGCACACAGTTTTATATCACCAATTCTAAAGAAGTCAAACTTCACATAAAAATCGTTTCATAGCTGAACTTCAATTGCCAACATTTCCAATATTGTCAATTTAAAATGAGTGGTAGAAACAAACTTCCCTTCATCTCCTCAAGTAACAATTTTCAAACAACTTCTCACAAAACGCCCTCTAATGCAAACAAAGGTGCAAAGAAAATAGAAAAGAATCTAGCCAAAGTACAACCTTAGAAAAAGTACTTCACCCCTCTGGTGTTCAGCTTCTTTGCCCTGAAAACAAGCCAAGCCAGCAAACACTCTGGAAGCCCTGCAGACCATAGAATTCTGGGTCTACTCTGAGCTCCCACCCTGTAAAAAGTCCCTTAACTGGAATGGCTTAATATTTCCAACCTTATTGCAATGAACTTTTTACAGACAAAATAAATCTAAATAAAACAACATTCACTTGGATTCATTCATCTTTTCTTCTCACTCAGCTATTCCCCTTAAAAGCCCCATCTCTGAAAACTCCCTAGTCATTCGGTTTAAAAACTTGAAGTCAGGGGCACTTGGGTGGCTCAGGTCATGATCCCAGGGTCCTGGGATCAAGCCCCACGTCGGGCTCCCTGCTCAGTGGAAAGCCTGCTTCTCCCTTTGCCCCACCCCACCGCCCCCGACCCTGCTCCTCACTCTACCTCAAACGAATAAAATCTTTAACAAAAAATAAAAATAAGTAAAAACTTGAAGTCATCATCAACTCTTCTCTCTTCCCTACATCAAAACAAGTAATTAGCCATCATCCAACTAGTGAGCTTAGTTAGCTAGGCATGGATTGTGCCCAGGCACTCTGATAGGCCAGTATGTTAAGACTTAAATCAGGGCAGCTGATTAAAAAACATAAATTAAATGGAGGACACTTTCATTTAAGCCTGTCTTGAAGGCAGAAGATGCAGTAAAAAGGACATAGATTTTGGAGACAAGCAAACCTGTATTATTCAATTCTTAGTGGAATACTGAACTGAAGTACCTTTTATCTACAGAAATAAGAGATGTTACCTTATCTCCTTAATTCTAAGATCTAAAATCAAGTTGTAAGACACTGTAAAAACTAAGCATCTACTATCATTTAGAACGTATATTAAAGTTATCCTGCAGCACTAAGTTCCACAGAAAGAAAAAATGGTCACTAATGATATGGTCAATTTAATTAGCGTAGCAGTCACAATTCTTTAGAAATGTGTATTTCTAAAAATAGTATAAACTTGACCAACATAAGGGCATTCACCAACCTATGTATAGATTATATTCCAAAGTATGTTTAGATGCCTTTCATTTGAAACTCTGAAGGTGTTTTTACAAAGAAATAAAATTCCAAGTCTACAAATGCCAGTTTACTTACATTTACCTAAAATATGAGAACCTCTGGCAGTTGTTCCTATCTCTTCCAACTCTTACCTCCACCTAACACTTTTTAAAAAAAAATCCTATGGTATTGACACTTTCTATCAATTTCTAAATCCCTGGAAATTATGTGTCTGAATTAGGTCAAGTGAGGACACAGAAACTTTCTAAGAATAAGTGATTTAAAAACAAAAAATATCCACCAGAATCAGGTAAAGGAAGTAAAGGAGTTAAGATGGGGTACCATGTTAACCATTTACATTTTTTCCCCTTTCAACAGTATTAATTTGGCCCATAGATTGTATTCATGGGCCCTGTATTATTTGAAAATGTTTTCATTTTTTCCTGTTTATTGTAGGGACTGAAAGAAGTCACTTTTGCAATTATACATAAATTAAGCATTATTATCTGGACAAAACATGGCAATAAAAGAGCATAAATATGACTCAGAGTAAGCAACAGGCGGACCAATAAAAGGCTTCTAATAACCCAAAAGGAATTTAGGTATTCCACAAAAATTAAGTCTAGTAAAACCAACATCAATACCCTTCTAACAACTTCAGGGTTTCTTCTGTGACATCAGATTTGGCAGTCAGGTCATTTAACAGACATCCATTGACTTATGATGTACTCAGGTAATTTACTAACCAAAACCTAGAAAGATTAAATCTTGATTCTAACCTGCAGTCCAATTGAGGGTGATACAGAAACAGTATTTATACTCATTATGTTCAAGTATTATAGAAAACAAATGTTGTCCAGAAATAAGAAATCCTCTTAATTATGGAGTTGGAGAACAAAGATAACACTCTTCATATTACCATAAACGATGTACTATCAGTGTCTACAAGCAGGATTTAAAAGCAGTATTAGAAAGATATGATAAGGCAAATTAAGTAAAACACTAACTGCAGAATCTAGGTGTAGCAGGGTTTGCTATAAAATTCTTTCAACTTTTTTGTATGAAAATTTTTATAATGTAACAATCTAGCAATGTACAAATCTGTTGAATTGTGGGGTGCTTTATAATTTAGGTTAACAGCAGTATGGTCTCTAAGAGCATTAGGTTTTCAAAGTAAACAAGTAAAAAATATGATTCAGTCACTCCAGAATATTAATCTTTCCATTTTTTCTGAGAGCATGTATGCACTAATGAACACTAAGAAGGTACAATGAAGAGAACTTTTAACATTTTCTCATATCCCAAACTACTCATAACTTATAGGGAGTATAAAAATCAGAAGTAGATTAAGTACAGACAGGCCAGTAAGTTTCCCCATATTCGTTAACAACTGGGTCAGAGCCATAATGAGCTTCTAATGCTTGGTCTACAACCAATGTTGAATTTATGCAAACTACTCATGGCAATAAGAGATCTGCAGTCTTACTCAGGTTAGCACTCAAAATACGAAAATCCAGAACAAAAAGAAAAAGTTCCAAAGTCTTTGCTGACAGATCCTAACTACCCCAGGACCTATTCTATATGCCTCATGAAACCTATGAGGCATAAGAACCTCTAAGAACCACCACATTTAAACCAAATGGGAGCAAGTCCGATTCCATTATCCAATGCAGCAGGTCAAGACACTCCCTGCACCTCCTCCCTAAGTGTTCTTGTAACTTACAACGACTTCAAGCTCGAGGCTAGAAAAATTGTAAATTACAACGACTCCAGTGACAGGATACCTGTTCTGAAGAGCAGCTGGACTGCTGTTGCTTATGATTCCACAGTCAAAGTAACTTTTTAAGATTTGGGATGTTTTTTTCTAAAACTGGTTTTGTTACCCATTTTGTCTTCTTCAGAACTGAGGTCAATAGCCCCTTTTTGTCATCTGCAAAGTGAAGAAAAACATGGAGACCTCAAAGTACAGGAACTAGTTCCCAGCTTACAAACCGCTTATGTTCCAAAGGTTTATCAATCCTTTGAAAACATGTTTGCACTAATTAATCTATTTATACCATAGTTTCTTTGAAAAACTGTATTCCAAGTTTCAATTCTAAACTGGAGCTTTCTGCCCTGCAAAAAGACATCTGCTGCCCTTTTACAGCTAACTGCAGCCAAAACTCAGAGAGGCTCAGAGAATTCTCTCTAGGGCTCTAGGGAGAACCCACTGCAACCTGTGCAGGCAGGGAAAAGGGCAGCTCTCCTTATATAGGTAGCTTTTACATCACCTCTGTGGGAAAAGCTACTACAATTTAACAAGATAACGGCTGTGAAAAAGATACTTGGTTAATATAAGAGTATTAACATACAAAAATAAGTAGAAACTACATTTTGCTCCAGATAAAAAGAAGATAAAATTAGGTGCTGTTAAACTAGTTGCTCAACCAAATGTCTGGCAAGTACAGACAACATACTCTCAAACTGCTTCCTCATGTCTGATCAACTCAACTGATAAGGGAGGAAATTACTAAAGTGGTGAGGAGATCATACCACAAATGTTGCTAAGTTCTAAAAAAGTGTAGTGTACTTTAAAATTCAATAAATCTATAATAGCCAACATTATATTCCACCACTTACAACAACTGCAAGATTTATAAAATAAATTGAGTGACAAATTTAAAAACAAGTATAACTTTGTGACAATGAGTCACCTCTGGCAACTAACTAGAGTCTTACGCAATTTAAGAACTACTGTAAAATTATAGAAATAACTCATAATCAAACAGAAAAAGTAAACTTTTCACTAAAAAGACTTCAGAAATGAAGTCAGTAACAAAGACATGAAAAAAGGAAACAGAGAAGGCCAGAACAAATTGATTTGTTGATACAAAATCTGAAAGAAACGTTTAAATATTATTAAACGTTCATGGCATTGCTGTATTATAAAATAGTAATCTGGGAGACTCCCAAGCTAGTATAACACTAGAGTATTAGATTAAAGATCAAAATATTGGTATTCTTAGTAGCTTGGAAGGAAAAACTGCTTTAAAAATCCAGAGTAATTGGGCGCCTGGGTGGCTCAGATGGTTAAGCGTCTGCCTTCGGCTCAGGTCATGATCCCAGGGTCCTGGGATGGAGTCCCACATCGGGCTCCCTGCTCCTTGGGAGCCTGCTTCTCCCTCTGCCTCTCTCTCTCTCTCTGTCTCTCATGAATAAATAAATAAAATCTTAAAAAAAAAAAAATCCAGAGTAATAATGATAGACACTCTAACCCTTTTTCAAAATTTTTCAACAAGAATGGATTATAAGAATGAGATACCTAACTACTTGAGATCTTCAAAAGATATAAAAAGAAAAACAAAAGTGAGCGAAGAAGGGATTTTTTTGGTCTAAAACCTAATTTTCTCATTAAGTCAACCCAAATTATACTTAGACATCAAATTTATATTGGCAAATCTCTGTTCACAGTAAGGGATAGGGACAATTCCTTTATTGTAAAAAGACTAATACTAATGACAATTATCTAATAGTATGAACAGAAGCATTTAACTAGGAATATGATAAAATGTAAATATCAAAACTATTAGTAAGCAGAACACCTAAAGTAGATATTTAAGAATGAAGAGATACATATACCTTTAGATTAGCTTATATGAATTAAAGTTCAAATTTCATACATTTAGCTAAAAGACAGTGTTTCTGAAATGTGTTTCTATACATAAAAAAAATAGAAGTGAAACAAATTTCATGTGGATAAAAGAGGGTTATGCTCTCCAAGCATATTCTTGAAACTTGAAAAAAAGATCAACTTCTAATTCTTCGCCATACTTAAAAAAAGAAAAAAGTAATATTATCAGTGAAGCAACCTGATAAGACCTCATGACTACAATACTCAATTTCAATAGTAATTTTGGGCTGACTTGATGCAGATTTCTAATCTTCCTTCAAAATAAGGAAAAATAACAAAATCGTCTCATCATTCAGTTGTGAATTTTTCTGCAATCCTTAATTGCAGCCTCAAAGTTACTACTAAACAATATTCAGCCTTTGTAAAAATGATACTCTCTGTAGAAATACTATTCACAATTTTTGTTACCCGTGATGTTTGGTTGCCATGCACTTCTGTTGTAATCTAAAAAGACAACTTTCTCTTTTTACACTGTTCAGTAAAATATTAACAGTTTTCATTTTCTGGTTCCAATTTCATTTTTATCTAATTTGCTTAAGTGTTTCAAACCTAAGACTAAGAACACTGTACCTAGTTCCCAAGGCTTCACAGTATTTTCTTCTGTGATTCCAAGTAACATAAAGTTATTTTTTTTAAAAATGTTAGAAAAAAATCAAAACCTCTTCGTTTCACGAAGAATGTCCCAGTAATTGTTTACCTAAACTGAATTCTCCATGAGTGGGCCCCTGTCGTGTTCAACAGATGCAGCACTACCAATTTTTCTATCCATAACAGAACTTCAATCCAGTATTTTAATATATGGATAATTCACGACCCCAAATATTTGTAATCCATATATTAGTAGCTCTCAAGAAGATTCTTTGTATTAAAATGATAAATATCCTAAAATTTAGTTAGATCTAATTATAAGAATATAAGATTAACTCAAGGCTGACAAGTCGGGTCAACATGAATTTAGTTTAAAAGGCACAGGCTCAGATATAAAGCAAAAACAAAAACCAAATAGGCTGGGAAAGCTGGGTAAAAAATTAAAGCAATCTTCCTATCTATAGAATTCACAAACCAGGGTAGTGCCTAAATTAGCTAGCGCTCTTATAGGGTAATTTCCTAAAACATTCAGGTCAGTCCCGGATACCACGTGCAACTTCTGTATTATAACCTAAGGCTCCCCATCACTGTGGCAGTTTGTTCTCTTATCCACAAACCTTCCTGCAGAGACCAATAAAGGAACTAATGCCATGCTTTCGGATATTGTGCATAACATACTGAGGGTGACAGTTGGGCTAACAGAGTAATGTTCTTGCTCTAAAAAGCAAACCAAGATAATTGTGGAACAGTGAGGTGCTGAGTGCACTTAGGGGCCTTGAAAAAAGCCACTCCTGAAAATATCTAGTGTTAAATAAGAGTCCCTAGCTTTCAGATTACTTTCAGGGGTATTATTTCCTTTCCTACAACACCTCACTACTCACTCCCTTTTCCCCTTCTTGTATAAAAGAGGAGAAACACTAAAAGCGTAAAACTGCGAGGCTGAGCAGACAGGGCTCCTGCACATCTGGCCTCACCTCCAACGGCAACAGGGCAACCCCTGGGCGATCCCATCCCAACCAGCAAAAACGCGCCAGCAAAAAAGAGAACGCGAAAGCCACGGGCAGGGAGGCGGGGAGTCCGCCACGAGTCGGCCGAGGAGAGACCTGCCGGCTCCCGGCGTGGCCACTCCGGACTGGGCAACCCAAGAGGGCTGCAAGGGGGCTTCGCTCGCCCTCCCAGGAGGCGTCACACTTATTCGGCCGGGGGGCAAAGTCCCACTCGGGGACCCCCGACGCCCCGCCTCGGGCTGCGCGGGGGAAACTTCGCCCACGGGCAGGGGACGCGCCCGGAGCTCCGGGACCCGCGCTCGCCTCTGCCGGGGTGCGAGTGGGGCTCGGCGGCGGCGCCGGGCCAAGTCCGGGGCGAGCCGCGGCGGGCAGAGGCGTCGGTCCCGGGTCTCCGCGGGCCGCGGGCGGGGGAGGGGCGGCGGGGCACTTACCACGGGTCGAACTCGTGAATGATGCTTTCGAAGCGAATGACCGCGAAGAGGCGCGAGCTGAAGCCGGCAAGCCAGGCCAGGAAGAGGATGGTGAAGGAGAGCAGCGACTGCCAGCCGGCCGGCTGCGACAACCCCCCGGACAGCCCCGCGGGGGCCGGCTTCGGCGGCGCCACGCCGCCCGCCGCCTTGTGCGCGCACTGGGCCCCGGGCCCGTGGTGGCCGTGCCGGCTGTTCCCCAAGGCCATGAGGCCGCTCCACGGGGACGAGTTGAGGGACGACTTGTGCTTGCTCTCCGGGGCCGAGGGCTCCGCCATGTTGTGCCCCGGCGGCGGGTCTCCCTCCTCGCCGCCGCCGCCGCCTGGTGCGAGGGGTGCTGGGCGGGGACCCGGAGGAGGAGGAGGAGGAGGAGGAGAAGGAGGAAGAAAAAGAAGGAGGAGGGAAGAGCGCTGCGCGCTCCCGCCCTCAGCGCCGCGAGGCCGGGGGACAGGGGGTGGAGGCGGCGGCAGGGAGTCTCCGCCTCAGCAGCGGCCGCGACTGCCGCGCTCTCAACTCGGATGGCCCTTGCGCCCCACTAGCCATCCGTATCCCCCGTGCAGCTGCGGCAGCGGCGAAAGCCGACGGGACGAGGGCGCCAGAGAAGAAGCAGCAGACGGAGGCGGCACCACAGCTCGGAGCAGCAATGACATTCCTTCTCACACTCGCCGCCCGCCCCGCGGTGAAGAGCAGGAGGAGGAGCCCCCTGGAGTCCGGGCGGAGCTCAGGCTACCTCTGACTCCGCCCCTGACCCAACAGGAACTGGCCCTTCCACCTGTCACAATGCGACAGGTCCGTTAGGGGGCGGGCCCAGAACCGCGGAGCCCACCAATGGGGGCGCGAGCTGGGGCGGGGCTTAGCCCAACAGCTCTCCCCCACTCCCTCCCCCTCCCGCCTCGCGCCCGTTAGCCCGGGGCGGCCGTGCTGCGCGGCTACGGCTTCATTGTCAGTTGAAAGACGCGGTTTCGCGCGCCTGTGTTGTCGGCATGGAAGGGTGCTAGGCTGCTCCGCTCGTTGCATGAAGCTGGGCCAGGACGAGGGGTCGGGAGGTGATCGAGAACAGCGGAGCAACCTCCGTCAGAATTAGTTTAAGGAAGGCGAACAGCGGTGCGCCGACCAACCGGGCACTCGCCGGATTGCGGCGGTCGTGACTTTTAACCCGCTTTGCGCGGAGCGCCCCATCACGTAACTGAGCGCGCAGGCGCGTTACACTAGTCTTGCGCGCGTGGGACTGGCTGGCGGGGTTCTGACGCCCGGGGCGCCCAACACAGCCTGAGCAGTCTATGAGCGTCGGCGGCGGCGCACGGGTCCACCCTGCCGGCTGCGCCGGGCGTCCTGCTAAAGAGGTTGTGAGCGAAGACAACTTTGCCGGCGCTGAAAACTCTTCGGAGCCAGAAAACAAGCTCCTAGCTCCGAAGAGACCTAGGGGGCAGGCAAAGTGCGACTTTCTCTCGCTTTTTTCGTTTCTTGTGTCTTTCTGATTGGAAAGGTCGTGTTTGTTCCCTGGAAGTACGAGCAGATGCAGGGCTTCATTGTTAACGGGCAGCATACAGTCCACCGAACGAGTGAAACTTTGTCAGCTGTTACTGAATTTTCTTTAGTGAATAATAACGGACCGAAGATCCCTGTCCACAAAGTTTTGCACGTCTAGGTTGTATTTTTATACCTTCCTCCCCCTTCTTCTTGCCCCCTCCCCCCCAGGAAAGTGCCACCGGGGAGACTAAATTCAAGTCAGAATGAGTTAAAACGTAAATGGAGTAGTGAGGAGACTAGAGTTACTCTAATATACGCCCCGCGAAGGGCATGGAGCTTTGATTCCATAAATATTCGATTCCCTTTTCATGTAAAGTAATTGTCCATTTTATTTAGGTGAATAACGTGAACTTAAAAGCCTGTGTTCGCATAATATTATGAAAGAACTCAATTATTAAGCCATTAAATTTCAACACAGCAAATTTAAACATTTAGAAATTGTGTTTAAACAGTAGGCCTTGTTAGATAAATGAACGACTAAGTTTGAGATTGGGCTTTGAAACTAATGGATCCAGCTACTCTTTTAACCTAAGCGATTGACTTTTCTCTGGTTTCCTTACAAAAATAAGTAAATAGTCTCATTAAGGAAAGGATGAAAGGTTTCCAGAAGTAGACTTTCCCACCAACAATTTAATAGCTGACGTTTATTGGACACCTAAATTTTAGTGAGAATTATCATAGAATATTAACTGAGACCTGTTGTAGGAGAAAGGTGACATGCTCTTTCTCAGAGCCAAACTGTACATGCTAAAATGCCAGCATTTAGAGTATTGGTGCCCATATTCCATGAACCAAAGTTCTATCAACCTAAAATAAAATTTATTTTGTATTTTTAATTTATTTGAATATTTCCGTTTTACTATCTTTTGTATAGATGCTCTCTATTAAGTTACACATTATCTTGCTTCCTTTTTGGTTTTTTAATCGCCGAAGTTCTGGTCTGAAAAGTGACAAGACTCAGTTCCAGTTGCCCATTGTTGCTTACTAGCCACGTAGCATTGGCCAAGTCACCTGCATGGGTTACCCCTTCTACTCATAAATTCAGTTCTTAATATCATGTGAGATAGCTTATCTGAAAATACTTTGAAAAACTGTTAAGGATCATAAGCAAATGCAGCTTAGCAGTGAGTGTAAAAGCAGTAGGAAAAAAACCCTGTTATTCTTGGTGTTTATTCACTTATTCACTAATGCATTCAACAAGTATTTATTGAGCTCCTTTATGCCAAGCACTATGTGGGCCCGGGATGCAGTAGGGAACATGAGAAGCGTGGTTCTTCCCTCGCAGAGCTCACCAGCCAGTCCTAGGGAGATGGGCATTGAGTAAACCATCACACTGCTAAGTACCAAAATGCAACGTGACAAACGCTATCAAAGAGAGACACATGTGGGATTTGATCTGCACAAGATGAGAATGTTACCCAGGGAAGCAGCACTGGGGATAAGGATAAAATGACCAGGGGAAGAAGAAAGGGAAGAATTATCCGGAGAAGCACATACAAAGGCCCTGCTTTGGGTCTGGGGAGGCAGGTACAAGGAACCCAGAAAATGGCCAAAATGGCTGCAACACAGTGGAACAACGTGAAATAGGAGTTGAATAAATGGCCAGAGAGTATAGGTCATGTTAAGAGGTGTTTTTGTTTTGTTTCAATGGGAGACTAATAGGGAACCATAAAGGGATTTAAGCAGAATTTGGTGTGTATGAGATGCAGTGTCATCAGCTGTGTGTTTTGAAAAGATTACCGAGAGTGCAATGTGAAAAGCGTGTTGCAGAGGGGACCTCAGTCCACCTGTGCCAACATCTGAAATTGTAGAGGTTACTTTTGTGAGGAATGCATTACAGAGGATCCACTAAGGAATCCATAAAAATAAATTGCAATACGGTGAATTCTCAATTTCCAGCCATCAACATAGAAAAGTGACTCAGTTTGTGCATGAACTTGAGTATATTATTCTGCCTCTCTGCACTTGAGCTTCTTGATCATCCTGCTAAGTGTTTTGGATGCTGAAACTGGGACAGTAGGGCCCAGAGAGGGAAGGATAGGTAGGGAAGATAGCAAAAGAGTGGAATCCAGAGGGACATAAAGTAAGGCCAGCAGTGACACAGAGTGCAGAGAAGTGAGTTCGCCAGTTACTTTAGCAAGGTCAATTTAGTGAAGTTGTAGGGAGCAGAAGCCAGATGGCAGCGGGTGAGGAGGGTTTGGAAGCAAAGGATGTGGAGGCAGGGAATGTAAACCACCCTTTTTAGAAGTCTGGCTTTGAAAATGCATAGAGAACCAAGTCAGACAAAGGAAAAGACAAAATGATCTTCAGCTCCTGGCTTCTCCCAATATGGTCAAGAAAAGATTTGAGTGCAGAAAATGTGCCTCAGAAATGGCACAGGTCTAAGAGAAGGTTTCATTCTTCTTAGAGCAACAGAAACAACATAACACATACTCTTGCACTGGGCACTGGGCATAGTAGGGAGCTGCCAGAGTCTGGCATATAATTGGCATTCATAAATATTTGGTGACTGAAGGACTTCTCTACCATCAAGTCCAGAGAAAGGTAGTTGCTGGTATTGATTCCACTGCTCAAAAATGTCTTCAGGGTTTTCTGTCTTTCCACTCTATGCTGGATTGTCTGGTGTCAACTCATTTTCACCCCCTTCCGTAGTCTCTGCATTGCTTGGGAGAAGCTGAGAACTACATTTCCCAGATCCTCTTCCCTGTGTGGTTCCACGTTAGAGTTTGAGAGGAACACAGTCAAGATTTAGAAGACAGAAAAGAGAGCGAGGCGGTTTTGGACAAAAGGAGAAGAATGAGCAAACCTAAGATTCACAACACCCTTTCAGCTGCTGTGAGAACCACTTACAACATTGTCATCAAGTAAGACAGTAAGACAGAGTAAGGGAGCTTTTTTGGAGATGATTGGAAAGCTTTTGAGAACTACCTGCTTCAGTCCTTCAGGTTGAAGTTTTCAGAGTTGGCTTCCCTGATCCTGACTTTTTGGCAGCAACTTCACTGATCTTAGTTCCCCTTGGTTTTCCAACATTTGTACAAGTAATCATTCCTATATTAAATCCTTTATTCCTGAAATACCTGGAGTAGCTCTGTTTTACCAGTTGAACCTAATAAGACACATTCAGTTCTCTTAGTGTGTTGGTTTTCATTCTCTTGACTGTTGCCTGAAATTTTTCATTCCTTTTTATGGCTTCATGATATTCCAAAGAATGGATGTATCATACTCATTTAATCAATAATCGATTGGTGGATGTTTGGGCTGTTTCCAATCTTGTGCAACTGCAAACATGGATACAATGAACAGACTTATAAAGAAGTAATTGTTCCCAAGTGTAAGAGTGTTGGTTGGAGAAATTACTGTAAGTGAAATTTGGGATAAACACATTTGGAATTTCAATAGATAAATTGTTCTCCATATAGACTTGTATCAGTTGCATTCCCAGGATGTGTGAGAAGCCCATTTCCTAGGGACTCACCAGCAGAGTGTGTTAAGAAACTATTGGCATTTTGCCAACAACTGAGGTGTAAATTGGTAGTTTTAATCTGCATTTCCCTTACGAGTAAGGCCGAGGGTATTTGATTGTATATTTAAGGCAATCTTTTCACATCCTCCATGAGGCAGAATTGGCATCACTGATTGTGTATCTTTAAGTGTAATTATTGGAGTAGTATGCTCCAATGTCATGGAAACCATTAGCATGTAGAGTTTTATTGGCCAGCTGCTCAAAAAACGAGGTCATCTATATTGAATTCATGCAAATCTGTTCTTAAAAAAAAACAAAAAACTCTTCTGCTGTTCAATTTAGCACATCCCCTAGATGATCTATTCTAGATCATGTACTTCATGAAAGTACTTTTGAAGTAATGAAGGGATTTTTTTATGCTGCATTAAGAAATTCAGGTAGAAATTTTCTAAAGATAGAGTCACTGTTAGCAAATGTCTCCCCTGATAGAAAGGTGGTTTTTTGTTTCGTTTTAATGTCATGAAATTCTGTGCCTTCCTGATGTGTAGCTAAACTGCCCATCTCTCCCCGAGAGCCTTATAGGAATAGATGAGTAAATAGGTTACTTAAGCAAATAATATTTTCTTTCAAGGTATTTCAATTACAAATATAGTGATTCTGATGCAGTATTATCACCTATCCCCATACATTTGGGATATTTTTTATGTTAATCCAAGTAGTAACAATAACTGCATTATATTTATAAGAGTATTTATTAAATTATGTTCTTATGAAATAAGTCAGAGTAATGCTCAAAGAAGAAGTTTATAAAATATGAAGAAATACTATTATTTCTAGTATAATACTAGTATTTCTAGTACTAAAAATACTATTATTTCACCCTAGAGGTGTCAGGAAAACAGGAAACTTGAACTCCCTCTTGCTTAACAAGAGAATTTGATATATATTGAGCTTCAGAATTTGTGTATACATTTTTTTTAAATCTTTTTTCTATTGTAAATTGTTGATATCCCAAATGTTAAACTTAAGAACAATAAATATTATGCTGAAGCAATGTATTCCACTTAATAATTACACAAAACAAACTCATTTACTAAGGAATTAGAAGAGATTTTGTTGGTTATTAAATTAGTGACACAATGGAAAACGGAGGGTATATTAGCTGGAAGTTATAAAATTGAAAACTATGTTATAATTTTGATAATAAAAACAAAATTAAAAGGAGCTGAAGGGACATATTAATTAAAAATATTCTAAACATCTAAAGCATTGTAAATGCATTTATGATTGGGGTGTTAATTTTATTTCTGAAAGTGTGGGCTTCTTAGGCTCTTTCAGTTTTCAACAAACAGAGATATATTGGAGGTCCTGGGTAATGGAACTTATTGAAAGGATGCACAGAGGGGTACGAGAGACAGGAAGACATCTCTGTAGCTGCACAGCCAGACCTCACAGAAAACAAGAAGTTATTTTGGGACACACAGCGATTGTGGTGGCTCAACAAAACTCTGCTAGGCCAATAGAATGATCTGTCATTTCCCTTGCACTCAGCAGCTCCTATACCATGCCCTGTTCGTAGGCCGAGTCCACTGTTCTGTGTTGCTTCCCATTGTGACTACCTCTCCTGTCTTTACTCTTTAACTCACTATTCTTGTTCTCAAAAGCTCTTTACTCTGCTTCCATATAACTCCTACAGGTTTGGGGCTTCTCCTTACAACCCTCTGTTGAACAACTCTGTGCTTCTCATGAAATCTTTGCACATTGGCCTTGGATCTGTTTCCCTAGAAGCAGACCCTGAGATGAACTTTTGTGTGATTTATTATGGTAGTGTTCTCAGGAGGGAGAAATTGGTAAGGGAGTGAGAAGGTCAAGGAAAGGAAAGAAGCCCATCAAGGATGCAGTCTCAGCAAAGTTCAAGGAGGGTCCCCCAGCATAACCCCAGTGGGGGAGCTTGGGAGTGTAAGTTATGCCTCTGACAACTAAACAAGAGGCAAAGACCTGAGGCATTGTTGTCCCTACACCTGTCGGTCACTGGCTAAGGGTCAAGGAAATGCATGAGCTTCTAGGCACTTCTGGCTCTCTGGTTATTTGAAGGGAAAGCCTAGGGCAGAAGCACAGGCACATGGTAGAGAGGGACCTGAAGGTCCTGGATGTAGATGGAACATTGCTTCAGCATCCCTCTCACGTTCAAATATGGCTCAGATTGGAGTTCCCTGAGAGAGATGATCTGCTGGGTCAAGAAGTTATCCTCCTAAAGGAGCATCTACACCCCAATGTTTATAGCAGCAATGTCCACAATGGCCAAACTATGGAAAGAGCCCAGATATCCATCGACAGATGAATAGAAAAAGAAGATGTGATGTGTGTATGTATATATATATATATATATATATATATATATATATATATATAATGGAATATTACGCAACCATCAAAAAACTGAAATCTTACATTTGCAATGATGTGGATGGAACTAGAGGGTATTAAGTGAAATAAGTCAATCAGAGAAAGACAATTATCGCATGATCTCACTGATATGTGGAATTTAAGAAACAAAACAGAGGATCATAAGGGAAGAGAGGAACAAATGAAACAAGATGAAACCAGAGAGGGAGACAAACCATAA
Source organism: Neomonachus schauinslandi (assembly GCF_002201575.2). Lineage (NCBI taxonomy): Eukaryota > Metazoa > Chordata > Mammalia > Carnivora > Phocidae > Neomonachus > Neomonachus schauinslandi. The sequence continues at coordinate 143,264,911 of NC_058403.1, read as the reverse complement.
GAGACTCTTAATCATAGGAAACAAACTGAGGGTTGCTGGAGGGGGAAGGGGGTGGAGAGATGGGGTAACTGGGTAAAGGACATTAAGGAGGGCATGTGATATAACGAGCACTGGTTATTATATAAGACTGGTAAATCACAGACCTGTACCTCTGAAACCAATAACACATTATATGTTAATAATAAAAAAAAAAAGAAGTTATCCTCCTATGTAGGGTGCTCCTATTGGGCTGTTGTACTGGCTCACTCACTCCATTGGCTGTTGGTTACATCTAGACCAGTCACATTTCTCTGGTCTTGTTAGTTGCAGCTCAGGTAGTAGGGTCACATGGCTACGTGCATGGTCACCTCTGTACATGGTCACCTCCAATAGGTGGCTATGACCTTGACAGTTATGCCAAGGCTCTTAAAAGAGAGCAGAGTGACTGGCCTGCATCTTGTACCTTGCATGGTTTGTTCCAGTACAGACTAGTTCATCTTGTTTGAGTTTATTTGCATCTAGATGCATTCTTGTTACTATGATTTTTGTGTTTTGGGTTTTTGTTTTTGTTTTTGTTTTTATCAAGTGGACCTTAAAAGCAAGCCACCATCTCTTAATTCCAGATTTGATTTTTTGGATGAGTAGGAGTTCTAAATAGTAATTACTACTCATGTACAGGAAAGGGAACAGGTGCTTGGTATTTTCTCATTTAATTTACTTCTGACGATAATATTTCTCAAAACAAGACCCCACAATACATATATTATAACCACCTCTGGTGTTTATTATAAATGCAGATTTTTGCACCCCATACCCAGTATGTCTGGGGCATGACCTATGAATCTGCATTTTCTTTTTTTTTTTTTTAAAGATTTATTTATTTATTTGAGAGAGCGAGAATGAGAGAGAGAGAGTACATGAGAGGGGGGAGGGTTAGAGGGAGAAGAAGGCTCCTTGCTGAGCAGGGAGCCCGATGCGGGACTCGATCCCGGGACTCCAGGATCATGACCTGAGCCGAAGGCAGTGGCTTAACCAACTGAGCCACCCAGGCGCCCTGAATCTGCATTTTCAATAAGCATTCTAGGTAATTTGACTCACTTTGAAGTCTGAGAACCACTGCTTTACAGTATAAATATTATCAGCGTCATTTTACTTTTAAGGAAATTGAGGTTTTAAAAGGCTAAGAAATTCACCTGCGGTTATATACAACTAACACAAAGTGTCTCAAAAATTCTTTTCCATAAAAAGTTTTCACCGATGGCTATGTTTACAATGTGAAAGTTTACTTGTTTGCGAAAATGTTTATTATCAAATTAAAGAAAATTTCAAGGTGTCTATGACTAGATAGGGTCTCTGTGTATATGATCTCATTTAAGATAACTGCAGTCTCCCAACTGTGTCAACTACAAAATTATAATTTGAATACTGAACAAACACCTGAGTGCAAAGGCAGCAGTCAAGCAAATCTATGAAGCTAAAAGTGAAGGAGTTGGTAAGAGAACATCATCAAGAGATCAAAGTGGGGTTCAGCAATTTTGCTCCAGACACAGTGATAGTGTATGTTTGGTGAGATGCTGGGAGGGTTCAGCACCTCATACTTGAGCCAGGAACGCTGTCCTTTATGTAAGATAACCTGAGCATGCACATGGAATTTTGAAATGTTGCTTTTAACCCAGGTAAGAATGCAGGAATTGAGTGGGCCTGAAGTTCTCTCCTATCCAAAACATAGCTGTAGACCTTGCATGTCAGGCCTTAGCTATGTATAGAAATTGGCACATTTTTCCGCATAGCGTGGTTTGTAACATTTGGCAGAGTAATAGCAACTCTTCACCTTCAAATCCAAGGCTTGGCTTGCTTGTAGAAAGATGGAAGATAGTAAAAATCTGATTTCCTTGTTTTTTATTGCCCATAAGACATTCCTTTATGGAAACCAACTTAGAGATAGTAGGGTAGCAGGGGCCGATCCTAAAACTTGCATATTTGAAGCCAGAATCTGTGCTCTTTCTACTAAAAATTCTTCTTTCACTGTATGTGTTGTTATGGACTAACAGTGTCAGCCCCACATTCATATATTGAAGCCCTAACTCCCAATATATCTCCATTATATTTGGAGATAGTGCTTTTCAGGAAGTGATTAAGGTTAAATGAGGTTATAAGGGTAGATCTGGTGTCCTTACACTAAGAGGAGGAGATGTTAGAGATCTCTCTCTCATGTGCAGACAACACAGCGAGAAAGCAGCCTTCCGCAATCCAAGAAGAGAGATTTCACCAGAAACCAACCCTTCCAGCCCCATGATCTTAGACTTCCAGTCTCCAGAACTATATTGAAAATGAATTGCTATTGTTTTAGCAACCCAGTTTTTGGTATTCTGCAAGCTAAGATGTGTACTGAGCACAACTTAGGTGATCAATATAATTTTTTTAAGTGACTTTCTCTACTCTATAATAGTCAAAACATTTTTGAAATTACAGAATCTTAAACTGATAAGATTCAGCCAGGTTGTATCCAAGAAACTTACCAACACATACACAGTAATTTCTCGTTATCTGCAAGGGATATGTTTCAAGACCCCCAGTGGGTGTCTGAAACTGAGGGTAGTACCAAACCCTATATATGCTATAATAAAGATAAATTTATAAATTAGGCACAGAGATTAATAACAAGTAGTAATAAAATAGAACAATAATAACAATATACTGTAATATAAGTTATGTGAATGTGGTCTTACTCTCTCTCAAAATATCTTATTGTACAGAACTCACCCTCCTTCTTAGGAGGATGATGTGAGATGACAAATTGTCTGTGTTGAGATGCAGTGAGGTGAATGATGTAGGCATGTAATGTAGCGTTAGGCTACTGTTAACTTTCTGACCATATGTCAGAAAGAGTATCATCTGCTTTCTTACCCCAGGTGACTGTGAACAACTGAAATGAAGACCAAAACTGCAGATAAGGGAGGACTATTGTATCTCATTTATTTAGGAAACTCAGGAACATTAAAAGCACCCAGAATTCTTATGACTTGAATTCTCATTTTACTTATATTCTAAAATCTATTAGCATGTAAAAGGAACATTATATATAATTTTTATGTAAATATATGAATTTGAAGACCACAACCATAACATTTTTGCCTATAAAGGATTTAGTTCAACCATCATTTTATAGATAACTGGGAGGTCCAGAAAGGCCAAGTGACTTGTGAAAGACACAGAACTTATTAATGGCCAAGCCAGGATTACCACCCAGTTTTAGTGACTTCAGTGATTATCATGAATGCCTTCCAATTCAATACACTAAGTGCTATATGACAAAGGTAATAAGTTAATAAGTTTTGATTATAAAATATGTTTCAGATTTGTAAGTAAATACAGATTATCAGAGACAGAATACTTAGCACCTTAACATTTGAAAAGGAAGTGTTAATGTGAACATTACTTTTAATAATAATTTGGGGTAAAAGTAATTAGTCTGCTACTGATACAATAATGCTGCTGCATAACAAACAACTCCAATATTTAGTGGCTTATGACAAGTATTTATTTTCACTCATGGGTCTGTGACTAGTCTGTGATTCGGTTGGGCTTAGCTGACGTCAGTTGAGCTTAGCATCAGGTATGAGGAAAGATGAGGTCTCCTCCAAGTGTCTCTTCAATTTCCTTTGACTCAGTTGCTCTTCAGATCTGTTTTCAGGGCAGATGTCAGAAGCTCAAGAACCAAACCAAATCATGCAAACACATTTAATCTACTGTGTAATGTCTGCTGATATTTCATTAGCCACAATAAGTCCTATGGCCAAGTCCCAACATCAATGAGCTGGGTTTGTATGTATGATCAGCCCTCCTGAGATCATTGCAAAGCCTCAATAGCAAAAAGCATGGGTGTATAATTATATTATAGGAGAAAGATGAATTGAAAATAATAATCTAATCTATGAAAAATAACACTTGTGGTTTCTGGTGTTAGAATATAGTTCATAAAATGTACTTTATATAATTCTATGCAACAAATTTATGAGCCAAAAGTGAAAATAAATTTCAATATGCTGTACACCTTCTCGTCTTTAAGATAAGGAAATGTAGTATTAATTTAAAGTTCTATATTTCTTGAACAAAATGTATGCTTCCTCTAAACAGTGTCTGCTTTACTTATATGCAAGGCTTTGTTTAAATGAGAAAAAAAGGAAATATATTCTGGTTGTAAACTTGTCATTTTGGAAAAATTTTAATTATATGAGAAGTTTTAATGTTTAAGCTGTGTAAGCCTAAATTTTATTCAAACTTAATTTAAATTTAATTTAATCATAGACACAACCATTAGGTAAAGAAGAGTTCTGAATCTAAGAGTATGGAATTTAGAGGCAATAAAATAAAGAGGCCAATACAGAATCCAGGAAGAATGACAGAGAATAAGCTCTGTAGAATGCCAAGAATGGGAAGGAACACCATATAAAGCCACGTGATCCAAATCTTAACACCATCTAGCCAGAATTAGCCATTTTCCTTTTAGGCTACCCAAATATCACTTCTGAAAAAAAATCTATTTTTAAATTGGATTAAGAATAAAGATAACTTATGAACTCACTAGCGTGAAAATCCCAGAATTTGTTTTGGTTTCAGGTGCAGCTTGATCAGGGGTGTTGAACAATGTCACTAGACTCCCATTTCTCCATCACTACCCAACCACTTGGTACCCTTCATGTTGGTTCCATTCCCAGACAGGCTCTTCCCTTGTAGTTCAAAATAGCTGTCACTTCTCCAAACATTTCCACACCTCACATTCAGAGGAGAAAAGAATGTTATAATCTTTTTTTCAGGATTCCCAGCATACTCACTGCATCTCAGTGGCTCTGAGCAGACAGCGTTCCTATCCTTGAACCAATCACTGTGGCCAGGACACTGTGATAATGGCCTTAGCCTCAAGTCACATTCTCCATACTTGATTCTGGAACTTGATTCTGGAGCCCCACCTGAAGCATGCTTGGTTGAAAATGGGAAGAGAAGGTTTCTCCTGGGAATTGGGTTATAGTTGATAAACAGGAGTATGGATGCTGGGTGCAAAAACAAGAGGTATTTACAGAATGGGTGCACATTACAACCCTGTTATGTGTTGTACTGGAAATATTCTTTAGTTGTTTTATAGCTGTAAGCTATTTATAGGAATCCAATGATAAGCTCTGCTAAGAAAATGTTCTTCATATTCTTTATACACTATGTCACTTGAGCTTTTCTGTTACTTTTATGTAACATAATACTGAATAATGACAGTAGCAACCATTTATTGAGCAAGTCTTATTTACCAAGCACACCGAGAGCCTTCATTTAATCCTCATGTCAACTCTTCCAAAAAAGCATTAGTGTTTATATTTTAAAAATAAAGAAACGAGGCTCAGAAAGGTCAGCCACCTTTCCCATGAATACATAGAAAACTTGGTAAAACTTGTAGACTGTATTAGTTAGATAATATCAGAAACAAATTAGTCTGAACTCTCAGTGGCTTACTATAATGAAGGTTTATTTCTCACTCATGATTCACATCCGAGTGGGCTTATGAGGGACTCTGCTCCATGTGATTACTCACAGACTTAGGCTGACTGAGGCTTTACCCTCATACAGCTACAGCATCTGAACCAACTGACTTTATCCATGACCATGGCAGGTGAACAAAGAAGGACCTGGAGAGTAACACACTGGATTGAAGAATTAAATTTTTCAATCCAGAAGGGGCCTGCATCACTCTCACAACCAATGGTCAGAACTAGTCACATGGCCTTCATGATTACCAGGGGCTAGAAAATGTATGGGAGCACGTGGATATTCAATGAGCAGCAAGTATCTCTACTACAGAGATAATCCCAGGTTTTTTTGACTATAAAATGGGTATTCTGTCCATTAGACCATAATTTCTTTTGGGTATAGCTATAGACTTTTTGCCTAGTTACCTTTTATTTCACTGTTTTAAAGTACCAATTGTTAAAGATTTTCCTTATAGAAAATGTAGAAAACAACACAGTGGTGACCGTGGTATAGGAATTAGGAGAATGGGCCTCAGAACCAGACTTCCTGAGATTGTATCCTGGCTCTCTTTACTTGTTGTGTGCCTTTGGGTGAGTTACTCAACCTCTCTGTGTCTCAGTTTTGTCCATCTGTTAAAAGGAATAATAATGATATTAACAATAGGGTCTACATAACAGGGTTATAAAGATTAGATGAGTTCACCGGAATATAGCATGAGGATAGCACTTAATAGCATGAGTGCTCAATAAATTGAGCTTCACTGAGTAAAACTTTCTCAGCTCTGAGATGTAACTTCAGCCAGAAAATTTGGAAACATGGGTCCTGGGTCACAAAGGCAACCACAAGAGAGGGAGTAACAGAGCAAACCTCAAACCGCTATTGAAGAAACAACTCAAAGGTCAAGTTCAGTTGAAAGAGGGTAAGCAGTGTGGTCTTGATTGGCGAAAGCAAGTACATGTGTGCACATTTGTGTGCAAAGCACAAAATGTAAAGCCGCAAGTTTGACAAGCCACATATGAAATTCTGTCTTGATAATCCCTCCTCATGTATCCTGTAGATAATGTAATACATTTGGACATGGCTTTGTATGTTCGTGAATCAAGAAATAAAGCCAAGATTAGAAATACAGATTTTATTTAACCTACTCTCATTTCACACACACGCACAAGAAATACATTCAATCTCTCCTTGGCTGCTGAGCCCTGAAAACAGTCCAGAGAAGCGTGATACTTCTTGAACTCATTCCTTCTTTCCTAGACCATCTCTCTGGGGAACATGATTTCTCAGTGGCTCTGCACAGGATTCATGAGCACCACGAACTCTTCACTCTCCCCCTCAGGAGTGTGGGACTGAAAACCAACCACCCGCGGTGTGCCCAACCCGTCAGAGCAGGCTTCGCCCACCCGTCAACATTCACTGGACACACGGGACTCCTTTTCATTTCAACGTTGAGAACACAACCAAACATTTGTGAGAATAAAATCTCTTCCAGGTATGCTAACAAATCTGAAGCATTAACTTTAAATTAAATTTATTTCTGCTTGAATTCGGTTTTTGTTTCTCTAAATCCAGAGCACTCAATGAAGTCCATGTGTCCCTAAGCTTACTAGGTTGTATAGATAAGAAAATCCTTAAGACTCTGAGTGCACTTTAAAATTTACTTTAAAAAAGTAAGTACTTTGGAAACCAGAAATTCAAATCTCTTTCTATGTACATTATTTAACAAAAATAATGAACAGCTAATAGTAACTTCTATGAGTATAATAAGAACCTTCATTTAGTTCTCCTCTATTTTTCCCTAATCATCTTTGTGCCCTTTAAATAAAAGAGATTTATTTTATACTCTACACGTAAGTATGGTTTTGTGCCTCAGCTTTAGTACTAGGAGATGCCTTCTTCCATCTCCACTTCAAAAGAAGGATCTATAATTTCGGAAGAATAGTTAAACATCTTGAAGACAGAGCATGTAAGTACAGATTATACAATAGACACTAACCAAACATTGTTGACATTAAGATCTATACAGGAATTCATAATGCTCAGAGCAAGTAGGAAGAAATAGGCCTGAGAGCTCCCAATAAGTTTAAGAGGTTTTTAATTAACTCTACAGACCAGAATAAAAGTAAGGAATTCATTCAATTAATATTCATGCCCATCTCAACCAGATACAGGACATTTTCACCAAGTCAATGGCATATTTATTATTCTAGTTTTGTTTGGGATCTAGTTTTGTTTGGGATCCAGCTATTTATTTTCCAAACAATAGCCTGTAAAAATGAACTCTGTTTTTTAATAACTTTTTCTGGCTCTCCACATTCATTTCCTTTGCCAAGTTGTATACCTGATCTACATTTTAAAAAGTGATTACAAACTTCCTTTGAAGTTATAAAACCCACTTGAGGTCAAGAAGGTATAGCTCCGGCACATTTCACCCCAGGGCTGAGATGCTGTTGTAAAGATTTAAGGAGACAAAAGTGATGAATTCTAGATGGAGTCTAAGCACTGCACAATTAAAATTTTGAAGGTATGGGAGTGAGTTCTGTGTATTGCTGTCCCAAGTATAAAAAAAAATCAGTAATATACCAGGCCCTCTCATCTCTCTTATATTGGTGGTTCCCATTAACCTTCCTTAGAAATTCTAAGCCACTCAAGGAAGAGACTGTGAAGGGAAGGGAAAGAGATATGGAAGAGGAAGAAAAAAAGTGATATAATTATGGAAGAAGCTATCAGAAAGACAAAAGGGAGAGAATTCTAGGGAGTAGGAAGAGTTGGGGGAAAGAACTTTATATAAATATTGTTTCCAAATAATCATAGCAACTAAGAATAAAACTACAACTAAGAATAAAACTCCAAATAATCATAGCAACTAAGAATAAAAACTACAACTGTGAGATATCAAATAATCGAAAATAAGTGATTTGTGTGCCAAGGGGAGAAATGCTGCCCAGGCGTTGACTTAGCAGATGAGCTTGGGCAGGCGGGAAATCTGGGCATCGGACAGGGATATATAGTGTCAAATTATCATTTTCTTTTCCACCTTGATGAACATTTTGTTATTTTTACAGGATTGCTAGCCAACAGAATCCAGGCTTATTTTTCACAAGTTTTATAGCTGATTTGTGTGCTTTTACATTTATTTGTATTTACTTTTTAACTTTTTATCTGGAGATTCTAAATGTGTAGTAAAGGGTTCCCATGTACTCATTACTCAGCTTCCCCTGATTCTAGCATCTTATATAATAATAATACAAAGAGTAAAACTAAGGAATTGACGTTGGTACTTGACTAAAAACTACAAACTTTTATTTCACTAGTTTTTCAATGAACATCCTTTTTCTGTTCCAGGATCCCGTATTGCATTTAGTTGTTGTATCCATTATTGTTATGGACCAAAAATGTTTGTGTCCCCCGACAGATTCATATGCTAAAATCTAATCCCCAGTGTGATAGTATTTGGAAGTGGGGCCTTGGGAGAAGAAATTAGATCATGAGGGTGGAGCTCTCATGAATGGGATTATGAAGTGAGGCCAGGGAGCTAGCTTGCTCTTTTCCCCACTGCAAGGACACAGTGAAAAGTTAGCCATCTACAACCTGGAGGAGGGCTCTTATCAGAATCTGACCTTGCTGGCACTATGATCTGGGACTTCCAGCTCCCCAAACTGTGAAAAATACATTTCCATTGTTGATAAGCTGCCCAGTTTATGGTATTTTGTCACAGCAGCTGGTGTTAAGACAGTTAGCTATTGCTACACAATAAATTGCTGCAAACTTAGTGACTTAAAATAAGACATTAATTATTTTCTAGTTTCTGTAGGTTAGGAGTTTAGGTACACCTTCATTAGATCCTCTGCTTAGGGTCTCACGAGACTGCAACTAGGTGTCAGCTGGGCTGCAGTCTCATTTGGAGGCTAGACTGGGATGAATCCGAGTTCAAGCTCACTCAAGTGTTGGCAGAATTCTTTCCCTTGAGACTGTAGGACTGAAGACCCTGGCTTCTTGCTGGATGTTGGCTGGATGTTGCCCTCGGCTCTTGCATGTGGGCCTCCTGAAAGGGCCATTTATTTCTTTAAGGACTGCTAGGAAGAGAGATCTCTTGAGTGAGCAATGTGGAGTCTTATATAAAGTAACACAGTCACAGAAATGACATCTCGTCACCTTTGCCATATTCTACTGGTTAGAAACAAGTCAAAGGGATGGGATTATACAAGGACATGACCACCAAGGATTGGGGATCATGACTAGCCACCATAGACTCTATCCTCCACAGTCCTCACATCTCCTTAATCTCCTCTAATCTGTGACAGTTAGTCTTCTTGTCCCTCATAACCTTGACATTTTTGAAGAATACTGATCTGTTACTTTATTGGTTTTGTGTACTTTTAACCATTGCATTTATAATAGTTATTAAAATGTTTTTCTCAGGGCGGGTGCCTGGCTGGCTCAGTCAGTAGAGCATGCAACTCTTGATCTCGGGGTTGTGAGTTTGAGCCCCACGTTGGGTGTAGAGCTTACTAAAAAAAATAAAAAATAAAAAAAATGTTTTTCTTAGAACATCATGAGCACGTGTTTATCATTTACCCCCCCCCTCAAAGATTACACCATGAAACAGTAAATTACACCACAGTGTCTCTTTGTTTTTGTTTCCTGAGAGATGCTGGGGAATAGATTATACCAAGAAGTAATGGATTATGTATAAAATGTTGTGAGCCTAGAAGAATGATCATATCTTTGTTAGAAATAAGAAAATTAGGGGAAAAAAATCTGGCTTGGGAAGCAGAGTGAACATTTGTTGTTTCCCCTCTGGGAAACCTTCCCAACTCTCAGTCTGTGCAGTTCAGATGGAGAGAACTCCACTCAGCTCCAGCAGTGGGCACATCTGTTACACCTGTCAGAGCCCCAGGCCACTGTGATTGGTTCAAGGATTGGCCCATGACCCAATCAGAGCTGCAGAAATGTTCAAATGCAACTCTTTCTAGGGCTATTGAAAAAAAAAGGCAGGCAGAGTATACTACAGGGCTTCACATCATAGGATATACCCCTGGAACTGTGGTAAGCATTCTGCTATGTGTATTAATTAATATTAGGTTTTGCTGTGAGACAGAAAACCCAAATTTACAATAATTTAAACAAGATAGAAATGTATTTTCTCTCACATAAAATGAAATCTGGAGGTAAGCAATTCAGGGCTACATGGTGGCTCCAAGGTCATCAGAGAGTTGTTTCTCTCTTGCTCTAATCCTTGATAGCGTGGCTCTACCTGATGGTCCCAGATGGCTGCTTGAGCTTCCAGGCTGTGAGGAGGAGGAAGGGGTAAAGAGGGATCCTTCAAGGACACTTTCTAAAAATTGCTCATGACACTTCCACTTATATCCCATTGGTCAGAACTTAGTCACACTGCTATGTTTAACTGCATTCGAGGCATGGAAATGTAGTCTTTATCTAGGAGGCTGTGTGCTCAGCCACAAATTAGAGGTCTTATTACAAAAGAGTAAGAGGGAAACAGCAATGGGAGGACAATGAGCTTTCTCTGCCCTATCTCCACAAAAGGAGAGCCTGACTGAGAATAGAGCCTGTCCTGAAGGAGCAGAGTTGAAAGATGAAAATAAATCAGTCTTACCCTAATGATATCTTTCAACTTCTTGATCAAGCTGTACCTGAAGCCATTAACCCTGCCACTTAAGCTAATAATCTTTCCTTCCTCCTTCCGTCCCCCCTCCCTCCCTTGCTCCCTTCCTCCCTTCCTCTCTTTCTTTCTTTCTTTCTTTCTCTCTCTCTCTCTCTCTCTTTTTTTTTGCAACTGAAAACAATCTTGATTGGTACAGAAAGGAGGATTCTCCCAAAGAACTATAAGGGCACCTTTATTCCTTTGTCCTCTCAAGTTCTTCATTGCCATCACAGTTGCTCAGGATGGCAACTGAGTTTACCCTTAGATCTCCTACAGGGCCAAATTATGCATCTCCATGCTTCATTTCCTTTCAGCCTAAAGGAAAGGGAACTGCTTGTGTTTCTTAGAACTTGTCTTCTTGGATTTGATTACAATTTTTAAAATATGTTGACTTGTAAACTTCTACTAAGATTTATAAGCTAGAATTCTCAGCACTACCTATTTTAGGTTATTTACTCATCTTTAGCAAATGCTTCTTGGAATTCTTTTGCTATTCAGTAAAAACTCCTCTTTCAAATAGCTTGGCTGCGTAACCACCTGCTCTTTCTCAATTATGATTTTTATTAACATTAACAATATCTGCAGGAATTAGAGCTTAATGGAATTTTTTTTCTATTTTTCTGAGAATCCTGCCATAATAGGTCTCATTTTAAAGGGTTCTAAACAGTTGGTCAGCAAAACAGCTTTTTTTTTTAATTAAAAAAAAATTTTTTTAAGTAACTTTACTAATAGTATCAATTTGTCTAGCCTGTTCCCTTGGCATCTTGTTTTTTCTGGGTCTTCTCTTTGAAGCAGAATATACAAAATGTTAGCTTTGGAGGTTTTCCTATCAGATTCTGAAAGCACGGTTTTCACTTAAATTATCATGCTTTTCTATACCTACTTATATCAGTAAAGTGATTAGAAGTGTCTACCAACTGCAATTCCCAGGCTATGAAATTCGGCTTTTTGAATTTAAATTATATGGCAGCACCATATGGCAGAGGAGAAAGGAGTGCTCAATTTCTTATCTAACAGAGAGTGCCTCTCAAGCAAGGGAAATTGCCGTCACAGTCCAAGCTTCACGGGCTCTCTGAGGCTTAGCATTACCTGCTGCCTCCCAAAGTATATACATACATACAGGATTTTCTTAAGCCACTGTGAGAAAAGTTGCTACAACCCAGCAGAGATGAGGAGAACCTATCTGAGTCAGCTACTGCCCATCTTCCCACAACTGGATGCTGAGGTAGCCATGAGTACAAAGTTCTGGGAATGGGAGAACTCTGGGCATCTTTCCCTTACGTGTATTTTTAAAAAAATTTATTTAGCTCGACGCAGAGCCATATTACAGAATATCATTCATTTCCCCCAGGGCATTATATGCAGTTGCTACCAGCTTAATGCAATTATGCTTGGGAGCACCATGGAGACTCCTAAAGCTTCTAAAGCACAGGTCAAATTCTACAAATGTCCAGGTATGCAGGGGGGCGGCTGCTAATTCATGATTATGGGAACTCTTCTCTTTGAGTTTGTCACAAATTAATGGAACTCGGGGAGCCACACATCCTCTTTAGGATTATGAATGGGATCCTGACATTTTAGACTCTCTGCCATTGCAGTGATGGAGTACCCTTTCTCTCACATGACATCAGGGGATATCTTACTGCCTCATGAGATGGTGAGCGTCTACTTGCTGCCTCTTAAGTTGGTGTCAGGACAATTCAGAAAGAACAGGTTATTTAGGGGTGGTGATCTCTCTCATCTAGCTTTCATATGAATTAAGCAAATTCTTCTCATGTAACGGTGGTACTGGCTATCTCCTTTTGCCCGCCAGATCCACTCCCCACCATGCCCTCTGTTCCTGGTGGCTGACCTGGATGGGTGACACCCACATGGTCCCTGGCCCCTGGCTTCTAGTTGGGGTTGTCCCACGGCGAGTCCTGGCGGGTGAGGTTGGGCTATTTATTCCCCTGAGATCCTCTCTGTGGGGCCACCAGTACTGAAACATTGACCCAGCTCCTGCCAGGTGGCTTACACATCATAGTTCTCTCTCTCTGACTTTCGGTAATTTCTCTCTCCCTTCCCCTTCAGGCTCTGAACCTCCTCCCTGTTGTTATTAGCCCTAAATATTACGCTAGCTACTGTGGTTTCCCTCGTCCTGCCCACACTTTTATAAATAATCCCTTCTTTAAAGGGATTAAACTCTCCTCAAATGACTCATTTTCAGTGTGCCTTGTATTTCTTGCTGGAACCCTAAGTGATGGAACAGCTTTGTCCTGATTTGCCCATTTTCCCTTCTGCCTCTTTCACATGACAGGACTCTAATAGTCTTTCCTTTTAAGTGCCTATAAAAGACCATCATATTTTTTTGCTTGTATTACTGACTTTATACACTGTTGCCCTCCCTCATTTCCAGAAGGGTGTGAAGTTGCTGCGTATTTGTGGGTTTTGCCCTAGTCTGGACTTGCCTCTGCCCTTTTAAAATGTACTGTATCTTCCCCCACACAAGAAATTGGGGGAAAACCTTCAAACTGGCTATTCCCTGTCATGAAGACAACCTCTAAAAATAGATTTTATTGAATTAGTCTTTTTAAACTGAACTTGATTGAACCTGTTTGGCATGGATATAACCTCAGAAATGTAATATGCATGTGTTTGGTGACATTGAAGTATCTACTGTTTTGGTTAGCACAGATTAAACTTTGATTCTTTTGAGATAATTGTCTTCTTTTTCTTTTTAATGCTTCCTTTAAAGATTTTATTATTTATTTATTTATTTATTTATTTATTTATTTGAGAGAGAGTGCGAGCAGGGGAAGGGAGATGGGGAGGGAGACAGAGTGGGGAAAGAATCCAAGCAGACTCCACATACTGAGCTCGGAGCCCAACGCCGGGCTCAATGGCACAACCCCGAGATCATGACCCCAGCCGAAACCAAGAGTCAGATGCTGAACTGACTGAATCACTCAGGCACCCTGAGATAATTGCCTTCTTATATAAGATGGATAATTTCTTCTCTTAGGTACCCACTGCCCTATAAGAAAAAAAAATGACAACAACAACAGAATACCAGTGTACTACATTTGTGATAAAAAATGATCCAGAGGGCACCTTGGTTCACTGACTGACTCTTGATTTCAGCTCAGGTCATGATCTCAAGGTCGCAAGATGGAGCCCTGCATCGGGTTCTGCACTTAGCGTGGAGTCTGCTTGAGATGCTCTCTCTGCCTCTGCCCTCCCCGCCCCCCTTGTACGTTCTCTCTCTCTCTCAAAATAAATAAATAAATAAATAAAAGCTTTAAAAAAGTGATCCAGATATGGGTGTTAATTTCTGGGCTATTCAATATCAGGATAGGTTTTTCAAGACTGAATTGGATACTACATAATTTTTAGCACAACTGAAGTATATGGTACTTTAAAATAATGGTAAAAATGTTTTGAACCCTAGGTATGATGATTTGGGCTTTGGGCCCAAATTTCGTTTTACCCAAACGAAACAAGGAGATGTAGCAGGTGCTACACATGCCCCACTTACCTCCCCTTGGCTGCCCGCAGAGGTCACCTGCAGTTTCAGTGGAGTATTCCTATACTTGCAAACAGCTTCTTCCCTCCTGCATCTCTCTGCCCATGTGAGGAGGTACCCGCAGTGCCTGGGATTTAATGCCCCAAAAGCAACCCTCATCCCTGTAGGGACAAATATCCACATTGCCTCACCCCCTTTGGGAGAAGGGACAATTCTAAGATATTTGCAGTGCAGGTGTTTGGCGGGTCACCAGCAGGATCGAGCCCCAGTTGCCCACAGAAATCACAGGCTCATTAACATACCCTTTATTGGTTTCCTCCCTTCCTGTCTCACTTCCACACTCAGTGTGCTTCCTGTGATCACCTCCCAAATAAACTGCTTCCACCCAAATTCCTGTCTCAAGAGCTTTTGGGAAAACCCATTCAGGATAGGAGACTCTAGAAGGACAATGGGAGAGGAGAAATACCGAATGATAGATCATGCCACTCTAAACTTCAAGAGAATAGTGTCTTTTATGTTCTTCTGAATCATCTCCGTCTTTAGATTGTAAACTATTGAGAACACTGGCTGTTTCTAATCAACTCTATAAATCTCTGCAATCTCTGCATGCAATGAAGGAGGGCTCAATAAACATTTGATAATGACAATTCTAAGATTATGCTATTTATGGTAACCATTACCATAGTGAAGGGGTATAATTATTGCAAAACAGCAAATACCAATAAAGTTCTGCCTTTTTTTTTTTTTAAGGTAAGTGCCATTTTAGTCATCTCTAAAGGCTCAAAAAGAATATAAGGTCTTACTTAGATGAACATTATTAGGGAAAGATAAGTTTATATAATTGTGTTCAATACAAACTGAATTTCTTCTCAGGTATCTTGTCAATTTTTCATATTCCTGACTCATGTGAAGGGCCTAAGCAAAGAGAATGTAACATGTCTGCAGGGTTCCATTAGACCACAACACAGTTTCACCAAATGCACATCGGGGGTGTGTATTTGCATGGGCAGCCCATCTTACCATTTAGAACTGACTGGGGACCTTTATAAACCTCACTGAAAAGAGCCCAATCCAAAAATAAGTGGCAGACAATTCAGTGGCGGAAACAATAATGAAATAGAAATTATATGCATTATTTAACTCCAAATTTTGGCCTGTTTCCTTTGACTTATCATCCATCCACTATTCACTGAGAAGAATAATGTTTTCAGCATATTGTTTTAGGAATTTTCCCCCCCAAATAACTCACTAGCATTTATCATGTAGTAGAATGGTGAGAAGTCACACCCAGGATAATGCCAGACAATTTCTTCGTCTAGCTAATGTTGATGAAATTGAATAGGCTTGCTCCAAAATTTACTGGGAGTCATTATTCACTGTCCTAGAATGCATTTAATCATATTCAGTTGTCCAAGGGTGGCATTACACATCTCTGAGGAAGGAAAGGTATGGTATAAAAAGAATCTTCAAGGCTGTACACAGTAGGACAAAAGATGTGATGATCCCTCCTGGAAACCAGAGCAAGTCAGCTTTAATTTAAAAACTTCAAGCTTAATTTAAAAACATCCAGCTAAAATGTAGCATATCTTAGCAAGACAAGGTAAAGTGCTCTTTCAAATTATCACACATTTCATCCTTCAAAATGTATTCTTTATTCATTTTCGAAATCCTCATCCTAACCACATTTAGGCATCACTTGCAAATAAGCTAATGGTATAGCAGCACAAAATACCGAGACAACTACAATTATCTCTTAATTACACACAGCAGGCTTCCAGTGTGTGTCCCCCTTCTGAGGATACTTAACAAGAAACAAAGAAAGTCAAGCAAACCAGCGAGAGATCCCACGCAGGCTCCTTGAGCAAGATACCGCAGCAGCAACTGACCCCAGCAAGAGCTTGCCCAGCTCAAGAAAATAATCGGACCGAACCTGATTATTCTGTCCACACCAAGGGATCTGAAGAACTAGGAAACAAAACAATGGAGATAATCTGATCCGCAAGTCAATGGTTTACAAGGAGTTCCAGCCCTCTACATATGAAATAAGGAAATTTCAAGCAATTCACCCCAGGGCGGTCTTATATCTTCTTTGAGACGGAATCAATATCTCCTTGTTACTGTGAGATCATATATTTAGTAGGGGAAATGGTCTAAGACCAGAAATATGTCAAACCCCTCGAAACAACTCATCTCCAGGGGAGATTAATGTGATTGGGAAAAGCCTATCAATTAATTAGTCAATACAAGTTTATAGCATGACTATTAGTTGCCAGCTATGTCCAAAGTGAGGTTAATAAAACCTTTGCATGTACTCTGTGCTTTTTCACACATTCTGTGACAAAGCCACCGGGTAGAAGTAGCACTCAGACATATGTGGATGGTGTGAATGTGAAAATGGATCCACAGTCTGAGGGTGATAATAATTAATCTATGTGTATGAATCACTTGCCAGACAACAAAGGATGTTTGTAAAGCTTTCTTGTCTTTGATTCATACCACCAGCCTGTAAAACGAATAGGGACACGCATTAATCCCTTTCTACAAATGAGAAAGTCTCTTGATCGGTAATCTAGAAATTCCCAAGAGCTATGGGAATTCGAGTGTATAATACACACCATTATTACACTTGTCAGAGGAGGATACCAGAGAGGATATGGAGGTTTGTAGAACCAGATCTGAGGACATCTGTTTTACTCTCATATCCAGTTCCACTTGAGAAATTTCATTAGCCCCACCTGAGGTTTCCCAGCCTGGTCTTCACAGAACATTTTCGTATCTTGAATTTGGCGCGACATATCGTTCCACTTTCTTTGTTTTCTCTTTCTTCTGCCAGCACAATGGCCTCGAACCTGGCTTTATTGTAGTCACCTGCTGAGTTTATTATCAGTTCCATTTCCTGGGCCCTACCACAGACGACCTGAATCAGAGGTCCTGGATACAGTCTGGTACCAGACCTGCTTTTGTTACTTGGAAACACTGGGCCAGAACTTGCCCAGCTTCTCTGGGCGTCTGCTTTGTCTTTTTCATTTTTATGACCCAGTCCAATCCAGTGTGAGTAATATTCCAATCAACAAAAGTTAATTGGTGAGCCTAAGTGCAGGGCATGTAGGGGCTTATTTGGTCATTCTTGCAACCTCTCTGTGAGCTTGGCATTTTTCAATATGAAAAGTTGGAGGAAAAAAAAAAAGATGTGATTGGTTAACTATTAATAAAATTGGAAATAGTTTAAAAACCAAAGTAATTGTGCTTCAATACTTAATTAATGTTTGCTGAATAAATGAATGAACAAATGATCTCATCTCCAACCTTTTGTTTGGAAGACGATATTAGAAATGAGAACTATCAGGGGCACCTGGGTGGCTCAGTCGGTTAAGCGACTGCCTTCGGCTCAGGCCATGATCCTGGAGTCCCGGGATCAAGTCCCGCATTGGGCTCCCTGCTCGGCGGGGAGTCTGCTTCTCCCTCTGACCCTCCTCCCTCTCATGCTCTCTGTCTCTCATTCTCTCTCTCTCAAATAAATAAATAAAATCTTTAAAAAAAAAAAAAAAAGAAATGAGAACTATCAGACTGAGAATTCAGTTAAATCAGAGGGAGGTAAAGGGTACCAGGAAGTGGGAGAGTTGAAGGCTAAAGAGAAGTTTCCCAGTGGCATTGTTGGAGCTCACAATCAGTTATTTTCCAGAAAAGCTCTCCATACCATATTATCCTCTAAATAGACACCTGTTTCTGTTTTCATTTCCAGTTAACCCTCCCTTGTCTGTATGATAGACAGGGAGCAACGGTGTGGATCAACCAGAGCAGCAGCAAGGGGACAGGTCAAGAAGTTACTGGCTGGTTATATTATTCCTTTCTAAGAAGCCTCAGAGTGCCTGTCACACCCACAGTCCTTCTCTGCAGAGGCCCTTACACATGAGACACCATGCTTTGTACCATGCACCCCCACCCCCTCCACCATCCAGATCATACCTGACTGGGGTAGTGATGGGGTCCAGGTTCAAAGACGGTCAAAGATCAGCAGTCTTAGAGGTAGACTGGATCTATCCTGGTTCATGGCTGCCTTCTCTGAGGATGTTGGTGTATGAGACATATGCAGACATACAGCAAGAGGTGGGCAGCATGGAAACAGAAAGGCAACAAAGAGATGGGTCTAGTGTGGAAGCTGTGATAGGAAGATGAAGAGAGTCAGTTGACCATGGCCACAGCAGTGGAAGCAAAAGCAAAAAAATGTCAGGATTCTTGGTTTCAAGGGACAAAACCCCAACTTGAACTGGCTTAGGCAAAAGGGGGAATTTATTGGTTAATACTGTCAGGATGATTGGGTATGTAATGAGGTAGGATGAGAAGCAAGATTTGAATCCATTCAGAAATAACTATCTTTGGGGCACCTGGGTGGCTCAGTCAGTTGAGCATCCGACTCTTGATTTCAGCTCAGGTCATGATCCCAGAGTCATGGGATCGAGCACCATGTCGGGCTCTGTGCTCAGTGTGGACTCTGCTGGTCCCTCTCCGTCCCCCTTTCCTACCCCTCTCTCCCTCCCCCTCTGCCCCTCTCCCCACGTGCTCATGTGAGCTCATTCCCTCTTTCTCTCAAATAAATAAATTTTTTTTTTTTAAGAAATTACTATCTTTATCTTGTACTTTTGTTTCCCTCACAGTGCTTCATTCTCTCTTATTGTCAGTGCAGGGAGAAGGGCCAAGGCCACCTACAGCTCTGACACTAAAACCCCCCCCCCCAGGGAAAGGCTCTGATTGTTCCTGCTTAGGTCACATAACCATCAGTGGACTAATCAATGTGGCCAGGAGGGCTGGATCCTCTGACTGTCAGTCTTCAGTAGAGCTTCACAATTTGCACAGGAGAGAAAGAACAAACCTCTAAGACAAAGAGGATAAATTTCCCTGAAGAAGGGGGAGAAACTCTGGGTAGAGTAAACCACTGATGTTTACTCTAGTTGCCATAAAATCAGAATGTGAGAGACAGTAGACACTTACTTCTTTGCATGTACACACTTATGATTTGGTTGCATCATCAGAACAGCTGCTGATCTCCTAGCGCTATAGTTTTTCATGTGTATTAGCCAGCTATCACTGTAATAAGCCACGTAACAAAGAGTCCAAAGATCTCAGTGGCTTACAACAACAATTATTTATTTCTCATTCATGGGGCAAGAATCAGCTGGGATACTCTTTGGGATATGGGTTGGATTCTGGTCCTCTCCACGCATCTCCTCATTCTGGGACAAGTGTTCTCTGAGACACGCTCGTCATGATAAAGTCAAAAGCACAAGGATCAAGCCAAACTGTGAAAGGATATTTTTAAGTGTCTGTGCCTCTACTTGCATCATGTCTACTAACATTCCATTATCCATATCCACCATCAATAGGCCAGAGGAATTCCACAGAGGTGAGGAAGAGAAAGTGAATACCTGCCAGAAAATAAGAAAATCCACTATGATCCTCAGCGGCATTAAAGGACCTTCTAAAAAGGTCTGCTGAAATTGCTTCTTACGTTTTCTTGTTTTCCTATGTATTTATTTAGTGGATGTATATCTCAGTTCAGAAATTCTAGGGTGCATGATATAGAACTTTGTTTCCTATCATGCAACTTAATTCTATTTTGAGCCCCATTCAGCTGAGCGGCTGAAACTTCACCTCATTTAATTCAGAATTCTCTCTCTCCATCTTTCCCAAGATTGCCTCTAAATCCTGGGGGCTTATGTATTATCAAAACACAGCTGGAGAGCATCTGGTCTTTGAGTCATCTATCTGCACAGACATCCACTGAAATGTTCATCATTCTGTCTCAGAAGTCAATCCATGCAAATGACCACTGAGATGTCACTTCTTTCTATGGCTGCTTTACTCCTTCGGCACTATGTTTTGGAGCATGAGAATCATGCACCTGCTTCTGTGCAAGGGTGGGCTCTCTAAGGTGAGGTATGATCAAAGCTCTCCCTGCCTTGATGCCGTATAACCCTCCCTAGGTCTCTGCCTGAGACAGGGTCGCCACAGATTATTGTTTAGGCCTTGACACATCCCTAGGCAATTTCATTCCCATGGGCAGCAGAGAGCAGGTATCCATCCCCTGGTCCTACAAATGTATCTTAAGTTTTGCTGCCTACAGGGGCTCTGACCAGGAAAAAGGGTACAAGGCCACAATCGCAAGGACTTGCTGGTTTCCAAATATTTTGCTTGTCCCCTGGATTTCTCCCTTGGACTTACCAGGAAGAATTTTCCAAGTCTTCCTGAGGGTCAACCCAACAACCTCCCCCTACCTCTTGCCTTTTCCCAACTGTGGAATTTCTGTCTATGCTGAAGATGGTCTCCATCTATCCTCTTACCCCTCAAAACAGGGCCTGGGATTTTGGAAACCCAAACCAAGAAAGCTTCATTGTTTCAGTTTCCCATCAGAGCTCATCCCTTCCTTGAGGCAATGAGCTTAAACGGACCTAACTGCTTGGAAAGAAAAGGACATAGCAAAACAATGAACTACTGGGGGCGGGGAAATCTCAAAAATGCTATCTTTATTACATTTATGGACTGAGACACACTGATAATGCTTCAGTTCTTTGAAATTTGAAGGAAATAAAAATCCAACAACACACTTTCATAAGTCATATTTGTTAGCCTTTACATGGATTTTGGATACTTTCATTAAAATATGTTTTGTTTGACACCGTGGAAAATCAGAATATTTCAAACTAAATAGCAAATCCATTTACATTAGGAAAATAAAGTTCAAGACGAACTAGACAGCTGCCCCAAATCCTCATTATTTTCCTAGGAGAAGCTGGAAAGGGTCCCTTTCAGTATGATGGGAAACACTGGCCTAAAGCATTCCTCACTTTTCACTGCAGTTGCCAAACTTCCTACTGCACACCTTCTATGGGATCACAAAGTGTTGAGATAATTTGCTGTGTTTTTGGTTTTTATTTTTAAACAAGATGATATTCCTCGGTGGACTCTTTTGGGGATGTCTGAGCAGCCAACGACACTGTGACTCACCGTTTCCCCATTACTGACTCCCATCTTAAAACCTGATCCTCCAGCCACCACAGTACTTCTGTGTGAGCCCATCTCTGGCGATGGCCACCTACACCGGGCTGGGTATCTGATCCCAACCGGCCAGTCCCCCCGGGCACTTGGGATTGAGACTGAAGAGAGAGTCTGTCTCTTGGCTGCACCTGCAGACAAAGCTGGTTTGTGGAGAGAGAATGTGGAAGACACCTTTGCTCAACCTGTCCTCTTGGCTTTGTAATTCCCAGATTCTTCTCTCCTGAGGCCATGTATCTTGCTACTTTGACGTCCTCCAGGATTCTGAGGCGGCAAAAGCTTATAATAAAGCCCCCTCCTTGGTGAGCTTGAGCTCATCTAATTGGATTTCTCTTGTTTGCAACTAAAGAACTTTCACAAACACACTTTTCCTTTTGCTGAGCTCAGTGAAACCCAAACCTTATTTATATCAACAAAGGACTTAATTAAGCTGAGTGGGTAACAGCGTCAAGAAAAACTTGGATAACCACGAATAGATGATGGTCATTACTTTAAAGGAGAAGGGAACATAGCGGAGGCTACCCATTGAGTGGCAAAGCCCCCATCTATAATCTGTGTGCATCAAACAGCCAGGGCAAAGCGTTGGTTTTTTTATGAGAGCAGAATTGGTAACAGTGATGCCCTCAGTTAATGAACAGCGTGAACAAAGGAAGGGAAACTTTTACAGGCTGCATGAAGCAGCTGAGCGTTTAGAGGTGGAGGGAAAGCACAAGAGCAAAGCTTCCGCTTCAAACGTCGGAGGTTTTTGTAGTGCTTATTATTTTAGGCTACCAGACTGCCTGCTTTCATGTATTGATATATTGACTCTGTAAAAAAAGAAATCATTAAAAATATAAGTTTGATCACATGTTCACAGCCATCTGCTTCTGGTGACTAAGTTGGGGGTGCAGAATGCCAAGAAAGGATGTACCATCTTTTGTCAACCGAGGCAAAAATAAAAATCACAGATCAAAAATCGGAACTTGGGAGAAGCATCCGGATTTCTCAAATAAGTCAAGAAATATGCAAACTGCAGACCTCTTTTAAACTCTGGAATAATCTAACTTTTTTCGTGAGTTTTGTCTGCTCAGTACATGAATTCAGATTGATGGATGAGGGCACTATAGGAAGTAAGGTCTGAGGGCCCAGATCCAAGCTCTCTTACATCACTTGAAGAGAATTTCCCCTTCCCCTGCATCCTCTCTGCTAGAGGATAAAAATTTAAAAAATGAGTCTTTTGAGTACTCTTGAAATTTTGCCTGATTTAATTTGTTAAGCATCCCATTTAAAGTCCCCAGTTTCCTGGTAGAAGCCCCAAGAAAACACTTGCTCTGAAAAGAAACTTATACCATGATCTCACCTCATGTTATTTGTCAATAAGAGTGTCTAGCAATTAGCTTTTTACAGAGTAGGGAGATAATCTTTCTTTTGAACCATATTTCTCGTTCCTTAAATTAATGGGACTTATTTTTCTTGAGGATGTTCTTAGAGTGTAGTAGTAGAGCATTTATTCTTCATTCTTCAGCTTCAGAATTTAATTTCTCATTCCACTTAGTCTGTCCTTGGCCCCTGACCTTGCTTCCAGCTGTTAAATTTAGCTCTTTGTGATTGCCGTGGACAAGATGAGCCCTAGACAAAATTGGATGAAGGTAACATTTGTCGTTGGCTCTTTCTCATCTTCCCCATTAGCACAATATTTCCTTTCCTCCCCCATCTCCCCCAAGCCACCCATGTTGCCCTGCTGATCCATCTTAAACAGGCTCAACTTTCTCTGTAGTGTCCAGAAACCCCACTTCTGTACTTACCAACGAGCCAAACCATATCTTTGTTAACTTAAAATACGTGATTATTGAACAAATATTATGTGCCAGCCTATATGTTAGACATATGGATACAAAAGCAAATGCCATGGGGCTCTGTTTTCAAAGAGTTCATAGTCTAAGCAAGGAGAGAGACCCATAACAATGTACACGTGGACAAAAGCAAAAGCTAGCAACTATCATAATAATGATTACATAAGAAATAGAAATGTGACATGGTAGAAGTTGGTGAAAACCCTTCGGAATTAGAGGGAAAAACAGAAGTGGAAGTGCGGGGAGATTCAGGAAGGGTTCAGGTCATCTGAATCAAATTTATTCCAGAAAAAGTGTGAGATAACACATTTTTAGATTGGGGGCATCTGTATTTCATTATTTTAAATGGGAAAAATAAGAATGCATTTTCAGGCACAGAGGTGAACCACAGACCAGGACCCAAGGATGACAATTGAAAAACATTTGAAATCGGTTGACTCTGGAAGATCTGGGCTATATGGTCACTGTATATATATGTCTTACAAGATTAGGGGAATGGATCACAGCCTAAAATGTAAAATGTTGATCATTTTTTCTTATAAAAGTAGTGTGCAATGAGATGGATATCTATTTTGAAGTTAGAACTGGAGAAAACTGGAACTGAGATGAACCACACTGGCATATTTATTGATCTGCTCTGGCTTAGTAGTTCATCCTTTGCAATATAGCTTTTCATAAAGAAGGATAGTAATATGATAGGTTTCTTCAAAAGTCTATTATGAAAATAGAAAATGACATTTTCTTCCTGGGTAGATTTAGCCTGATCCTGCCAAATCTATTAGGACATTGCTTTGTATACTGTACTTATTGAAGAACTTGATAGATACCATTATTGGGGTTAGCTGGTAATGAAGGAGTAGGGGTGAGCTTGGAGAAGGACCAAAGATCACAGCAGTGAACATTCACCTCTTTAATTCATGTGCAAAAGGGCCATCAAGGAAAAACACTCAGAAAAATGATATGAAATCTTCTAAATTATGGTATTTAAATGCTATATATATATATATATCCTAGTAATTTGGGGTATAGAATCTGGTTATATTAGTTAGTTTATACATTTCAGCTACTCTCATAGGAAGACCCCCAAGTGACAGTGGCTTGCATAAGATAGAAGTTTCTGTGCATGCCGCACAGGGCTGTTAGGGCCCCTCCTGTGGGTCAGGAATGTAGGTTCCTTTTCTTTTACATTCAAATTCTTTGAACTTCATGTTTTCATCCATAAAACAGGAGCGATGGCACCTCATTTTCCTCGTGAGGGTGATACGAGGTAATGCATGCAGGATGCCTGGTATGTAGTTCTTGACCTTCGTGTGGAACTAGTTTCACAGCTCCATGGATTGGCCCAGCCCCTGGGAAGGATTTCTCAATCTTCTAAGAAAAGGGCTACAGAATGAGGTGTTTCTCGAAGTGTGGACTCTGAACTACCTAGGGAAGGTTGTTGACAACATGGATGCCTGGGTTCCACTTAGACCCTCTGAATCAGAATCTCTGGTGGTAGGACGTAGGAATCTGCACCCCGGTTAGGAACACACTATGTGTTCCTAACATTCATTTCCAGTCCTGCTGACTTCTACTGTCAATCCTGGGGGCCCCTTGTAAATAAGTGTATCATAGGGGCACCTGGGTGGCTGAGTCGGTTAAGTGTCCAGCTCTTGAATTTGGCTCAGGTCATGATCTCTGGGTCCTGGGATTGAGCCCTGTGTTGGGCTCCCCATTCAGCGGGTAGTCTACTTGTCTCTCTGCCCACCCCACCTGCATTCTCTCTCAAATAAATAAATAAATCTTAAAAAAATATAAATGTATCAAAACTGCACTACTCTCTCTCTTAAACCCTAGGGCCTCTCTCTCTCTCTCTCCTTTGCTGGAACTATTCTGTTTTTCACTTGATGTCACCGGCCTGTTTTGAGAGGAAAGTGTGACTCTTTGGGGTATAGGGTACCAAGAAGGAATTCTGTTGATGAACACCAGAGAAGGAGATCTCTGTGGATTTTAACCCAGGGCGGTTTTCCCAAACTTTCTTCCTTGCCATAAATACTCTAAAGAGGGGCGCCTGGGTGGCTCAGTCGTTAAGCGTCTGCCTTCGGCTCAGTCATGATCCCAGGGGTCCTGGGATCAAGCCCCACATCGGGCTCCCTGCTCCATGGGAAGCCTGCTTCTCCCTCTCCCACTCCCCCTGCTTGTGTTCCTTCTCTTGCTGTGTCTCTCTCTGTCTAATAAATAAACAAAATCTTAAAATAAATAAATAAATAAATACTCAAAAGACATATTTGACCTTGAAAGTCTGAGACACTGGAAGAGGTTCTAGGCCATACACATCTTTAACCTTCTGTGTCAGACGGAACTGCTCATTTAAAAGGCCCCAGGGACATGGGCTCCACATTCACGAGGCCCAAGATTTTCCGACTCTGCATTTCTAGGCCAGATAACGCGCAAACTTTCTATAGGGGTTGGTAATTGTGCTTCTTATTTAAAAGGCTCTCCTTGTATCCTAACGTGGAAGGAGATCCAAACTTTCTCCCTTTCCAGTCTGCTGGGGACCCAGCAGGCATCTAATCTAGGTAGCTGCTGGTGGCTTGGACTTACTTGGGTATATCTGATGACCTATGGGTGACATGGGACAGCTATTTGCATACAGTGATTTGCCTGCAGGGAGGGAGTTTATAACCAGGAAGAGGACCTTCAAGTGGAACTAGTTTCACAGCTCCATGGATCGATCGGCCCAGCCCCTGGAAAGGATTTCTCAGTCTTCTAAGAAAAGGGTTACAGAATGAGGTGTTTCTCAAAGTGTGGACTCTGAACTACATAGGGAAGGTTGTTGACAACATGGATGCCTGGGTTCCACTTAGACCCTCTGTATCAGAATCTCTGGTGGCAGGGCGTAGGAATCTGCACCCCAGATGATTCTGACACCTACTAAAACTTCAAGTGCAGTACAGGGCCATTCTCACCTGGGAGCTTGTAAACAATGCAGCATCTTGGGCTCCACCCCAGATCTCCTGGAATCAGGGTCTTCCTCTTAATGAAATCTCTTAGGTGAATTTTTTTTTTTAAGATTTTATTTATTTATTTGAGAGGGAGCAAGCGGGAAGAGGAGCAGAGGGGGCTCACGGGGCTCGATCCAACGACACTGAGATCATGACCTGAGCCAAAATCAAAAGCCGGTCACTTAACCAACTGAGCCACCCAGGCGCCCCTTCCAAGTGATTCTTAATGCACACTAACTTTGAAAAGCACTGGCCTAATGGTTTGAGAACACTTGAGCCCAAAGGACTCTTTTCCTGACAGATTCTGCGAGATGAGAGGAGGAAGGCAAGGCACAAATAGTATTCTTTTGATGCCCAGAGGATGCAACATGGCCAGTAGAGTCTGTCTTCCAGGGAGCCCAGAATGACTGTGGCGCAGTGAGCACTCCAGGGAAGGCGGGATCTGTCTGCCATCTGCAGGGCTGGTCTCTTTTGAATGTTCCCAGAGGCAGCACAGGTATCCCCATAGGTGCAGGCATCGCTAAGACGGAGAGGTGTCCTCAGATGGCTTCCCAGGCGGCAGGTGCCCAGGGCCAGGTTGGGGGTAGGGAGGCTGGGGCAGAGGACGAACGAATGGCAAACACCCTGTGTTAACAGTGGCTGAAGGCTGCTTCAAGTTTGCCTGTGGGACAACCCCTGCTGATTCCCAGAGGGAACAGGCTGAGACTCTGGGGCTTTGAGGAGGGCTGACTATCTGTGTGACCCGGTGTGGGCAAGGCCTGCTGAGTACCTACTCAGAGGCTAGTCAGGCTGAAAGAAAGAAGATCCCATTATAGTTTGTTACACCACATAGATGCAATTAGAGGAAGTGCCTGAGAGGTTCTCAATCAGGGGCAATTTTTAGACTCCCAGGGGGCATTTGGCAACACGCCGAGACATTGACATTTAACAGGTAGAGGCCAGGTGTACTGCTAAACATCTGTAATGCACAGAGCAGCCCCGATAACAAAGGATCATCCAGGCCAAAGTGTCAGTAGTGCCCAGGTTGAGAAACACTACGTTGTATCCCAAAGATAGATTTACAAAAAACCCCAGTATTTTCTATTGACTTTTACAACCACCCTGTGTGATAGTTAAAGATTGGCCATAGAGGGTTAAGCTAGCAAAGTGAGTAGCCTTCTGGCTGGCAACTGAGTTGAAGACAGCATCATTGCAAATTGACTGTTTTTTTCTAGTACCTTTTCAGATACTGAAGATAACTGATCAGTCTCGAAGAGCCAGGGGAGTCTTCCGGCCTTTTAAAAATAATGGGCACTGTATTTGTCCTATTCCCTCATTTTTCAGGTGTTTCTCTCAGTACTATCAGTTCTGAAAAATAATGGCATGTGACTCAGCAGTAACACCACCAATTCCTGCCGAGTGAGCGCTGAGGACTGTGTTATCAGAGCCCGCCACTCTGAATACTCCCACTTTATCATCCACTCCGCCTCGAGGCTCGAAGAGGGGAGGAAATGATTATCCATCGCTTATGTACTTGCACTCAGCACTTGCTCTTCGTATCTGGTCAATTCTGAGCTTAAAAACAAATTACATGCATATAAAAATTACATTTTTGGTATCACCGGTTATTAGGTTTTCATTCCTGTTATCGGAGGGCTGCACTGAGAACTCAATAGAATAAAGGAGAACTATGATTCTGGGAAGTCGAACTTCTGGGCAGGAGAATGAAGACACTTTCTGGGGGCAGGGCTATTGAGCTCAGTAAAAATCATCCGAGAGACCCTGGCAAGGAAAAATCAAATTTATTTTGATTTATGGAAAGAGGAATACAAAGTTTAAAGGAGAAGCATGCTGTAGGTAAAGGAACACTGGATTCTAGATCAGGCAGACTCTGGTGTGAATCCTGGCTCTGCAGTATACTAGCTGTGTGAATATGGGCTTGTTTCTCACTCTGTTTCCATTTTGGTTAAAAAGAGATAATACTATTTACCTCATAGAATGGTGTATTGGTTAGCTATTGCTGTGTAACAAGAGCCACAAAATCTGAGTGGCACAATACAATAAACCTTTACTGAGGTCCTGCATCTGTGGAGCACTGGGGTCAGCTGGGAGTCAGCTAATATTAAGTTGGAGTGGTTTTGTTCTCTGAGAGCCTCATCCTCCTGGGACCAGAGGTCTGCCTGAGAATATTTTTCCTTGTATGTCAAGTCTCTGCTTGTATCACATCTACTAACACCCTACTGGCCAAAGCTTGTCACGTGACTGAGACCAAAGCCCCCAAGGGTACAGGAAATACACCTGCCCAATAGAAGCCAAAGTAAGTCACATAGACAAACCCACCATCACCGGAGCAGGAAATATATAATTCCCATGAGAGTGAGGGGGAGGGAGTGAATATTTCCAAATAATAATCTAATCTACCACAGGCCGTTAAAAATGATTAAATGAATTTATGCCTTCAAATCACCTTGCATAATGTCTGACAGTAAAGGCATTCATAAATATTTGTTCATTTCTCCTCCTCCAAACTCTGATCTTACAATGAAGAATGGGGAACATGAACTTAATTTCAGAGACACAGTAATTATTTTAAAATAAACTTGAATTCTGTACTATGATCAGTTGTGAGAGAAGGAAGAAAAGGAAAAAGCAGAGATATTGAAGAAAGTAATAAAAACAGAAGAAGAATAAGAGAAGAAAGAAACAATACCTCTTCAAATTTAGAGATGGTGAAGTAGGGGATAAAGAAGTAATACTTCTTGGGACACCTGGGTGATTCAGTCAGTTAAGCATCTGACTCTTGATTTTGGCTCAGGTCATGATCTCAGGGTGGTGAGATGGAGCCCCACATGAGGCTCTATGCTGAGTGTGGAGCCTGTAATTCTCTGTCCCTCTCCTCTGCCCCTCCACCCCCCTGCTCATGCTCGCTCTCTCTCTCTCTCTAAAAAAAAAAAAAAAAGGAAGTAATACTTCTATAAATAAATAATAAATTGATAAACATATATATAGCTATAAAACAGAGGAATAACAAAAAGAAGGAGGAGAAAAGGTTGTAAGAGACTCATCATGCTATCAGGGGAGCTTTTTCAAAATACATGGACCTTCTCTTCTGCATCCCAAATTCTGAACCACAAATTTTTCACAGGGAATAGGCTAGGAAAGCGAGAGGTGTGTTCTTTATCACCTCCTGTCAAGGTTTTATGAAAGACTAATTAGTGTTTTAACCACGATTTACAAGGTCACTGAGTACGCTTTATCCTTGATACTTCAGAAGCTCTAATCTGAATGTGGTTCTTATTTCAACTTACCAAATAAGCAATCATTTTCTGGGAATGTGGTGTGAGAAAGAAATAATATCACAGGGATCAAATGAAATTGACTTGGGTTTTTCCAATGTTATGACTTGGTCCACACTAACAAAAGAATATTCTCAGTATAACCTATCTGGTTATTAACTATTTCACATAACCAGACGGCTCAGTATTTTATGGTAGAAAAAAATTGTGTAGAAATTCTTTTCTAGAGTATAATAGAACCTCCCATATAATACTCTGTCTACCTTCTAGAATAAGAGAAGAAATGCTTTGGTCAAATTTGACTTGGTTAATAAGGAACAAAAGGAACCCCCTGTTAAGATGAAAAGTGTTAGTATTTAAAGAAGCTCTCCTTGTAAAGAGCAATGGTAAATTGCCTTTTTATATTATATGCTTAGAGTAACAAAGCCTAGAAATTCATCCCTCTTTATTTTTCGTATTGAAACTCTTGTTCACTTCTTGCCAGTGCCATCTTGCTTTTTGGTCATACTGCCAGCAACCAGCACATAGGAGATGCTCACAAATTGGGGCAAGGTCAGGAAAAGGCCATTTTTGAAATGATAATTAGCAAAAATATGACTTATCTAGGATAGGAGTGGGCACATGGAGAAGCAGTCACATCCACACTCACATTCCTTAAAAAAAAAAAAAGTTTGTACTGCTTGGCTAAATGAAAGTCCATCTTTCTGTCACCTTTCTTTCTTTCTTTCTTTCTTTCTTTCTTTCTTTCTTTCTTTCTTTCTTTCTTTCTTCCTTTCCTTCCTTCGTTCCTTCCTTCCTTCCTTCCTTCCTCCCTTCCTTCCTTCCTTCCTTCCTCCCTCCCACCCTTCCTTCCTTCCTTTTAAATATCTAGGGTTTTATATAAAAAAGATAGGTCTGGAATGTAAAGATGTTAAAAAAAAAAGAATCTTTGAATGGTTTATATAAACTGGTAGCCTGAGATAGGGAGTGACTTTTAAAAGAAAACAACTAATTTTTAACCGAAAGGCTTCACGGTCTCCATGGAACCTAGTAAGGAGAGCAGAATGCAAGAATTTTCTGGAATTTTTCTTCTCCCACTCCACTCACTCCTGCTGGCCTCTTTGTTCTTCCTCAAGCACACCAAGATTACTCATTCCCACACTGAGGTCTTTCCACTTGCTCTGCCCTCAGCTTGGTAAGCATTTCTCTACGTGGATATCTTCATGCCTCATTTCCTCACTTTATTTATTTAGGGATGCTCAAATATCCCTCCCTGACAGAGTTCTGCCTTTACCGTCTTATCTAAAATTGTTCCCAGTTTCCTTCTATCCCCTAACTTGTCATTAATCGTATCTTGTCATTTCTTCATATTAGTTCCTACTAGCTGACACCGTATTATACACTTATTTTGCCAATATGTTTATTGCGTGCTCTTCACTAGAATGTATGCTCCATGAGGGCAGGGCCTTTGTTTTGCTCACTGCTATATCCTCAGTGTCCAGGGAAGTACTTGTGTACATAGTAGATATTTCAGGAAATTCTGTTAAATGAATGAATTCCTGTAGGAAAAGACGTTATTTTTGACTGTTCACCATAGTTCTAAAGATGAAAATAGCCGTAACACAAAGAAAGGTGTTTCTTTGACTACCACAGCTTTATGAAAAATTCATTTGAGGAACTCCTGGGTGGCTCAGTTGGTTGAGCATCTGACTCTTGATTTCGGCTCCAGTCACGATCTCAGGATTGTGGGATCGAACCCCGTGTCAGGCTCTGTGCTCAGCATGGATATAGTCTGCTTTAGATTCTTTCTTCCTCTCCCTCTGCCCCTCCCCCTGCTCACGCTCTCTCTCTCTCTCTCTAAATAAATAAAAAAATAAATAAATAAACAAATAAAGTCTTTAAAAAAATTCATTTGAATATATGCATTCCTTCTTCTATAAGCCAGTTGAATCTATTGGACATGGAGCACTATGCCAGGTGTCGTATGTAGAATTGAAGTGAATAAGGCAGAGTCTCCGCCTCAAGGAATGATAATTTTGAGGTGGAGTCGAGTCTCCCCATGTGGTTCCTGGGGGTGCCATTCGCTGACGTATTCACATGATATAAATCATGCCTTCCTAAAGCTCTGAAGTGCACAACCTGTCCAACTGTACACAACAACCCTAGGAGGCAGCATTTCTCATCCTTTCAGCTAACTGGTACGTCCTCAACAATCCAGATGCCTCGGGCTTTTATTCATTCATTCATTCGGCAAACACTTACTGAGCATCTACCACATATAAGAAAAGTGCCACAAGCGGGAATACCAAAGCGATCCCAGTATAGGGCGGAGACAGACAAGTAAACGGGCAAATACAGCACACATGGTAAGTGTACAGGAGGGCTTCCATGAAAGATCATAGAAAGGGCTTCCAATCCCATCTTGGGAGATGGGGGAGATCTGAGCAAGTTTTCCCGAAGGGGGCAATCTCTAAGGAGATCCTCTACAGGGAAGCCTGCATGCTGTTTACACAGCATGGTAAATCGCTTTGGTATTCCCGCTTGTGGCACTTTTCTTATATGTGGTAGATGCTCAGTAAGTGTTTGCCGAATGAATGAATGAATAAAAGCCCGAGGCATCTGGATTGTTGAGGACGTACCAGTTAGCTGAAAGGATGAGAAATGCTGCCTCCTAGGGTTGTTGTGTACAGTTGGACAGGTTGTGCACTTCAGAGCTTTAGGAAGGCATGATTTATATCATGTGAATACGTCAGCGAATGGCACCCCCAGGAACCACATGGGGAGACTCGACTCCACCTCAAAATTATCATTCCTTGAGGCGGAGACTCTGCCTTATTCACTTCAATTCTACATACGACACCTGGCATAGTGCTCCATGTCCAATAGATTCAACTGGCTTATAGAAGAAGGAATGCATGTAGCAGACTGCATACTGGATTTATTAGCTCTGCTTCCTGGTGACAATGAGGCATCTGCAGGGAAATGGAGCGTGTTTCAGTGGGGTATATAGCCGCAACACTGAGGCAGCAGGCTTTCCGGCTCTGTCAGGGACAGGAGGAGGGTGAGCTCCTGCGGGCTCAGGAAGCAGCTGCCCTGGAGGGCTGGCTGGAGGAGAGTCAACAAAAGCTGTGGGTTGTGGAGGGAGGTGAGGAAACCCGAATGGAGACAACAGGAGAGAACGGGAGCGGGAGAAACAGAGTCGCAGGATTGGGGTGAGTATGAGGACGTCTGTCCTGCACTTGGTGCCTTGGGGCGCAGAGAAACAAAGCCAAGTCTTTATATGCTGTACATAAATAAATCCCCTCATTGTTTATATAGTTATGCAAACACTGTCATAGCTGCATTGATAGAATTCAAATTCAAAACACAGGACAAAAATGCACCCACATTTTTATCACCCCAACAAATGAGTACTTTCATTTTTGTGTCTTTCCAAGCCTGGCAGGAAAGCCTTTGAAATGTTTCTATCTCTGTAATGGGAGTGTTGATAGGATTTTTATGTCAAGTCTTTGTCACCTCCACGCTCCATCGATGTTATGTAATGAACACCTGTACTTCTCTTTGCCATGCCCTCGGCAAAGGCACGCAGGCTTTTACAACAGGACCCCAGAGAGGCAGCTTAGGGGGA
Organism: Neomonachus schauinslandi; assembly: GCF_002201575.2. Lineage (NCBI taxonomy): Eukaryota > Metazoa > Chordata > Mammalia > Carnivora > Phocidae > Neomonachus > Neomonachus schauinslandi. Next base: position 143,231,500 of record NC_058403.1, on the reverse strand, counting down.
AATGTGGAAGTGAGTGTAGCCAGCTGTGTGAACGCAAGCACAGTTGTGTGTAAGCACCTTGTCCGCTCTAAGGCACGAGGCCAAAAATACGCATGTGGCAGAAATAAAGGAAAAGAAAGCAGATCATACTGAAGTGGTTGCAGTCTTCCTCCTTTGCTGAATAGGAAGGGTTCTGGCTTATTTGGTCAGTCCAGAGTTTTCCTTTCTTATTTTCTGAAATTGGGAAAATGGACAAATAAAAGAAAAAAGACAAACAAACAACAAAACCCCCTCAATCTACATAACAAAGAAAGCTGTATCACAAAGCTTCGTAATAAAGAACTAAGGTGATGACAGAGCAGGGGAAACCAGAAAATGGAATAGTTACCTTGCAAACATCACAATAACAGTAAAATGACATAGTGCTGGTAAACGTTTAACATAGGCTTTCTGAAAAAAACAAAACACTGTGGGGGTGTGTGTGTGCATCACATACATACATAAGTTTATCATAGATTTTATTGTGTAGCACACAGTTTACAAATAATAAAATATGTATACCCTTTGTTATACATTCTATATAAACAATTGAGTCTCACAGAATGCTTCTATTGATTTTCGCTGAATTCTGGTATCCACTGCGATTGACAAATGAATATACTTCTGTTGTAAACATTGGTTAATATTTTCATTGATGTTAACAAGTTAGACATAAGAAGGGGAAACAAAAAAGAATATGTTTAACCTTACACATTCATCAATGATGTGAGTGAGAGACTGCTGAATCAGATAATAGTTTTTGAATACTGAAAGAATATTTTCTTAATTTTATGCCTATTCATAATGTAATGGATATAGGCACAATGCACTTTAGAATTTAATCTGTATTATTAGTATTTTTCCATGACTTTCTTAGGTCTAGACATCCACAAAACAAAACAAAAAAATCAAGCCCTGATTTGTAATGCTTACTGATTTCCACGGTGTAAACATTCTTACCATGGCTAATTTGCAAGCTCCAACATGATGTCCAAACACAGAATTAGGAAGAGATGCCAAGAAACACTGTTATATAGTATTTCCACAAGACAGACACAAAGATGTCAAGAAACCTCAAGAGTATAGATAGAGGTGAAATGTAGTAAGATATTTAGAAAGTGATAGATTTTGAATGTTTATTTAACAGCTTTATTGAAGTGTAACTGATATACAATGAATTGCACGTCCTTGAAGTGGACAATTGGATAAGTTTTGACACCCATATACACTCTATGAAACCAGCATCACCGTCAAGATGATAAACATATCCGTCACTCCCCCAAATTTCCTTATTCCCCTTTGCAATCTCTCTGTCTCCACTGCTTCCTACTTTCACCCTCAGATGACCTCTGATCTGCATTTTATCACTACAGATTAGTTTTCTATAAAAGGAAGCATGGACTGTGGGCTCTTTTGTCTGGCTTCAGCATAATTATTTTGAGATTCACTCACGTTGTGGCATGTCCTTTTTTCCTCTGAGTATTGCATATTTATCACCTTTGTTTATAATCTTTTTTTGTTGTAAATTTATATAATTTAATTTTTAATAAGGGATGTGTTTAACAACCAGCTGGCAAAATTCCTGAAAATTTAACAATCGGCTCTTTCAAACTGGTGCAAGCTGGCTCTGGCATACTTCTGGTGGGCTGTGTGCGTGCGTGTGTGCCATGAGTGTGTGTGTGTGCGTGCGTGTGTGCATGTGCCTAGTTTTAGAGAGAAGACTGAGAGACTTTGGGACAGCTGCAGGGTTTGGGAATAATTGAAAATGAATGAAAGGGAAGGGAGAATATCTAACAAGTTCTTCTGTGTTCCCTCTTTGGTGTTCTTTGAGAGAAACTGCAGTAAAACGCTAATTAAAAATTACTTTTTGATTGCTGGCTTGTTGTTTTAATTAATGCATGACTAGATGACAATACAGCTGGGCTTTGGGTATTTTACACAAGGGACTTTTCTCCTGGAGGGTTCCAAGAGAGACGTCCAAAAGCCAGAGTCAATAGGGGGAAAGGGGTAGAAAGGGATTTGGAACTGATGATGGGGCATGAGGATGCTGAGACTCAGCTGCTCATGTATCGGGGTGTTGTGGTCACTTCTTTAGCTCTGCTAGAATGCAATGGATAGACGGGTGCATGGGATAAGGCCTGGGTTTCCTTCTGGATCACTGGCAGACTGTCCTTAAGGAGATATAATTTGGGATGTAACGCTCACTGCATACTGCCCCTAACATATCCTTGGGCAGAGACTGGGGGGCATGGAGCGGGGGTTGTTCCATGCTTCTTCTATACTGTAACAAACTTAAAAAGCTAGTAAGGAGAGCTGTAATAATGAAGATAACTATTTACTGAGCATTTGCTACATACAAGGCACTCAGCTGATTGCCTTCTCTAATTATCTGAATTAACAACCAGAACAACAGTGCAGTGAGTAATAGTATTATACCCATTTTACAGGGAAGTTAAATCTTTTGACAGAGGTCACATCAGGAAGTGGTAGAGAGAATATTTGAACCCAGGACTGTCTGATGCTTCTGGTCTTAACCTCTACACCGTATGGCCTCCTGGTTTGCTGAGCTGTAGGAAACTCAGAGCACAAGGCCTTAAAACAAGAATTACAGGCCTGGCTGGCAAAGGGATTTTTCCAACTCAGTGACAGTGTCTCTGGCTCCTTGGAGAGTGTGCCAGAAGAGGACACTGGAGCCTGATCACCTGGGGCCTTTTACACTTGTTTTGGAAGTTTGGATTCTCTCCTAAGGGCAGTGGGGTTGCCACTGACAGATTTTGACGTGGAGAATGAGCTCAAGTATGCATTAGAAAAAAATAGGTTGGAGGGTGGTTTGGTTAAAATATAGGCTGAAGATGCCCCAAAGTACAAGGTCTTGTACCTTGTACTTTGGGGCATCTTCAGCCTATTGTTTTGGTCTGTCTTCTCTCCTTTTAACAAATCCTTCCAAGTATTCTTTTGCAGATCAGGTTCAGAGATAAGTAACTTGCCAAGGTCACCCGGCTCCCAGGAATCTGTGTCAAGATCTCAGGCTATACTTTTTTTTTTTTAAAGATTTTATTTATTTTTTAGAGAGCGAGCGAGAGAGAAACAGCATGAGAGGGGAGAGGGTCAGAGGGAGAAGCAGGCTCCCCGCTCAGCGGGGAGCCTGATGTGGGACTCGATCCCAGGACCCTGGGATCATGACCTGAGCCGAAGGCAGACGCTTAACCATCTGAGCCACCCAGGCGCCCAAGATCTCAGGCTATACTTTACACAGTGAAGGAAGGAAAGACTATCCTCTCAAATCTGAGGAAGAACAAAGGCTGACTGAAAATGGGAAAAGCGGGAGTAGATAAGGGGAGAAAGGCTGCTGTAACAAAGACATATAAAACTGGAGTGGCTTAAGTAAGTAAAAGTCTATTTATCTCCCAAGAAACAGTCTAGAATGAGCTATCTTGGGCTGCTAGGCTTGTTCTGCTGTACAGGAACATTCAGGGACCCTGGGACCTTCCATCTCATTACCCTATAATCTCCCTGAACGTCCACATGGCTGATGCTGATTCACTTCCACGTTGGTGGCAAGGGGGGAAAAAGTGTCTAGGTCAATCTTCTAGAAGACCCAAAAGTTGCTTGCGTCCTGTGTGCCCACATCCCATTGGTCTGAAGTAAGTCACATGGCTTCACTGCAAGGGAGGCTGGGGAATGTAGTTTCTTCTTGGGTGGTTCTATGCCTAGCTAAAGCTTAGGGATCCTACTACTGAAAGGAAGGGAAAAATGAATACTTTATGATCTTTCTAAGTCAGTTGCTCCTAAGGAAGTCATGTGGCAAAACAACAAAGGCTGCCCACATAATAGACACTTCTACCAAACAATGAATGAAAACAATATTCTGCGACAGTTTTTAAAATAATGTCCTGTGGCAAATTGTGTTTCTAATAGACTGAGAGAATACATTTAGTGTCCTTGTGTCTATGTCATTTCTCTGTAGCCCTTCTGGTATGTTAGCATCTTTTGAAGATGGTGCAACATCAGAGTGGGTATTTCCCATGGCCAGGGCCTTTTGTAGATGGGTCAACAATTGGTCATAATATTCTGCCTGTTCTCATGAGAGGTGGGAACCAATAGAGACTCATGATTGATGAGCATTGGACAATGAAATGATTGATGCTGGCTGATGGGGCCAGCGATGGGTAGACAGAATGGCCATGGGCAACTACTCCTCAGCTTTAACCATTGATTGCCATGAGGGAATTTGGGTAGGGTGTCCAGGAATTTGAAATTCGCAATAGAATGCAGAAATATGGATTTTTAGCATGTAATCTAATTTTTGAATGTTGGCTTAAATATTTTAATACCATTCTGTGGGTCAAAAAGGACATCCCTGTGAGCTGAAATCGGGCTCTGGTCTCTGTTATAATCTCTCAAAACCTATTTTCTCATTTGTAAAGTGGGAGCAATACCCACCTCAAAGAATTACAGGGAGAGTAGAAAGACATAGTGTATGTCCAGGGCGGATAGCCATTATTGCATCTGATTTTTTTTCCCCATAATGAATCTACCTTAAAATTAGGAAATTCTCAGATCCCATCCTAGTGGATAGGAAGTTCAGGAGGGATATTCCAAAGAAGATTAAGAGGGTAGAGTCTTCAAGATTGACTAGAATTAGGTGTTCTGATTCAGGTCTTCAAAGCTACGCTAATTTACACTTCTCAACATTTCCTTTTGGAGGTGTTGTAGTCAAGAATTTGGGGCTAGCTAATCTGAGCAACCAGTTCGGATTAGAGATGAGGATAGTTAAATAGTTAAATCTTCTACTCATCCTTGTTAGTTGTGTGACTTTGGCTCAGTTACTTAACATCCCCATACTTTTCTTACTTTAAAAATGAGAATAATCATAACTTATCTCACAAAATAATTGTCAGGACTCAATGAGATAATATGTATAAAACCCTTAGTGCATATTGCTGGACATACCATAAGTATTCGATGAACATTAATCATAATTAACAATTTTATCTCACCCAGGGGGAAGATATCTAAAATAGATTTTTTATTGTTTTGATTTTTGATAAAACATATTTTCAGGCAAACCACCTTATTTAGTCAACATCCTGAATTGTTTTTTCTCTGGGAGAACTGTGATAATGTAGTAGATAAAATCTTGAGGATAGTGCTTAAATTGTCCTTTGTGCAACTCCCTACAGTAAAAGGATAGAGTCAGGTGTAAAGTGTTCTAAAACAACAAAGTGACCTTTAAAGAAAAGCAATTTATTCATAAAGTAAAGCGCCAAAGAAAAAGGGGAAAAGGTCTTCTTGTATATTGCTAGTATCAGATCCCCCGGCGGGTGCACTGTTTTGCATCGCTTGTGTTGGTTACATGCTATGTATGAAGACTTTCTTATTTCAGAGCTGATGGAGCCTGTGAAAAAGGAATATTGAAATTTACAACAGAAAATGATACATCATCTGTTCTCCAGAAAGCCCCATAGGCAGAATGGTGGATGCAAAATGCAAATGGGTACTTCCAAAATATGTCAACTGGCAATTAAGCTCCTTTTCAAAAATAGACAAATTCCCATAGGATGAGTTAAACCTATTGATCATCCTTACCTTTATTACTATTATTAGTAGTAGTAGCATTAATAATTACTGATTTTTATTGGGCTTTTCCTATGGGCCATCCATTGGGTAAACTGCGTGACATGCTTTATCTCATTAAATTCTTTCAATAACTCTATGAGTTGGGGGCTATTATTATTCCCATTTTTCAGATGAGGAAATTGATGCTTAGGAATGTTAACTAACTTGCCCAGTTTCATAAGTTTGTAAGTGGCATGACTTGGCTTTTCACCTAGCACTTCATAGCTCCAGTGCTCATGATTCTGTGAGGGAATGGAAATTTTGATGAGTGAAACAGAAAGGAAGGAAGAAAGAAAGAAAGGAAGGAAGAAAGAAAGAAAGAAAGAAAGAAAGAAAGAAAGAAAGAAAGAAAGAAAGAAAGAAAGGAAGGAAAGAAGGAAGGAAGGAAGGAAGGAAGGAAGGAAGGAAGGAAGGAAGGAA